>NC_067169.1:30711366-31024074 GCF_903995435.1 Acomys russatus
AGAAAAACACAGGATAGAAAGCCAGGGAGGGTGGAGAGCACTGCTGTCCATGGACAGTAGTGGTCAGAGATAAGCCATAAAGGTCATTCTCATTTTTCTTCCTCCCTCCCTCCCTTCCTCCTTTCCTTCCTTCCTTCCTTTCTTTTCTTTTTTTCATTTTTTGAGACAGAGTTTCCCTGTGTAGCCTTGGCCGTCCTGGAACTCACTCTGTAGACCAGGCTGGCCTCGAACTCACAGAGATCCACCTGTTTCTGCCTTCCAAGTGCTGGGATTACAGGCTTGTGCTATTTTTTCTAATGGTTTAAAAAATGAAATGAGGAAACTAATTAATTTGGTCATATTTTTATTTATCCCAGTAAATTCTAGATGTTGATGACTTTAACACATTGTAAGAATTATTTATAAATGGTGCTGTCTAAAAGATGTGTAACATGAGGCACATATATGAGTCATACAGGTAATTCTGTGTTTTCTAATGACTTCATTTTTTTAGAGTACAAATAAGGGATAGAGAGATGGTTCAATAGTTAAGAGCACTGGCTACTCTTCAAGAGGACCCAGGTTCAATTCCCAGCACCCACATGGTGGCACACAACCGTCTATAACTCTAGTCCTGGGGCACCTGACAGCTTCTGGTCTCTGTAAGCTCCAGGTACACATGTGATACACAGACATAAATGTAGGTAAAACTTCATATATGCAGGCAAAGCTCCCATATACATTCAATAAATAAATAATAACACTAAATTTAAAAGTACAAATTAGGTAAGTTAATTCCTCTAATATATAATGCTATCCTTTAAATATTTTTTAATATTTAAGATTATAGTATAGTTACATTATTTTTCCCTTGCTTTTCTTCTTTCCAAACCCTCCCATATATTCCTTCTTGCTATTTTTCAAATATAATATCTTTGATATTATGTTTCTAACATGAAATCACTATAAGAAGTATAAGTGAATTTTTACATGATTTTGTGCTAAGCCATCAAGGTCATTAGTGTCATTCAGTTATAGCACATCTCAATTTACAGTAGCCAAGTGAGCTGAGTGTGTATCATACTGGAAAGCTCAGGTGCAGAGAAGGACCAGAGCAATAATTTGAGCTGTTCTAAATTTAATTACAAAGAATCTAAGGATGGAAGGGAGGAGAGTTGGGAGAAGGGAGGAGAATCGCATCTCTTTACAGGTTGCCTTCATGTCCTAAAGCTCTCTGTGCTTCAGGTAGCCCTGTTCCTTTAATTTATATACCATGTAGGTTCAATATCAATATCAATATGACTTCTTTCCTCATGTTTTCACTTTTCAAATACTCTTGGTTTCTAGCTCTTGCAGACGTTTTACCAACTGCTATCAAGCCTTGCTTCAGGGGCCTGCAGCGACTTGTGCCAACAATTGTAATGCTCTCCTTTAAATATTTTTTAATATTTAAGATTATAATATAGTTATATTATTTTCCCCTTGCCTTTCTTCCTTTTAAAGCCTCCCATGTATTCCTCCTTGCTATTTTTCAAATTAATTGCCATATATATATTCATATATATTATATTATATTCCTGTGTATTCATTCCTAAATATGTAAATACAACCTGCTCAATCTATATAACGTTCCTTGTATGTTTCAGGGCTGACCAATTGGTATTAGATAATCATTTGATGTGCTCTTCCTGGAGAAGACAATTCTCCCTCTCTCAGGATTGCTTAGTCTCCTGTGTCTTTGTCTAGGGTTGAGGCCTCATGAGCTTTCCTCTGTCCACTGTAGCACATCTGTTGTTGTTGTCCTTGTTCAAGTCGTGTTTAGGCAGTCATGGCGCTGAGACTTTGTGTTTTTCTTTCACTAAAACTTTAATACTAAAGTTTTGCTTTAAGAGAGGGAGTGCCAAAAGGTAAGAGTAGACAAATGGGAGTGGGCTGACTGAGCTTATAGCAGGAGCTTGAACGAATCTGCCTGGTAGATTTTTTGTTTATTTTCTTTTTCTTTTCTTTTCTTTTGGTTTTTCAAGACAGAATTTCTCTGTGTAGCCCTGGCTATCCTGGACTAACTTTGTAGACCAGGCTGGCCTCAAACTCACAGAGCTCTGCCTGCCTCTGCCTCCCAGAGTGCTGGGATCACAGGCATGCACCACTATGCCTGTAGTGATTTTTTTTTCTTTTGAGACAGGATTTTCTGTAGCCCAGGATGACCACAAACTCACTATGTAAATGACCTTGAACTTCTAATCCTCCTGCTCCCATCTCCAGTGTGCATGCACTCCACACCTGGTTTATAAGGTGCTAGGCAAGCACTCTGTTGATTGAGTTGTATCCCCAAACCCTGGAGAATCATTTAAAATGGGAGAAAAGCAGGCAGATCTGATCATGTGAACTTAGGTGGTACTGGGAGTAAACCAGCGTGTCTGATAGAGAGGTACCACAGGTGTGAGGTAAGAATGGCGTGCCTCAGATTGCCTCTCTGGTATTAATCTCTGAGTAATACAAGTATTTACTACCTTCACTGTTCCTGGTATCAAGTGTAGCCTGGGAGACTATAGAAAAAGTGCAGGACATGGCCCCCGTGGGCTTGGACGACACAGGCCTTTAGAGGAAATAGAGAAAACATATGTTCCACGAAGAATGTTGGGGTGCTAAGTGCTGTGAAAGTGAATACAGTGAGTTTCGAAAAAGGAGGATCTAGATGGTAGGAGAAAATGGCTTAGAGATACGAAGTGGAACTATTTCCCCACATGGAAGGGAAAGTGAAGGGCAATTAAGCGTGAGCAAGAAGAGAGCTAAGTCTGTGTGGGTAGGCAGTTGGAGGAAGAGGAGCAAGAAAAGCAGCAGCAGAAGAGCCGTGAAGGAAGGGGACAGATGGGATGGCATTGCTTCCGTAGGAGCAGCTGGACCCTGGGCCCCAGACACTACAACTTGAAGGACAGTCTTTAGCACATATATGTCATGAAACTGATCATTTCCAGAAACTGTCAGAAATGGCACAACACAGCCAGGCAGAGGTGGCACACACCTTTAATCCCAGAGCTCTGGGAGGCAGAGGCAAGCAGATCTCTGTGAGTTTGAGGCCAGCCTGGTCTACAGAAACAGTTCCAGGACAGCCAAGGCTACACAGAGGAACCCTGTCTCAGAAAAAAAGGAAGGAAGAAAGGAAGGAAGGAAAGAAAGAAAGGGAAGGGGGTGACACAGGTATAGAGGGTGAGAAAGATGAGGAAATGCCACTAGAAGACTTCAAGGGAAAGTATAGCCTGTAGAGGCTTATAGTACTAGGCTGGTAGTCGTGAGCAAGGCAAGGAGGAGTGACTCTGAAAGATCCTACAGGAGTAATATGGCAGTGTAGGGGACAGTGAGACATAAAGCAAAAGGGAGCGTCCCTGTCTCAAAGTATTATAGCAGGTTCATCACCACTGTTATAGCAGCAGTGCCACATCCACCCTGCTACAACAAAATTCCTTACACTGGGGAATTTATAAACAACAAAACTCGATTTCTTACTTCTGGAGGCTAGGAGGTCCAAAAATAAGGCCCAAGAAGATGAAGTGTCTAGCAGAGGTTTGGTCTTTGTTTTAAAGATGGCACCTTCTTTTTTGCCCTCAAAAGGCAATAAAAGCCCCAAGACCACTTAGGTTGCTTTTAAAGGGTATTGATTCCATGCATGGGAGCTTCACCTTTATGACCTTCACAAGATGCTCTTTCTCTTATTCATGTGAGGCACAAATACTGATTGAAAGCCAGGTTGGCGCCAGGCAGTGGTGGCGCATGCCTTTAATCCCAGCACTCAGGAGGATCTCTGTGAGTTCAAAGCCAGCCTGGTCTACAGAGCGAGTTCCAAGACAGCCAAGGCTACGCAGAGAAATCCTGTCTCAAAAAAGAAAGAAAGAAAGAAAGAAAGAAAGAAAGAAAGAAAGAAAGAAAGAAAGGTTGGCTTGCAGTATAGATGCATACAGTTGTAACTATAACTGTAAATAAAGATTGGGATGGCAAACCAATGATGTGATTTTAAAAAATGGCTGGATATTGTGACACACACCTTTAATGCCAGCACTGGAGAGGCAGGCAGGTGGATTGCTGTGAGTTTGAGGCCATCCTGGTCTATGATACATAGTGAGTTTCAAGGACAGCCAGGACTACATTGTAAGACCCTGTCTTTTTGTTTTTGTTTTGTCTTTAAAAAGATAGAGGGAGAAGGAGAAGGAGAATCATATTCTAAGGGAATCAAAGGCTACTTCTCTAAGGAGGGAACAGTTAAGCCCAGGACCTAATGGGAGACTTTCCTTGAGCTGAATGAGGGGAAATTAGCTTCTGTGGAACGAACAAAGGCGCTAAGGCAGGAGTATGCTCTTCATGGTTCAAAGACTCAAAGAGGATTACTCTTAGGGCTGGAGAAATAGCTGATGGCAGCGAATTGGATGTGTGTTGAGTTCCTGACCTCCCAGTGATGTTAGCAGATGAGGCCTTGGGAGGCAATGAGATGATGAGGACTCTGCCCTTAAGAATGGGATATGTGCCCTTTTGTAAGACCACAGTGAGAAGACACCAAGCCTATGAACCAGAAAGTAGCCTTCAGCAGACAGCAAATGTGCTGGTGCCTTCTGTTGACTTTTCCAAACTCTAGCACTGTGAGGAAAATTGAATTTCTGTTGTATATAAGCCACCATGCTATTCTATTAAAGAAGCCCCAAAAGACCAAGACAGTGCCAAAGTACACATTACACCAAAGCTACATGATTAAGAGTTGAGATCAAATGTGGGGTCAACACAGAATCTAAAGTTTTGAGGGGCTGAAGAGATGCATGTAGCCAGCCATGTAGGCAAAACAACCACATTCATAAAAATAAAAAATAAATCTTAAAAGATAAATAAGTGAGCCGGGTGGTGGTGGCCCACACCTTTAATCCCAGCACTTGGGAGGCAGAGGCAGGTGGATCTTCATGAGTTTCAAGCCAGCCTGGTCTACAAAGTGAGTCCAGGACAGCCAAAGATACACAGAGAAACCCTGTCTCAAAAAAAAAAACCAAATAAAAAATATTGATGCTTATCAGCATGTAGAATCTTATTATTATTATTATTATTATTATTATTATTATTATTATTATTATTATTATAACTATTATTTGCAGTCCTGAGGATTGAACCTAGGGTATCGTGCCTGGGAGATGAACATTCTACCACTGAGCCAACACCATAGTAATTACAGATTCTTATGGACAATCTGGCTCTACTAAGTTAAGCTGTGATTGACATAATCATTGCTGCTTTATTTTCTATAAGAAATATGTGAAAATAAAACCTCTGAGAACACAACATATTCTTATTTCAAGGGAAAAGTCATCAAGTACCTGGGCATATTTCCATCTGCTTTTTGTTTCAAAGGAAAAAGAAAGGGAAAGAGGAGGAGGATTCAAACTCTGAAGCTGGGCGTGGTGGCGCATGCCTTTAATCCCAGCACTTGGGAGGCAGAAGCAGGTGGAGAGTACATTTTTTTTTTTTTTTTGAAAAACAAGTTCTTGGGAAAACCTGCCTTAAAAGGGCAATGACCAAGACTTCCCACTCTTCTTGGTCTAGATTAGTAAAATCTGAGGTACATAGGAGGAAATAAAGTCTGATGGAAGCTGAACTTATAAAACCAAACTTATCAACTGAGTCTAGCATTACGATCCTGAGAGGGCAGTTGAAGGAGTAGGCCCAGCCCCGTTTGCTTAGCCTGGTGTTCGCTAACATGCATATGAGATTTTATAGTTCTACTTTCTGAATGAAGTATTGAAAAATTGAGGGTGACTGAGGGCCTTATTTTAGGGACCTGATAACCAGCATTCCAGTTCTTCTGTAATCTTCACAGGAGACTCTCTCACTTGTTGGCTTTTTAATGGTATGACTTCTCAGGTTACTAGCCATAGTCTGGGCATGTCAGAGGTACGAGATAGGAGGTTTCCTCGGGCCAGGAATCTTTGGAACTGAGTGGGCTATGACTCAAACTGAGTTCACGTATAATATTTGGCTCTACGCGAAGGCTTCTGCATTCTGGCTCTGGGGACATTCATGCCCCTAGGATAAATAAGTCTTGCCTCTGTCCATCCTGTGCAGGGAAGGATGTTTATCAGCATCTCTGGCCTCTGCTCAGCAGAGGTCAGTATACCCCTACCCCAGTTTTGTCCCAAAGCATCTGGAAACTGTCACATGTCTCTTAGAGGGCTGGATCCTTCCTGATGTCTACATCCTGAGGAGGACTCAATATCCATATCACTGGGGCGCATTTGAAAAAAAGATCAAGCAAACAAAAAACTAGGCCAAGACTTGGAGAATTTAGCTCTGGGAAGGTACCAAAAGGAAGTGAAATATCTTCTCAATAATAGTGAACCACACATGAGATTCTGTTTTTGTGTTAATAGCATGAGAATGACACTGACATATATACAGGAGATTTTCCTGCCTAACAACACAGCTAGCCAAACCCTTAGAGTCAGTGGTGGGGCAAGGTGTACATGGCATTGCTACTAACTTTTGTTTATTTATGTTGCTCCAGTTTTTGTTTGTTTTTAAGATTTTTTTGTTTGTTTAGTTTTTATTTTTGTTTTTTGAGACAGGGTTTCTCTGTGTAATAAATAGCCTTGGCTGTCTTAGCCTTGAACTCACAGCGATCCACCTGCCTCTGCCTCCCTGGGTGCTGGGATTACACTGCACCTGGCTTTTATTTATGTGTTGCATATGTAACTGTGCAGGTACTTGCAGAAGCCAGAAGAGGGAGTCAGATCCCTGCAGTTGGAGTTGCATGTGGTTGCGGTGCCTGATGTGGGTCCGGGGAACCAAACTCAGACACTTGGGAAGAGTAGCAGGCACTCTTAGCCAGTGAGCCATTTCTGCAGCCTCCTTTTCTTGTTGGCCTTGAGTTTGTCCATACTTGGTGCTTTTTTTTCTCTTTTATTGAAAATACAAGACGATTGTTTTGGGGGGCTTGTTTTTGTTTTTGGTTGTTTGCTTGTTTTTTGGTCAAGTGGTGGTGGGTGGTGGTGGCTGTGATAGCGCATGCCTTTAATCCCAGAATTAGGAAGGCAGAGACAGGATGATTTCTGTGATTTTGAGGCCAGCCTGGTCTACAGAGCTAGTTCAGGACAGCCAGGGCTACACGGAGAAACCATGTCATGAAAAACAAAAGAGAGAGGGGAGGGAGGGGGAGAGGGAGAGGGAGAGGGGAAGAGAGAGAGGGAGAGAGGGAGATGGGAGAAAGAGAGAGAATAGATTTTTTTCTCATATAATAATATAGCCAGATTACTGCTTCCCTTCCCTTTATTCCCAGTTCCTCTCCACCTCCCCTTGATCCAGATCTACCTCCTTTCTATCTTTATTAAAAAATAGGTAGACATCTATTATTATTTGGTTTTGGTTTTTGTTGTTTGATTTTTTTTTTTTTTTTTTTTTTTTTTTTTTTTTGAGGCAGGGACTCTCTATAAAGCCCTGGCTATCCTGCAACTCACTATGTGAACCAGGCTGGCCTTGAACTCAGAGATCCCAACTGCCTCTGCCTCCCAAATCCTGACATTAAAGGTGTGTGCCACTATACCCAACATTTTTATTTTTAATTTATTATTATCATCATCATTTTTTTAACTTTTAATTGATTTTTTGTGAGTTTCACATGTACCCCAGCCCCACTCATCTTCCATCCCCTTATATCTGACCTTCACCCTTGCAACCTCTCCCCCCACCCCGCACCAAACATGGGTGCTCATGCACAGACACACACTCACAAACACACAAAAACAAAGCATAGAAAACATCTCATCATGGAAGCTGTAGTATGTCACAGTGTGTTCCACGGTATACCCTTCTGTCCACACATCTTCACTTGCAAATATTCATTGCAATAAGTCATTGGTCTGGTTCGAGATCTCTGGCTTCTGTGATACCATCAATATCGGATCCTCACTGGGACCAGTTATCCTGTTGTTGTCCTGTGTCGTAGAGATCCTGCAGCTTTGGGACAACAAACCCAACCATTTGCAGATGATATAGATTTTGGGATGGGCCAATTTGGAGGCCTGGATCTGGGCCTGGGTAATTGCTGAGCTGGTTAGCATGCCAGCTCTCCCTTATCCACATCACTAGGGTGAGCTCTCAAGCACTGCTCTGGCTAGATCACTCAATGCCACCATGTGCAGAAGGCAGGGCCAGCTCTCCTGCTCTCATGCCCTCAGGGCCAACTCACCCACATCCATTCCTCCAGAGCCAGCTCCACTGTGCTGCCTAGTTAACACGCTGGGCCTTCTCTCCCAAGTGCTGCAACCTGCAAGGGACTGGACCAGCTCCCACTCTCACACCCTCAGTGCTGGCTTACCCATGCCTTTGCCATCAGGGCCAGCTGTGTTGCCTAGGCAGCAAGGTGCAGGGCCTGTTCTCCTGAGTGCTACAGCCAGTGAAGGGTCAGGTCTAGCTCTCCTGCTCTCATGACCTGGGGCCAGCCCTCCTGACTACTGCATGTGGTGAGGGGAGAGGGCATTACCCCATACCCACTCCACTTCACAGCAGCCTAGTGGTGGGGCCAGCTCTCCCGCACTCTCACATTTAGGGCCGGCTCACCTGTGCCCCCTTCACCAGAGACAGTCCCACTATGCTGCCCAGGTGAGGTACAGGGCCTGCTGTCCTTAGTGCTACAGCTGGTGAGGGGCAGGGCCAGCTCATCTGCTTTCATGACCCCAGGTCTCATGACCCCAGGGCCAGCTCCCCCCACTGTTACAGGTGGCAAGAGGAGCAAGGGGGCCATTAACCCCACACCCATGCCACTTCATAGCAGACAGTGGTAGAGCCAGCTCTTCTATACTCTGGGCCTCAGGGCCAGCTCACCTACACCTTCACCACCAGGGTCAGCTATGCTATGCTGTCCAGGTGAGGTGCAGGGTCCACTCTGTAGAGTGCTACAGCTGGTGAGGGGCAGGGCTGGCTTTTTTTGAAAGTCTTTCTATATAGCCCTGAGTGTCCTGGAACTCACTATGTAGATCAAGCTAGAAAACAAACAGGCTTCTAAGACATTATAATATAATAATAAAAACTAAGACATTGGAATTGGACACAAAACAAACAGAAGGGAAAGAGCCCAAGAAAAGGTAGAAGAAACAGATATAGATGCAGAGACCTACTCATTCACACACTTAGAATTCCTATAAAACAATAAACTGGGGGCTGGAGAGATGGCTCAGAGGTTAAGAGCACTGGTTGCTCTTCCAAAGGTCCTGAGTTCATTTCCCAGCAACCACACGGTGCCGAACAACCATCTGTAATCTGATATGATGCCCTCTTCTGGCCTGCAGGTGTACATACAGGCAGAGTACTGTATATATAATAAATAAATAAGTCTTTAAAAAAAAACCAATAAGCTATAAGTCAGAATATATATCCAAAGGACCTATAGGTTAAAATGGAGAAAACTATATATACACACACATATATGTTTATGCATACATACATATTTGGCCAATTATTCAACTAGATGTGACCCAGTCCTAGTACTGGAAGCTTCATTGGTGACAAGAGATGTCCAGGTGGGGCTTTGTTTCCCTCATTTATGACAATATCATTTAGATTACCTTCATATATGTATATATTTTAGGAAGCTTCTATTGTATTAGGTGTCCATACTACCGCTCAAATGGCCCTCAATTTTAGCTTTCTCTCTCGATATTTCCTCCCTCATTCCTCTCCCCCGCCCCTTGATCCTCCTGTTCTAGCCCCCTCTTCATCCATGACCATCTATTCTATTTCCCTTTCCTGGAGAAATCTATCTGTCCCCCCAACTCCATCACCTCTGTGGTTCTTGTATAGCTTGGTTATCATTGACTTAACAGATAATATCCACATAAGCAAATACATACCATATTTGTCTTTCTGTGTTTTGATTACCTCATTCTGGATGTTTTTTTCCTAGCTCTATCCATTTCATGATTTCTTTTTTTTAACAGTTGAATAATATTATCTATTCTTCTATTGAATGGCATATAGATTGTTTCCTGTTTCTGGATATTATGAATAGAGCAGCAAGTGTCTCTGTTGTAGGATGAAGCATCCTTTGGGTATAGCCAGATCCTGAGGTAGATGGATTCCCACCTTCCTGAGGAACTGCCACTCTGATTTCCACAGTGGAAATATAAGTTTACACTCTCACCAGCAGTGGAGAAATGGTCCTTTCACTCTCCATCCTTGCCAGCAGGAACATTCACTTGTGTTACTGATCTTAGCCATCCTGACGGTGTAAGATGAAATCTCAAAGTAGTTGTGATGTGCATTTCCATGAAGGCTAAGGGTGTTGAATGTTTCTAGTGTTTTCCAGTCATTTTAATTTCTGCTATTGAGAATTCTATGTTTATATCTGTACCCCATTTTTAAACTGGGTTGTTTTCTTGATATCTAGTTTCTTGAGTTCTTTATATATTTTGTATATTAGTCCTCTATTGGATATATAGTTGGCAAAAAAAACAAAACAAAACAAACAAAAAAAAAACCTTTTCCCATCTGTAGGCTGCTGCCTTGTCCTAATAATGGCGTCCTTTGCCTTACAGAAGCTTTTCAGTTTCATGAGGTCCCATTAATTAATTGTTGATCTTAGTGCTGGTATTAATGGTGTTTTATTCAAAAAGTCCTGGTCCAGTGCATTCAACATCATTCCCCCACTTTCTCTTCTATCAGGTTCAGTGTATCTGGTTTTTTTATTTATTTCTTAAGATTTATTTATGTATTATTTATACAGTGTTCTGCTTGCATGTCCATGTGTACACCAGAAGAGAGCACCAGATCTCATTAGAAATGGTTGTGAGCTACCACCTGATTGCTGAGAATTGCACTCCGGACCTTTGGAAGAGCAGGCAGTGCCCTTAACCTCTGAGCCATCCTTCTAGCCCCTGTGTCTGGTTTTATGTTAAGGTCTTTAATTGGCCTTGATTTGCCGGTGATAAATATGGATCTAAGAATTTAAATTCTTAAGCACGCTGCCGTCAAGTAGGACCAGAAAGACCACCCAAAATTGATAGGTATGGGTTCTGTTCATCATTTCTATGTGGCTGAACAGGTCTCTCTGTGCTATCATCAGGAAGTCTGCTGATATTTATTGCTTCAAAGACCTTGGCTCTATGGAAGAGGGACCAGCATAAGCCATATAGTCAGTATGTATTTTGGACAAACTATATGTGTCTACTCTAATAGATCATGCCCATATCCTTGTGATAAACCATAAACTTGAAGGACTTCAGCAATTCTGGTGTCTGTCCAGGCCTTTAGGGTGGCTGCTTAGTCCTCACAGTTGTTTATAGAGGTTAACCTGGCATGCACACTTATGTGGCACAATCATTTTTAAGGAGGCAGGCTACACCAGCCGATCAACTGAAGACTGACAATCCTGAATTAAAGTTTGCTTTCCAACAGTTGTAAACCTGGTTCCTTTGTTGAGAAAAAGTCTTTCCTTGAAAGTTCACTTGACTTTGTATTTGAAACCAGTTTAGGTGGTTGGAGTTCATGACTTTGACATGAAACAACATTTATGAAGCCTGTTTCTACACTCTAGTCTCCATGTATTTTGCTGAAGCCAGAACCGATGGCACTGGCTTCAGATCACATTAGCAGACAGTCTGGGAAGGGTTGGTTTTATGAGATGACAGAGTGAAGGCTCCCTGAACAAGGTGCTCTCTGGCCTGCCCTGCTCTGCTTTATACAATTGATTAAGGCCCCAAATGAATGGTTGATTTCTGAAACTATGAGCTGCTTTTGCCCTCTTTGAGTTCTTCCCAAATGAGATGGTTTTCTGTGTGATGCAACGCTAGGTAGTGGTTGTTTTTGCTAACTGCCCGGACTTCCTTTCCTCTAGTACCACCGCTCTGGGAGAACTTGGACCTTGTTCCTGCGGGTGATCGGCAGTCACCGATCAACATCCGATGGAGGGACAGTGTTTATGACCCTGGCTTAAAACCACTCACCATCTCATATGACCCGGCCACCTGCCTCCACATCTGGAATAATGGGTACTCTTTCCTTGTGGAATTTGAAGATTCTACAGATAAATCAGGTAAAGGCAAGATCAGGTGGTCATTTATATAGTGAAAGGAACTATGTTTTATCAAAATAGGACACACCAGGCAGTCTCCGTGGTACTAGTAACCCCTTTATTAACAGTGATGTGAAATTCATTGGTTTTAGTTTTTGAATATATAATGTTTTTATGATTATTTTCTTCTATCCAATATAAATCAAATTTTATTACTTATACATAATTTTTATAATCAGTATAGAAGGGAATATGTGAAATGTAACTTTGCTAGAAATTTATTTTATAATTATTTATTCAGTGTGTACAAAGTTTCCTCAACTTGATGACTTTACCTGAATCATCATATTACATAGAAATATTATTAATCACATTTAACTTGTCAGATTGCAATATTCCTGAAATGGGGCAAAAACAATATTTATGTGTAAGCTTTAATGAGTTAAGATGTGCCACATATTAGAGATATAAGAAACTTATGTCATGCTAGTTTTGTTAAAGAATATTACTTAGTTTTGCCAGGTGTGATGTCACACACCTTTATGCTCAGTACTTGTAGACAGAAACAGGTATATCTCTGAGTTCAAGGCCAGTCTGGTCTACATAGTGAGGTCCAGGCCAGCCATGGCTTCATGGTAAGATCTCTTCTCAAACAGAACAAAACACTGTGAAGTTAATGATATCTAATAATGATTACTCAGAAACAATTATTATTCAAAATAGTATAGCTAATGTAGTGGTGGTTCTCAATTGGAGTCAGGTTTGGCGTTATCCTCCTTGTTATTCCATTCCTCTCCTGGTCCCTGGACTTGGGATTCTCAGGAAACCTTGTAGTTTTTGGATATTTTAACTAGTGGGGAATGGTAACACAAATAGTGTTTAGAGATTCAGGACCAGGGATGGTGCTCACTGTCCTATAATGCACAGAACACCATACATGAAGATTAGCAGGCATTAGATACCATTAGAATTGACAATGACAGTTCCTGAGCTCAAAGAAAATAGCTTTTTCTCGTGGATATGATGTGAGTCCATAAAAGTGATGGTAAAATGTGTATAAGGTAAAGGATGTGTAACTTAAAAGCATAGGCATATTTAGCTGGTCTGCAACTTTCAGCTCTTTCTTTGTTTTATTTACCTTTTCCTGTAATTCTTTGGTGCTTAGAAATGGTGCTCTGGCCTCTTTAGCTTCTTGGACTGTAAACAGATCTCTCTCTCTCTCTCTCTCTCCCTCTCTCTCTCTCTCTCTCTCTCTCTCTCTCTTCCTCCCTCCCTCCTTCCCTTTTTTCTTCCTTCCCTCTCCCCTGGCTTGTTATCTCTGCTGTCTCTTCTCTGCTATGATTCAGGATGTAGCCCAACCTGTGCTTATGGACTAAAATGTCTCCACATACGCCATTGTCTTCTATTCTACCCTGATCTGCTTTGCTGTTTATAATATGACACAGTCCCCCAAATCCTGAACATGTTACTTAACATGTCTCAAACTAAGAAAGAATTTTTTCTCCTTTTCCTTACAGATTTGTGGACTTATTTTTTTTTTTCATAATTTCCCCCAAACTCTAAAGTCTGTTCCCATTTCAACTTGAAGTGCATATTACTCTCCATGTGTAAGAATTCCAGAAAATTTCAGAACAGCAAACTTAATCTTTAGGTACACCTTGACTATGCTGGAGTTCTACTGTTATCCCTGTGAACTAATGGGCAGACCTAGCTGTGGGTGCCTACCCTCACACACTCACTCTGGATACACCACAAAGTCCCTTTAGAGCTCAGTCACAGGCCAGCTCCTGGTAACCTGTCCTTTCTTCTACAGATCCTAGGGTGTTGGTCAGCTTTGAAAACTTCTGTAGACTTAGCCTGTGGACAGCTATCATCACTGTGTTGAGCTGGGAATCTTAGTTAGCAGTTCAGTGGTTTTTCTTAGCCCAAAGTGTTAAGGCCAAGAGGGTTCAGAGTTAAACAGCTGTGGTTTTGTTTTAGTTTTTGTTTTTAATTTTTTGTTGTTCTTCTTGTTGTTTATGAGACTGGATCTCACGTAACCTTCACATCTTTGATCCTCCAGCCTCTGCCTCTCGAGTGCTGGTATTGCACTTGTGTCACAACCTGGCTTCAGTAGCTGTTTTTGTTTGCTTGATTTTTGTTTTTGTTTTTGTTAGTCTTTTCTTTTGAACTGTAGCTTTAAGAAGTCTTATTTTATTCATTTGCAAAGGTCATCTCAGATGGTAACAACTGACTCATGTTTTCATCACAGAAGATGTGCAGGCACCTTAGAGCCATCTAGCTAAAATCCCTCTGCAGTTTCCCTGAGTGAGTTGATCTCTCGGAGTCAGTCATACCATTTTGTCGTATTTGTTTTTATAAACATGCAAGAACATTTCTAGAGAAGTTACTTATTTTTCACTTTCTTGGAAAGGACTAAAATTGACAACATCTTTATAGTGCTTGATTATTATCTCCTATAGAACACAATCAATCTCTAATAAGTCCCTAACTTCCTATCTCCCTCTTTTTTTCCTTTCAGTGACTGACTGCCTCTTAATTCCTGCTTATTCTTCATCGTTATTTCTTCATCCTGTTTAAAAAATCCATATCACTCAAAAGAGGGGTAAAAATAGAGCAACTGAGCATAAAAAGTAAGGAAAATAATAAGAGAAGGCAAAGATATCCTATAAATGAAGACAAGCAAGGAACAGCTCTAAGGGAGAAATCTAATTTATGATTTTTAAAATACAATACAAAATGAAAATGCCCTAAGAAATACTAATGCGGAGTATGTTGTAAGATACAGTAAAGGAAAAGGAACCAGGGAAGGTATGTAATTTAAAGCATCTTGCCAAGCCTTATAAGATGCAGCTAAGAGGAGTGTTTGGAAGAAAAGTCATAGGTGAAAAGTGCTTCTTGGGCTAGAGAGATGGCTTAGAGGTTAAGAGCACTGGCTGCTCTTCTACTGGTTTAATTCCCAGGAACCACATGGTGGGTCATAACCATCTATAATGAGATCTATAAATAAAATCTTTAAGAAGGAAAGAAAGAAAAAGAAAAAGTGGTTCTTTGGAAGGAGCAACAGAAGTGACAAAGGTTCAATTAGATGGGCCAAGAAAAACATGAAAGAAAACTCTGCTAAAATCTGGCATGATGAAAAGAGGCAGGTGTTTTCCTTGCGGGGGGTGGTTGAACTGGCTGTTTCAGGTTGTTTCCAATCTCTGTAACAACAGACACCTTTTCTTTTCATTCTTGTTTATTCATTGGACATAACATTAGGTTCATAAACATAATTTTAAAGTACGTCATGTATTTTAAGCATAGTGATCTGTACATCCCATCCTTTATCCTCTCTCCTGCTACTTTTCTTCTTTACCCTACTTTCCCATGTGCTTTCATGCCTCATGTGTGTATACACATCATATATATCACATACATATACCACATATATAATGCCATATATATGTATATATATACACATATGGTTTTATATGCCTATAAAAATAGTATCCATAACTGAGAGAAAACAAGATTACTTGTCTTTCTGAGTCTGGCTTATTTCAAGATTTACACCCACTTATTTTCCAGCAGATGCTATAATTTTCTTACTCTTTATGGCTGAAAACACACATACACACATAATTCAAGGAAATTTTAATGTAAAAATTATTATTTTATGCATATTGGTGTTTAGCCTATAAGTATCTTTACATTTTGTGTGTTCAGTGCCCATATGGGTCATAAGAGGGCATCAGATCTCCTGCATGTGGAGTTACAGATGATTGTGAACCACCATGTAGGTGCTGGGAATCAAACTTGGTCCTCTGGAAGAGAAATCAGTGCTCTTAACCACTGAGCCATCTCTCCAGACTCCTACAGTCTTAAATTACTAACTTTGATCTATTTGGAGTTGATTTAAGGTCAAAGGTGCTTATTTGTTTGAGGTTGGGTCTCATGTAGCCTTGACTTCCTGATTCTTCTACCTCTACCTCTTGAATGTCAGGATCACAGGCATACACCACCAGGCCTGCTGTGGTGTTGACGTTTATACAGGGCGAAATGGATCTACCATCATTCTTCTACATGCGAGTATTGTCCAGGCCCATTTGATGAAGAGGCTACAGAGACAGTTTTTATTTCAGTCCAGGCCAAAAGTGTGTGCACTTGTTTGGGAAGGGTAATAAGACCCCATCCCAGAGCCAGGGGTGGTGGCACATACCTTTAATCCCAGCACTCATGGGAGGCAGAGGCAGGCGGATCTTCCTGACTTTGAGGCCAGCCTGGTCTACAAAGGGAGTCTAGGACAGCCAAGGCTACACAAAGAAACTCTGTCTTGAAAAACAAAACAAAACAAAGATCCCAGTGCAGGCACAAGTATCTCTCTTGAGAATGTCTCCTGTCCTTGAAGGTTTCAGCATAGGGTCAAAGTTATGGCAGGCACTCAAAGGAGAAGCAGGAAGAGGGTGTGAGACAGACCATAGAAGAGGTGCTGCCACTGTAGAGTAGTGAGAGCTGTGACAGAGGAGATGGCTTCCTGGAGGAGGTGACATGTAGGGGATCTACATGTTAACAGAGGTGTGAAGTTGTGTAATGTTTGTACTTGGGCTGAAATAACAGAATGAGCTAATGGCAAAACACAGTTGTAGTATATAAAAGCAGGTTTATTGCAAGCTAGTCTTGGCCACCATGCACAGGGAAGGAGGGAGAGAGGGGGAGCAACCATTTGCAGAGACAGGAGAGAGAGAAGGAGACGAGTAGAAGTAAAGAGAGCGGAAGGCAGAGGAGAGAGTGAGAGAGAAACAAAAACCGTCTGGATTATATAGTGAAGAGCCTCTAGGAAGAGCCTCTGAGAGCCTTCAGGGTAGAGGGTGGGGTAAACCAGCAAGGCCCTGCAGGAAGTAGGGACCTAGGGATGCCTGAAACCAAACAGTACTGTGTGTCAGGTATAAGAAGGAGGTGGTATGGGGCAAGTTCAGAGGTGTAGCAAGAGCTGGTTTGGGGAAACCTGTACAGACCATGCAGGTAGACTGAAAATCTTGACACAGCTGGATGCTCTACACCTGATTTCCTCATAGGGCTATGAGCAAGTATCATCATGTGTGCAGTTTCATCTCAAGGCTCCTTTAGGCAAAGGATTCTTTTGCAAAGCTCAAATGGCGATAGCTAGAGGCCACCTCCTTTTCTTGGCCTGAAGACTTTCTCAGAGGACCACGTAACGTGTGACAGCAGGCTTCATGAAGCTTTGCAAACAAGCATGCGAGAAACAAGCATGTGAGAAAAGTCAGGGAGGGCAAGCAGATTTGAGAGACAGTCTTTGTTGTAACCTAATCCCTGAAGAGAACCCTGTCACTTCCTCGCTTAAAATCAAGCCGTGAGTCCCAACTCACACCAGGCGAGGGGATCATATAATAGTTCCAGTACCCAGGGATGGAGATGCCTGGGCATCAAGTTAGAACTTACCAGCACATGTGGCAAATGATGTTACCAGGTAAGGCTTCTCCCTCAGTCTTGTTTTTGCAAAGGAAAGAATTCAGGTGAGATGCAGATGGTTCAAGCAGAAGCTTATTTAAGCAAAGTAAAGCAAACCATACACTTAGAAGACAATGAGGCAAGCCAAGATGGACCAAAGGCACTACATTGAATTTTAAAAGACGTTTTAATCAATATTTATGTTGTGTGTGGCATGTTCTCAAATAGCAGTGGGCCAGATCTCCCTTTTGGGGTATTTCTTCCAATGATCCTCTTAAAAGGGGTGTCAAAACCACAAAGTATGGCTAGAGCTGTGGCCCAGCTAGTAAGAGTGCTTATGGCTCTTCCAGAGGATCTGGGTTCAGTTCGCGGCACCTACATGGTGACTCACAACTATCCATAACTCCAGTTACAGGGGATCTAACACCCTCTTCTGAACTCCGTGGGCAGCAGATTTACATGTAGTATACATACGTACACACAGGCAAAACACTCATACACAAAAAATAAAAATAAGTCTCTTTCTAAAAACTCAGAGTGCAAGTGATACTCTATGAAGCCTGGAGCTTGTAAGCAGACTCTTTGCTAGTGAGCATGTTTGGCAACTGAAGAAGTTTATCAGGCTTAGCAAGCAAGCAAGCAAGCAAGCAGGCAGGCAGGGTTAGATGTCAGTCCCATTATTTCCTGTGGCCTGGGATTTTGATGCAGGAGGACAAAGCTTCAAGGATGTTTAAGCTACAAAGGGACATTCAGAACCATAGGGAGCTAAGCTCCCAGTGTACAGTTTCAGTTCATTGGTTTCCTCACATTTCACCCAGCCCCCCCCCCCCCCGCCCCAAACCAACAGACACAACTCCCAACATACAGCTGCTGTTTCCTTGGTTACCTGGTATCTAATTCCTTGCCTGCTGGGTCTCAGTGACGCGTAGCCAACTGGTTCAAAGCACAGTTCTTTTCCTTCAGGGTACATCCTCTCAACCATATTATGTGTTATAACACTTCTCTGCCTTGCCTCTCCCAGTTATACAGTTTACAGAGATGTGATGCTAAGCACACGCTAAGGATTTTGTAACTTAGTAAATGCTAGAGCCAATGTTGATTCTCTAACCTCTTTGTGCGCACAGACCACAAATGTGATTATATCTACAGTTCAGGGAGCCCATGAGAATTAGTAGGGCTGACAGAGTTGGGGGGGAAACAGCAGCAGTGGAGGATGCATGGACCTACTTCAAGAGGGCAGTTTTTTCACCCACCCAGCCTGCTGCCCAGTGAGATTGTGTGCCCATCATGGCCAGGGGAGTCTCACTGATCCAAATCAGGTTGAAAATGTGCTGTATTTGCTTAAAATTGTCCAGCTTTAATAGTTTTCCTGTTTCCATGTTTGTGTGTGTATGGTATGTATGTGTTTTGTATACACACAGTCAAGGTCTAGAATATATTTTCAGTGCTGTCCTAGGGAATGGAGAGGAAAAACTGGTCCCTTTCTCTGCCCTGGTTACTTGGGGACTAGAACTTCAATTTCATTCAAAAGATCAGATTCAGTATTTGATAAAACCATGTTCACAGTTTAGAGATTTAGGAAAACGGGGCTGGGCATGTGGTTCATTTGGTAGAATGCTTGTCTAGCATGCACAAAGCCCTGGGTGCCAGCATCAGCACCACATTAAAAAAACAGGCCTGGTGGCACCAATAGGTAATCCCAGCCCTTGAGAGGTGGAGGGCAGGAGGATCAGAAGTCCAAGGCCATCCTCTGTTACAGAGTGATTTGAAAGACAGCCTCTGCTACATCAAACCCTATTTTTTAAAGTCATTTGTTTTAGGGGAAGGGGCATTTTTATTTCAGTTCTTTGTAGTATCATGCTCTTAACTCTACATCACCCCTGCCCGCCAAAGAAAACTCAGCCCTTGTGACTTTACCTGTCTCTTAATGAAAATGTCTTTTGCCCCACCTCCCACTTTTTGTCAGATGGGGCCATAGAGGTGCACCTGCCTCTGCCTCTAGAGTGCTAGGATTAAAGGCCTGTGCCACCATGCCTGGTAAAACCATTTTTTGAAGAAGAAATATATGAGAAAAGCAGGCTAGTAAGATACAATGTAGTTGGTCCTTGGGATTGCCGGACTCCATCATTTGTGCACACTGTTGCAACAGATGGCACAGTAAACTCTGAAGATCATTAAGGTGCATGAGATGGACGCTTGTAGTGCTGCTGGATTAGCTTGAGCATGTATTCTGATGAGGTGGAAGAAATGAAGGCCTGATGATGCTTTAGCACAGTTCGGGGTAGGGATCGGTATAGCTCAAAGCTGAAGGAAGAAGTGACTTTTTTTCCCTCTTGAGAAACCAGGTCTTACCATGTAGCCTTGACCGGAGATCAATGTTTTTTCATCTGAATATTCTTATACTGTACTGATTTCCAAAAAAATAGTTTAAACAAAATACCATTTATTTGTGGTAAGAACATTTAAAACCTATTCTTTTAGGACACTTGGAATAAGGACTACTACCCACTATGGTCACCATGTTGTGCACTAGATTTTGAAAATGTACCTTTTTTTTTCCAAGACAGAGTTTCTCTGTGTAGCCTTGGCTGTCCTAGACTCACTTTGTAGACCAGGCTGGCCTCGAACTCACATCTGTCCACCTTCCTCTGCCTCCCAAGTGCTGGGATTAAGGGTATGCACCATCACATCCAGCCATAATTAATCACTCTTTCTTTTCAAGAAGAAGAAATGTGATAGAACTCACTTTTAAAGCCAGCACTCAGGCAGGCGTGGTGGCGCATGCCTTTAATCCCAGCACTCAGGAGGCAGAGGTAGGCGGATTGTTGTGAGTTCAAGGTCAGCCTGGTCTACAAAGTGAGTTCAGGACAGCCAAGGTAACACAGAGAAACCCTATCTTGAAAAACCAAAAATAAATAAATAAATATATAAATATATGAATACATAAATAAATAAAAATAAAGCCAGCACTCAAGAGGCTGAGGCAGGGCAATTCTAAGTTTGAGGGAAGGCTGGCCTAAATTAATTAAAATTTTTGTAATAATATCTTTTGTCTGCATAGTTTAGTTTTATCCAATTGAATTGGCTAAATACAATGAGAAATTTGTGTTTAATTTCACACAATGGAAAACTGGGCTCAATAACCACATAAAGCAAAAATAAGTCAAGCTGTAATGCCAGCACTCAAGAGATGGATGTTGGGAGATCAGGTTCAGGGTCATCCTGGCTATAGAGTAAGCTTGAGGCCAGCCTGGGACACAGGAGACCTTGTGTCTAATTAATTAGAGTAAGCTGAACTCTGACCTTTAACTTTTGCCTGTGGCTTAGTATGTGATTCAATCTTGATTTTATTTGGATGTAACTTTATATATGTATTTACACTGTGAAAATAAGTCTTATATTTATGTATGTGATATTGCATATGCCAAATGATTCAAGGACAAGGCCCACCTTTCCCCCACATTCCCTGAATTGCTGGATGTGTCATTTCAGTGATTGAGGGAGGACCCTTGGAACACAGCTATCGACTGAAGCAGTTTCATTTTCACTGGGGGGCCATTGATGCTTGGGGCTCTGAGCACACCGTGGATAGCAAATGCTACCCAGCAGAGGTATGTTTCTTTTCCTTTCATTCATTTTTTTTTCAAGATAGGGTCTTTCTGTAGTCTTGGCTGTCCTGGACTCACTATGCAGACCAAGTTGGCTTTGAACTCACAGAGATCCTCCTGTCTCTGCCTCCCAAGTGCTGGGATTAAAGGTGTTTACATCTGGCTCAAACAGCAGAGGTATGTTTTTTTAAAGTCCCACAGAATGATGGGTGTAGCAAAGTGGGGATAATTCTGAGGTTTCTAGTTCAAGTGAATGATCAAGAAGTCTCAGGTGATGCTTTAAATCCTATTTTGCTTATCCAGGGATATACTGTGCCTTCCTATCTTACACATGTAAAAACTATCCATTCTAAATAGCATACATGAAATAAACTGTACGATGATAAAACTGAATTCTAGGGCTGGAGAGATCAGGCAGCAGTTAAGAGCACTTAGTGCTCTTACAGAAGACCTGGGTTCAGTTCCCAGCACGCACCTGGTGCCATTTATAACTTCAGATTCAGGGTATCTGATGCCCTTTTCCGGCCCCAACAGGCACCAGGCATATACATGATACACAGACAGACAGATATTCAGGCAAAACACTCATCTACATAAAATTGAATAAATAAATATTTTTAAAACAAGAACTGCATTCTTTCTGAATTCTGAGCTCAGTACAGTCATTCCTGAAACCAGAAGCTACTGTAGAGCTGCAAGGCTAGATCAGTCCAAGTGGAAATAGTGGGAGCCTAAGAGAAAGCTGTGGCAAAAGAAAGAGAAGGGAACCGGAACATTACCAAAGGGTTCGGAAAGCAAAATGCCGAAGCACCAGAACTTGCGGTTGGGCTCCTCCTCAGGAGAGGGGAAAGCTAAAGGACCTTGAAATGGTGCATTTGGGGTGCTCTGGGAAGACAGAATGGTGGTGAAGAATGATTGCTATGGAAATGCAAGCAGAGCACCAGGAAATAGAATTGCTCCTTGCAAATAGAATTTCTCCTTGCAAATAGAATTTCTTCTTGCATCTTTCCCCTTAATTTAGTTTCAAATGTGATGCTAAAAATGAAAACACTTTAAGTGATCATCCCTCCAAGAGGAAATTTGTCTTTAGCTCCCATCTCATTTTCACAGGGAGAATGTGTTTCTCTTAATATAAACATCTTCTCTCCTTTAGATGCAAATGGAGTTAGGATATTAGTATTTCATGCAAATCAGGGTGGGAATGAAGAAATGTTGATCCCTCCCTGCGAGGTTACTTTACTATGTGAATTTTATTTTTTCTCCCCTAACAAATCCCTCTCTTCCAAAGTAATACTGCTATTCTTGCCACGAGGTCTTCTTCCCAGTCTTTATGTGGATCTCATTTCACACCAGACTGTCATATAGTTCTCTCAGTGGCTCTATTTTGGGTGATGAAACAAGATTAAATGTTGCATGTTGGATGAGGCTGTCAGTTTGTTTTGGAGCCGTCCTACATGATCATGTATAAACCTGCTTCTCTGTTGTTTCAGCTGCACTTGGTACATTGGAATGCAGTCAAATTTGAAACTTTTGAGGATGCAGCACTCGAAGAAAATGGTTTGGCTGTGATAGGTGTGTTTTTAAAGGTAAGAACAAAAAGTCAAGCCGGGAGTGGCGCTTTACCCTTAATCCCAGCACTGGGGAGGCAGAGGCAGGCAGAGAACATTTGTGAGTTTCAAGCTAGCCTGGTCTATATAATGAGTTCCAGACCAGGCAGGACTATAGAGACAGACCCTGCCTCAAACAAACAAACAAACAAACAATCATCTTCACCAAGTTCAAATGATATATTGTATCTTATACTGAAAAGAGAGAACATTATGGGGCTGGAGAGAGAGCTCAGTGATTAAGAGTGCCGACTGCTCTTTCAGAAACCCTGGTTCAATTCCCAGCACCCATGTGGCAGCTCACAACCGTCTGTAACTACAGTTCCAGGGGATTGGCACCCTCACACATATGTATATGCAGACAAAACACCAATGCACACAAACTGTAATAAATTATTAAAAATTTCAAAACAGAGAAAGGAGAGCATTATAAGTTATTTTTAAGAATTTGGAATTAACAGAAGGAAGATCTGTAGAGATTGCTTAGTAGTTAATAACATGTGCTAGTCATGTAGAGGACCCCAGTTCAGTTCCCAGCACCTACATCCACCAATTTATTACTGTCCATAACTCCAACTCCAGAGGTATAGGATGCCTTCATTCATATGTACATTAACTTTACACATACACACTTAAACGTTAAAAAAAAAAACCTTCTAAAAAGAACATTAGGCCAGGCATGGTGGTGGCACATGCTTTAATCCCAGCACTTAGGAGGCAGAGGCAGGAGAATTTCTGAGCTTGAGAACAGCCTGGTTTACAGAGTGAGTTCCAGAACAGCCAGGGTAAAAAAAGAGAGAGAGAGAGAATTTTGGGATCAATAGGAGAGAAGAAAAGGAAGGAGGGGAATGGATAAGTTTATGATATATATTTTTTCTTGTGATATTTACACACACACACACTGTTTGTGTGTGTGTGTGTGTGTGTGTGTGTGTATACACTAGGCCAAGTATGGTGGCATACACCTTTAATTTTAGTACTCAGGAGTACATAGTGTTTATATGTATATGGTGAAAATAAACAGTGGTTAAAACAAAAACTATTGTGAGTATATTTCAAATGGTATAAAAATATAGTCTAGGGTCTAGAGCGATAGCACAGCAGTTTAGAGTGCTTGCTGGTCTGGTAGAAGACTGATACTCACACTTCCCAGCACAGACATCAGGCTACTCTCAGCTGCCTGCAACTCCAGTGTCAGTGGCTGCAACCCCCCCCCCTTCTGACCTCTATGAACATCTGTTCACACATACACATATCCCTACACACACACACAGACATGCATAAAAATAAAAAATAAAACCAATCTTTTAAATAGACACAGCCAAATAAGGTAGACACAGCCATCTGGGGCAAGTGAGCACTTGAAATGTGCTTCATTTGGGAGGTTGAGGCGAGAGGATCAAGAGTTTGAGACCAGCCCAGGTTACAAGATAAGACCCTTGGTAGTGAAAATTCAGGGTAATTTATAGTTTCCCCAACTTAAAATTCAGTATAAGAAATGATACTTAATAGGAGCAGGAAGCACTTTTCTCTGTAGACATGCTGATCAGCAAACAGCCTGTTCATTTTGTTCAGAGTCTAATTTAATTTAGTGAGGTTTATAATATTTGTAATTACCAGCTGAAATCTAGTTTCAGTCGTGTGGTTTGTTTATATGTAACCACCAGGTGGTTAATTTTGATTCATATTCTATTTGAATTTCTACAGTGAGATGGCCATTGTATGTAATATTTCTTCTTTATTATGTTTTTTTTAGCTAGGTAAACATCATAAGGAACTGCAGAAATTGGTGGACACTTTGCCATCAATTAAGCACAAGGTAATTTTTCCCCTTACATCACTTGAAGTATGTTTTGTATTTGAATCTCAGTGTAGAGAACACACTTTGAACAGGAAGACAAATCAGAGGAACTGTATTCAGATCTCATTCACCGGCACTGCAGAAGGAGCCCTGGCATGGATGATGGTGCATTGACGGTGATTATTCCTTGGCTAATACTCTGCAGGGCACAGGCGCAGTTGCCTTGGTGGAGGTTTCTAGCTTTGCTGAGTACTTGCAAACTAAGGAAGCCTTCCTGACACCAGCTCCTTCTCCATCTTTGTAGATGCACGCAGAGCAGCCTTCTTTTCTCTAGCTGCCTCCCTCAAGTAGGCAGGGAGAAAACTTGTCTAGCAGTGAAGACCCCCATAGCCTTTGTTCAGTTCCCAAGATGGATTTCTTAACATTCACAATTCCATAGAGGCTGCTTCCCGGAAATCAGTACAGCATTCCTCTGTCCTCTGTCTTTTTATACCCCTCCCTCACTTCCTGTCTCCCCCCCCCCCCCACTTTTTCCCCTTTTTCTCTTCTTTTTTTCCCCCTTCTTCTTTAGTTCAGGATCATTCACTTCCTTTTTTTTTTTTTTTTTTTTTTTTTTTGCCTTTCTTGCTTCTGTGCTTCCTCCCTCCCTCTCTTCTTCTTTCACTGCAGTGCTGGGGATGGACGTCAGTGCCTTAAGCATACTAGGCAAGCTGTCTACCGCTGACTGAGCTACACTCTCAGCTCTGTGCTAGTTTTAAAAGGACAACCCTGTGTTAATTTCTCTTGAAGAAGAGGAGCCTCTCCGTTTATGAACAGCCACTACCTAATACCCCTGAAAAGTATTGAAGGAGAAAAAAAAAGGTTTTTTGCTGTTCTCTCAGAGAACTGTATGATTTTGCATGAAGTAGTGATCATTGTTTCAGAAGCTGTCTAGGGTTCCCTTGACTTCCCCTGGACCACTGTTGGGCTCTGGACACTCCAGTGTTGTGCCGGGCTTCAATGAAACCCCGATCAACACTAGGAGCTAATTCTGATGCCAACACACAAGGGTCTCGTTTATTCATTGTTCAGCTTAAGCTGGACCCACACTATCACCCACACAGCGGAGCAGGTGTGAGTCCTGAGTACAAGTAGGAAAGAACTTTTTCTAGATTGTAGTGAGTGAGAGAGCAGGTAAGTGGGTTTCTAGTTTGGCAAGCAGCCTATTGATTATTTCTTTAACTAATTGATATTCGTCTGGTACCGGTCTGGTATCAACCCATGAATGATTAACTTCCAAGGAATAACCCTTGAGAAATCCGGGGGAGTGTCTGATCTTTTAGTACTTTCTTATTTTCCAGCTAATTGGCAATTCTGTATCTCTATGCCAAGTGTATCTTTGTAGGTTTTTCTAGATCCGGAGTTCAAGAGTAGGTCACCCAAATGCAGAAATGAAAGTTTTAAGCAAAATGGAGTTACTTTGGACTGTCACCAGGAGAATCACTGCCTCTCACCGAGTGACTTTCACCAGTGATTAATTAATAACTCAGTAACTCTTTCTCTTGGACAGGATACCCTGGTGGAATTTGGGTCTTTTGACCCCTCCTGTCTGATGCCTACTTGCCCCGATTACTGGACTTATTCCGGGTCTCTCACTACACCGCCCCTCTCAGAGTCTGTTACCTGGATCATTAAGAAGGAGCCAGTCGAGGTTGACCATCACCAGGTACCTGCTTGTCCACTTCCCAGCTGAAGAAGTGCTAGGCTGCCTGCTCAAGCTGGGCTCAAATCTTGACATCACTCTTGTTTGCTTGCTTGCTTACTTGCTTGTTTCTTTGGGGAGAAGTAGGGTCTTCTGTAATCTAGGCTGGCCTGGAACTTTTTATTTATTTATTTACTTATTTATTTATTTATTTATTTATGGGTTTTTCGAGACAGGGTCTCTCTGTGTTGCCTTGGCTGTCCTGGACTCACTTTGTAGACCAGGTTGTAGAGCCTCGAGCTCACAGCGATCTACCTGCCTCTGCCTCCCTGAGGATTAAAGACATGCACCACCATGCCCGGCTGGCCTGGAACTTTTTTAATGAACGATTTTTGTGCTTGTTTTTATTGTTTTGTAGCAGTAGGGATCATTTGAGACTATATCCCCAGCTTTCATCAGGAAAAAGACTTAAAGCACAGAAAGACATACGCTATTTGCTTCTATATTTGCTGATGAGTTGTGTGCTTCCTCTCTAACTGTGAGTCTTTATTTAAAACCAAGACCCGAGTGAAGGGAACAGTGGAAGCCGAGACGTCCAGAGCACTTATAATACTTAAGGGAATTTTGCAACAGAAGCCTGGGAGAAACAGATTCTGACAAGGACTGTGAAGAAATTTTACTATTTCTTCATAATAAATAATAAAACTATGGTCAATTCCTAGAAAATCAGTTGTTGGGCTGGAGAGATGGCTCAGAGGTTAAAAAATTGAGGCTGCTCTTCCAAAGTTCCTGAGTTCACTTTCCAGCAACCACATGGTGGCTCACAACCATCTATAAATGAGATCTGGTGCCCTCTTCTGGTAGGCAGGTATAAATGCAGGCAGACCACTATAAATAATAATAAATAAATCTTAAAAAAAAAAAAAAAGAGGACCAGGTGTGGTGGCACATGTCTTTGGTTCCAGTTCTCAGGAGGCAGAAGCAGGCGGATCTCTGAGTTCAAAGCCAGTCTGGTCTACAAAGTGAGTCTAGGACATCCAGGACTGTTACACAGAGAGAGCCTGTCTCAAAACATCCTCCCGCCCCCCCCTCCAAAAAAGAAAAAAAAAAAATCAGTTGAAGTGACAATTACTATACCTATACACAAAGTCTTGCTTAGTTTACAACTAAAGTGCAATAATGTTTGCTCATGGCCTTGGGATCTAGCTTAGTCCCAGCTTCAATTCCTAGTAAACCCAGCCCCAAACACACATACGTCAGACAGATAAGTTCTAATATTCTCTCATACTTGCTGTGTGGGATATATATTTATTTCAAAGCATCATCACAAGAAACAAAACCTTCCAAGCTCTTCTTATTAAGCAGGGTTTCTCTGTGTAGACTTAGCTGCCCTGGAACTTGCTTTGTAGACCAGGCTGGCCTCAAACTCATAGAGCTCCGCCTGCCTCTGCCTCCTGTGTGCTTGGATTAAAGGCTTGTGCTGCCACTGCCCAGCTCTGTTCTGTCTTTAATGCTTTTTAAAATAAAATGCAGATGAATAAAGACTTCCTTAACATGGCCAATTGATCTGTGTTCAAAAGTAAATATGGGAGTTAGCAAAGTGGCTCAGCGGAGAAGAGCAGTTAAGAGGACAGGTGTCCATACCCAAGCAACCATGTCAGACAGCTCACAACCACCTGTAACTTCCGCTCAGGGGATCCACCACTGTACCCTGTGGCCTCCACAGGCACTGCACATAAGTACCATATTCTCTCTCTCTCTCTCTCTCTCTCTCTCTCTCTCTCTCTCTCTCTCTCTCTCTCTCTCTAATAAAAAATAAAATAAATAGTTTAAAAATCTTTTTAAAAATCATATTTTACTAAATAAACTGGTCTGTGTGAGTGTGTCAGATCCCCTAACTTGTAGTTACGGACAGTTCTGAGCTGCCATGTGGTTGCTGGGAATTGAACCTGGGTCTTCTGCAAGAGCAGCCAGTGCTCTTAACATCTGAGCCATCTCTCTAGCCCCCAAAATAAATATATTTTAAAAGTAAATATAGTCATCCATTCGTAGCTGGTTCCAGAACCCAAAGTATACAAAACATGCAGAGGCTCAAGTCCCTTATATGGAATTGCATAAGATTTTAACATTGCATATAGCCTACACATATCTTCCAGGATACTTTAAATCACATCTACATTATTTTTTATCCATCTTCCAATATACTTTAAATCACATCTGTATTGCATTTTAAGATTATATTGCCATACCATGTATGCTATATAAATAATTTTCCTACTACATTGGTTAGGGACTAATGACAAGAAAAATATCTGTACATGTTCAATAGAAGCAGTTTCCTGGCTGGCCTAGAATTCACTAGGTAGAACAAGCTGGCCTTGAAATTACAATGACCCTCCCACTTCTATCTCCTGAATACCATCAGGGTTTCTTTTTCCTAATATTTATGTGGAAACCAAGGATAAAGTACCAATAATTGTGTTTAATATGGAAGTGGTTTGTTTGTTTGTCTGTTTTTGTTTTTGTTTGTTTGTTTGTTTGTCTGTTTTTGTTTTTGTTTGTTTGTTTTTGTCTCATGTAACTTACACTGTCCCCCAAACTTACAATGTAGCTACAGATGACTTGGAACTCTTGATCTTCTCACCTTTACCTCCCAAATGATGGGATTATAGGTTTCCTCTACCATGCCCACTGGAAATAACTGTTACCATAGTAAGTGTTGTATTATATCATACTCTAGAATTAGCTATGTGCGGTGCATGCCTGCATTCCTGGCTACTCAGGAGGCTGAGATAGAAGGCTTACTCAAACCTAGTTATTCAGCACTGGGGCTAAGCAATACACCAAGGCTCCCTTCTCTTAAAAACTATGGTCTAGAGCTGAGTGTGGTGACACATGCCTTTAATCCCAACACTAATGAAACCCTGTCTCAAAAACCAGAAAGAAAAAGTGGTATGGAAACCACCCATATGTTCAAATCAGAAAATAAAACTAAATGAAGAAAATAGTTTAAAAGAATAGCACAAAAATAACATAATTTAGCAATTGGTGGGGGTATGAAGTTGGAATATATAGAAATAAAAATATATATGTCAAAGATGTTATGATTCAAAGAAATAATGGAAGAAAGCCCCAGATATGATTACAATAAAACTATAAAATGCACACACATGTAATCCCAGCATTTGGGAGGAAGAGGCAGGTGGATCGATGTGAGTTTGATGCCAGCCTGGTCTACAAAATGCATCCAGGACAGCCAAGGCTACACAGAGAAACCTTGTCTCGAAAAAAAAAAAATCAAAACAAAACAAAGAAAAAAAAAAACAAAACAAACAAACTATAAAATACTTTTGAGTAGTTTGAACAAGAAATGTTAACAATAAAGCTTAGACTCTTCCAGGACACTGAAGACAACTTAATTAAATTCATACTCTATTACTGGCTGGAAAGGCATCATAAGGATATCAGTTTCCCTTAAGTTATATTTTTCATGAATTGTTTATTCTCCATAAATTAGTGTTGCTCCAATAAATATGCAAATAGGATTTAAAGTAAATGTATTATTTTTAAAGGCTTTATTTTTAAATTTTTATTGATTTTTATTTTATGTATATGAATGTTTGCCTAAGTGTATATGCCACATGTATGTCCAATGCCCAAAGAGACCAGAAAAGAGTGTTGGATTCCCTGTAACTAGAGTTATGGATGGTTATAAGCGTCCACGTGGGTGCTGGGAACTGAACTCAGGTCCTCTGCAAGAGCAGCAAGTAATCTTAACCACTGGGCCATCTCCTGAACATTTTATTCTCCTTTTAATTGTGTGTATGTGTGCCCTCACAGGTGCGTGGGTGCTCCCAGAAGCCAGACAAACGGTGTTCAATTCAGTTGAGCTTGAATTAAAGGCTGTTAATGAGTTGCTCAGAATGGGTCCTAGGAAGCAAACTTGGATCTTCTGTAAGATTGGATCTTCTCTAAGAATATCAAGCACCCTTAATCAGTGAACCCTCTCTCCAGCTCCCTAGGTACAAATTTGAGTCAAAACAAATATGTATAAATAGCCAGGGAGATGTCTAAAGGAACAAAGAAAGAGTGATTAGATTTACAATGCTATAAAGCATCAAGAACTTAATTCCATGGTACTGGCACAGGAATAACAAGGAAATGAAGCAAAGTATTTAGAAACTGAACCAATGAGAGAGAGAGAGAGGAGACACGGGGAGAGAAAAAGGGAGAAAAAGGAAGAGGGAGTGAGCAGGAGAGGGGGCAGAAAGGAGAAAGAAAGGGGAGGATGGAAGGGAGGAAGGGAAAATGGGAATGATTCGACTGTGTTCTCTTGAGCAGATTCTCTTGCTCATGTGATTATGGAGGCTGAGGAGTCTTCTGGCTTGCTTTCTATAACCTGAAGGTTACCTGAGGGGTGAGCTCAAATGACTGATAGTTGGAAGTCAGTGGTGTGTGTTCTCGACTTGGCTTTAAGGCCCGAGAGCTAGCAGCTCCTAGTGCAGTGGCGAGTTGATGTCTCAGTTCAAAAGCAGTCAAGCCAGACAAAGCAGGGCTTGTAAAGCACAGAAAAGGAGACAAAACAATAGGAAAATAACCTGCAGCCCCAAAACATCAGGACAGGACTAAGGCAGAGGAATGTTCACAACATGCCAATTGACATGGCCTGTCTGGGATTTAACTGATAAATTTCACTAATCTCTATTTCTCAGAAAGTCAGATAAACAGTTTAGTTTTCCCTTGGTGAAATAGAAGTCTAGTGTGACTCCAGCTTGATTTTTTTTTTTTTGACACAGGGTCTCATTATGTATGTGGCCCTGGCTGACCTGGAACTCCCTATGTAGACCAGGCTGGTCTCAACTCCCAGAGATTTACTTGCCTTTGTTTCCCAAGTGTTGAGACTAAGGAACCACCATAGTCAGCTCCTCCATCTTGGTTTTTATGTTGGTTTATTGGGACCTAGTGCAGGAACTTAATTCAAAACAGTAGGTTCTCTAATTACGCGAAAACTGAGTGTGGTGGTACAGTTATAATACCAGCACTTGGGAAGTAGCCTCTGAAAAATCAGGTGTTCAAGGCCACCTTCAGGTACATAGCAGTTCAAGGCGAGCCCAGGCTATGTAAGGGTTTTTTGTTTGTTTGTATGTTTTTGTTTTTGTTTTTTGAGACAGGGTTTCTCTGTGTGTAGCCCTGGCTGTTCTGGGCTAGTTTTGTAGACTAGGCTGGCTTTGAACTCACAGAGATCCACTGACCTCTGCCTCCCAAGTGCTGGGATTAAAGGCATTTGCCACCACGCCTTGCCAAGATTCTTTCTCAAAACAAAACACAAAACAGTCAGCAGAAAGTAAAGTGAACCCTGTACTTTTTGTGTGTTTTATTCATGCTCTCCTCAAGCCTGCCTCTCAAAAAAGAAAAGCATCTGCTTTACTTGTCTCCCAGGTCAAAGCTCCTCAGGGAACACCCTCAAAAACACATTTAGGAATAACAGTTAGCCAGCTATCTGCACACCCCCAGTCTAAATGATGGATAAGATTAGACTTTGCAAGAAAGTAGTAAGTTCAAAATTATGTCCAACTACATATGAGATTTTACTTTATGGTGAAGGTGGCCTCTCAACTCAGTGAGGAAAAAGGAAAGGGAATTCTGTAAAAACGTCGTCAGGGCAATACCTGGCGGTAAAGGGGGAGCTGGATTTAGCATTCAAACTTTATACAGGAGCATAATCTCAATATATGAAATGTACAAAAATAGCATAGTTGGAGCTGGGGATACAGCTTAGTGGTAAACTGCTTACCTAGCATATATAAGACCCCCACATTTAACCCTCAGCACTGCAAAACAGAAGCCGTTCTTTGTCTGGCTTCTGGGAGCACCCACACACTGCAAAACAGGAAAGCACCATAAAGTTCAGCATAGGGAAACCCTTTCATAGAGCAAAATGAACTATAAAAGAAACCCAGAGGACTGAAGGAATGCAAGTAGTTTATTAAATTACATTTAAACACTTCTTTAAAAAATTATTTATTATTTATTATTATGTATACAGTGTTCTGCCTGTACACCCACAGGCCAGAAGAGGCCGTCGTATCACATTACAGATGGCTGTGAGCTACCATGTAGTTGCTGGGAATTGAACTCAGGACTTTGGGAAGGACAGGCGGCACTCTTACCCACTGAGCCATCTCTCCAGCCCTAAACACTTTTTGATAATAAAACGTAGAAACAGAAATCACAGAGAAATGAGAAAGTCCAGAGCTGGGCTGACTGCTCGTAAGCTTGGCTTTTGTGACCTCCACATTCGGTCAGTCATACTACTATCCTTCATATTTATTCCTTCCCCGCCCCCATACTCCCGCCACAGAGTTTCTCTGCGTAAAGTACTGGGATTAAAGGCATGTACCACCATGCCTAGTTTAGCCTTCATATTTAAAAATTGATATATAACACTGAAAGGTAAACCAAAGGGTCAGTGGCTTATTAAGGAATTTTAATATAATATCCTAGTTTGCTCTTTTTCTCTTTTTCCTTTTTTTTTCTTTTTTGTTTGTTTGTTTGTTTGTTTTTGTGAATACCATGAGTTGGGAAGGGAAGAGAAGGGTTTATTTTACTTTTACAGCTTACAGTCCCTCATTAAGAGAAGTCAAGGAGGGGCTGAAGAGTGATTAAGAGCACTCTCCGCTCTTCCAGAGGCAACCACATGGTGGCTCACAACCATCTATAATGTGATCTGATGCCCTCTTCTGGCATGTAGGTGTACATGCAGATAGAGCATGTAAATAAATAAATCTTTTAAAAAGGGAGAGAAAGAGAGAAAAGTCAGGTAGGAACTCAAGCAGGAACCAGAGAACCTGAGGCACAGGCCCTGGAGGGATGCTGCTTCTTGCTTTGCTCCCCATAGCTTGCTCAGCATGTTTTATTATACAACTCAGGACCACTATACCAGGGGTGGCATTGCTGACAGTGACTTGGGCTTTCCCAAATTATTAGTCAAGAAAATATCCCCCACAAGCTTTCCTATATACTAATCTGACTCTAGCTTTTTTCGAGATGACAACACCAGTACATATATATAGTACATACATATTCAGTAATTTAAAAATGTTACATGAAAACTTCTACGTAGTTGGGAAAGGGGAGAAGAGATTTTCCTCAGTGGTGTAGTCACTTGTTAGGTGCCCATCCTCCTGTAAGTGATCCTAATAAAACTCATTAGGTCATTAATGTTTGTAAAGACATGAAAGTAGTTAGGAAGAGGAAAAGTGTTAGATTTCGGAGCACAGAGTAATGAGACAGAGGGCAGGAAAAAGATCAGAGTTTGAGTTCAACAGAGGAGACTGTTTATTTCAAACAACAAAAAGTGGGCCCTTTCTCGTGTAATAGAGATCCTGTGTAGGGAAAAAGCTAGCTGGGACCCTTTATGGAGATGGGTTGTGGCCTGGAAATGATGAAGGCGATGCGGCTTCAGAGGGCTTTATGCAGTCTACAGACTCTCCTTTCTGAATTTGTTTGCCCAGGCCAGATTACCTTGGGAACTAGGCTGCTCCAGCAAATAGCTCTTCTCTGGGTTGTGCCTGATGAATAAGGATGAATAAGATCATCTGGGATTTCATGGAAACCCCGTTTTTACATCCAGGCCCTGAAGCATAGCCATCAATTCTGTCTTAACTGTTTTGTGCTGGAGGGGTCATTGTGAGGGAAAGAGAAAAGAGATTTTTTTTTTTAGGGTCTTTTGACGTCAGAGGTATGTTGAATCCTCAAGATTGTACATTGGCTTTTAGGGACCATCTGCTTCCAGGACTCTGAGGGCTTGGTAGTCCTTAGTCAGCAGCAGTTGAGTGATGGTTGAGGAGGTAAGGGCTTGAACTCACTGCTGCAACAGATTAGGGAGGGATTTCAAAACCCAGAGACTGAATGTTAAAGGTAGAACGAGCATGATAAGGGGCCCATTAAAGGGCGTTATCCTTGTTCCCCAAGTGCTCCCAAACTTGTCCAGCCTGACGGGGGCAATATCTGGCTTGTGATTCTATTCTCCTTTAGAACACCTGACAAATTCATGTAGAAACAATATTCCTCCACCAGAATAGCACAGATTCCTCCCTTCTCTTCCATAATGAGATCTAATTGAGAAGTATTCTTCCGACAATGAGCCAATTCAAGCCAAATTCAGGTCTATAAAGGCAAGTTTATTGGCGGGCAGCTCTCAGGTGGGTTCGCTGAGCTCACAGGAGGAGGTCAGGGATGGCACCATACAGAGGGACACAGAAACAATGAGGGAAGGGAGTGGCAGAGAAAGAAAGCACATGGGGAGGGAGCAAATGCACTGACCAAAATATCTGGCTTATATAGGGAAGAGCTTCTGGGAAAGGGGAAGCCCAACCTCTGAGCTGGGAAGTTCAGGGCAGAGGGTGGGGTATACCCGCCATGCTCTGTAACATGGATGGCCTGAGGGTTGCTGGGAGAACCTGGAGGCCGGTCCACTTTGCTGTTTTAAATAGGCATCTCAGTTAGCAATTGCTGAGTCTGAATCCCCATCAATTTTGTAATACCATGGCTACCAGGGGGTCCAGCTGAGTCTGGAAGGGTTTGTTTGTTTGTTTATAAAGGTTTATTTATTTATGTATTTCATCTGCATCTATGTCTGCACACCAGAAGACAGCATCAGGCCCCATGCGACTATGGTTATGGACAGTTGTGAGCTGTCATGCCTGGAATTGAACTCAGAACCTCTGGAAGAGCATCCAGTGATTTTAGCCACTGAGCCATATCTTCAGCCCCAAGTCTAGAGTTTTTTTTGATGCTGTCCTTTACCAGTGTCAGATCAGCCTTGATTTGTTGAGAGAGTTGGTTGTGTTGGACTTGTTGGAGTACAACGGCCTTTGCTCCAAGGCTCACAGTCCCTGCCATAGTTACATCTAATGCCATCCCTTTTGGTTTGGATAGGGGTGACTGGTGGCTTAATTTTTAAAGGATCAGTAGGCGTGGGAATGGGGAATAATGGGGGTGGGGTAGCAGTGAATAGCACTCAGTATTATTAATTATTTGAGTAAATCCTTCTCATCTTTTATCTTTATAATATGTATAATTGTATGACAAAGTAGAATCATTTTGTGCATACCATTTTTTCGAGTCTTTTCTCTCCACGGACATATTTCAAAATCAAAGAGATGATGTAACTCACCATTGGCAAACAGCTAATATGTGGGGACCGGGGCCTTTGTCCCTAATCTTCAGATCTCAAAAACCACTTCCTGCTGGTGTTACACAACCAGCCAACAACATGACATTTAGCCCCTTATTAAGGAGTAAAGACATCTCTCTCAGAAATAAGTGCTGTTGCTGAATTCAACTTGAAGCAAAGTGTTGTAGAATTATAAATGTGAAAGCAAGCCAGGTGTGGTGGTGTATGTCTGTAATCACAGCATTTAGGAGACAGAAGCAGGTGGATCTCTGGGAATTTGAAGCCAACCTGGTCTACATCATGAGTTCCAAGGGTCACACAGTGAGACCGTGTCTCAAGACAAACAAAATGAAAATAATTTATCCATATGCTAATGCTGGGTTTTGACTGACATTCTTAATGTTTTCTGTTCCTAGCTTGAGCAGTTTCGGACCCTGCTTTTCACTTCTGAGGGAGAGCAAGAGAAAAGAATGGTGGACAACTTCCGCCCACTTCAGCCACTGATGAATCGCACCGTCCGCTCATCCTTCCGCCATGATTATGTGCTCAATATACAAGTGAGGCCCAAGCCCACAGCCAGCCAAGCCACCCCCTAAGACGGTCCTATGTAGGCAGCAGCTTGCTTTAATGCGTATTAGCTTTAATTTTTACTAGGTTATTTTAAAACACGGCATTTAATAATACTTATATGTATACATTTCTGGTTTTTTTTTTCCTTCCTTTTTTTGTAACAACATTTCAAAATTCCTATCCTTGTAAAGCAAAGACAGGGAGACAGAACAATAAAAACAAAAACCTATAACCAATTAACATCAAGTTGCCTGAGGTTACCCCTTTTTTGTGACGAGATTAAGGCAGAGGAATCTTCATTAGCTGTTAAATCTCTCTAGTCTCTATTTCTCAGAAGGTCAAATAAACAGTTTCAATTCCCCTTGGTAAAATGGAAGTTTAATGTGAGTGTCCAATCTTGACTTTTCTGTTTGGGCCTAATACAGGACCTTAACCTACAGCAAGAGGTTCTTGCGAATTTTATTTAACAAACTGTTAAAGTGTCCCATCTTACAGTATTGGTCGCACTCTTAGCTGCCATCATTTGGAGCTACCAATCTCAAAATGGTACTCAAAGGTTAAGTGTGCACTAATTGTTTTATGAGTATTTCATCTGTCTATTTTTTTTAGAGATAAGGTCTCATTATGTATTCCTGGCTGTCCTGGAACTCACTCTGTAGACCAGGTTGGCACTGAACTCACAGAGATCTCTCTACCTTTGCCTTCCAAGTGCTGGGATTGAAGGCTTGTGCCACCTACCATACCCTGCTTTCATTTGTCTTATCAAATGCATTCGCTATTTGACTAATAATAGTATGTGTCACTGGAATACTAGCAGGACATGACATGCAAGTTGCTCTTATAGCAACCTATTGGTAGCCGTGATGTATTTTTATATCTGAGATTGTGTGTGTGTGTGTGTGTGTGTGTGTGTGTGTGTGTGAGAGAGAGAGAGAGAGAGAGAGAGAGAGAGAGAGAGAGAGAGAGAGAGAGAGAGAGAGAGAGAGAGAGAATTGAGAGTGTCTCACTCTGTAGTCCAAGCTGGCTTGAAATTTATGCTAATCCTTTTGTCTCAGTCTCCTAAGTGCTAAGATTATAATACAAAGCATCACATTCAAATATTACATTTGACACATCCGGGTATCATTTTTATTTTTTTGAAACAATGTATCATATAGCTCAGGTTGGACTAGAATGTGCTGTGTAGTAGAAGCAGATCTTAAACTTTTCATTCTCCTGCCTCTACCTCTGAACTGCTAGGATTAATGTCTGTACCACTGCACTCAACTATTTTTTTTAGTGTTTATACTTCTGTAGAATTGTAAGTAAGGATTATAGTCAAAATGTTAACAGCCACCGAAGCCATAAACACTGACCACACGAAACCCAGGCTTTTCAGAAAATATCTATACTGACCCACATTGGTAACTCTTAGCTGAATACTGGCCATAGTTTTTTTAAGGTATAATTTTGTTTTAAAACTCGAGTGTGAATTTTTGTATTCAGATTTCTCGATGAGTGTGTTTGTACTAATCTTTAATTGCTATTACTAGCATATATATCTACTTATTATTAATTTTCTATATAGAAAATACATTTTGTAAGCGTGTGCTGGTTCAGTGGATCAAGACACTTGCCATGTAAACCTGATGACCTGAGTTTGATCCCCAGAGCCCAGGTACAGGTGTAAGAAGAAAATTAACCCTACAAAGTAGTTGGCTGACCCAGCATGCTGTGCTCCATGGCATACACAGAGCACCAAACACATTATAGATGGATACAATAATAAAGAAAACTTTTAAAAAATAAAAAAGTTTTATTTTGTAATCACAGGAAAACCAAGATTTATTATATCTAGAATTTCTTTGCATTTTTGAAAGTCAGATGTTTTACCTACCATAAGGCTTGAGATTATATAGAAACTGTCTTAGGGTTACTACTGCTGTGATGAAACACCATGACCAAAGAAACTTGGGGGAGAAAGGGGTTTATTTGACTTACACTCCCACAGCACTGTTCATCGTTGAAGGAAGACAGGACAGGAACTCAAGCAGGCCAGGAACCTGGAGGCAGCAGTTAATGTAGAGGCCATGGAGGGATGCTGCTTATGGGCTTATTTGCCTGCTTACTCAGGCTTACACAACCTTTCTTAGAGGACCCAGAGCCAACAGTGTAGGGATGGCACCTCACACAAGGAGCTGGGGCCTCCCTCGATCACTAATTTAAAAAATGCCTTACAGGTGGATCTTATGGAGGCATTTTCTCAATAGAGGTTCCCTCCTTTCAAATGACTCTAGCTTGTGTCAAATTGACATAAAACTAGACAGGAAAAAGCATTTACAAAATGCTGTAATGATTGAAATGGTAGAATACAGAATTCTTTCATGCCAAATTTACAGAAATGTGTTTCAAAGGACCAATCTAGAGTCTATGATTTGTAGTATTCATGTGTATTGTTTATATGCTGTTGCACACAATATAGTTTCCAACAATAATTATTTTTCTTTTATGAATATGCGTATTTTGCCTGCATGTATGTCTGTGCACCACATGCATGTCAGGTGCTCAAGAAGGCCAGAAGATGGTATTGGATCCCCTCAAACTGGAGCCACAGATGGTTGTCAGCTGTCTTCTGGGTTCCTCTGCAGCAGTACCAAGTGTTCTAAACTTTATGAGCCATCTCTTCAGCACCCTTTAACATTTTGTAAAATCTATTTTATTTACTTATTAGCCAATGTGTGTGTGTGTGTGTGTGTGAGAGAGAGAGAGAGAGAGAGAGAGAGAGAGAGAGAGAGAGAGAGAGAGAGAGAGAGAGAGAAAGAGAGAGAGAGAGAGAGAGACAGACAGACAGACAGACAGACAGGGGGGAGGGAGGGGGAGGGCTGCTGCTGAGGTTCTTTATAAGGGAGGTTTCTAATTTAAACTTCCTGGTTTATACAGTGGTTTAGAGATTTTTTGTTATAGTAACACTCAGAGAATTTTGTCAGGCTGAATTCCAGATGATTGTATATATTTTAAAGAATCCACAACACTGTTGTTCTTACTTGTCGATATCTTAGAATGTTTCTAGTTTTCTCCGAGCATGTGCTTCAAATGTCAGAGGTATTTTCTGTAGTCTGCAAAATGATATTAAAGTAACATAAACTTAAAACTTCTGCTCACCACAGAAAGCAACCAACAAAGTAACAAGGAAACTATAAAATGGGAAAAGGCAATTGCAAATCACAAATATGATAATGGATTACTATTCATAGTACACTAGAAAACTTCAATAGCCCAGGAACATAAATCCCAGTAGCCCAATGAGCAAAGGACTTCAACAAACAATTCCCCAACGCAGTAGACACACAAAAAGCTATCCAACAATGCTAAGTATTAGGAGAATGCAAATCAAAACAACAATAAGCTATCACAGCATCCCTATCATGATATCACCATCAGACAAGAAACAAATACCCAAGTGTTGTAAGGATACAGAGGAGGGTCATGGTATATCCACTAAAACCAGAATTACTGTCCAGGAATCCCAGGTAGATAACCAGAAGAATTCAAAGCAGGATCTCAGAGAGATACATGCACACCCTTTTTTCAAACATTATTTCCAATATCCAAGAGGTAGAAGCAACCTAAATGCCCATGGGCAGATAAATTGATAAAGGGAACATGGTACAATGGGCTATTAGCTTTGAAGAAGAAAATCCTGTTGCATGCACAATGTGGATGAAATTAGAAAGCATTATGCTAAGTGAAATAAGCCAGTTCCAAAAGGACACATACCATATGATTCCACTCATACAATGTGTCTAAAGTTATTAAAATTATGGGAATAGAATTTAGAAAGCTGATTGCTAAAGGTGGGTGAGAGAAGGAAGGAGAATTGTGCTTAGTGGTGATAATGCTTTATCTTTTTTGTTGTTGTTGTGTTTGTTTTGTTTTGGGCTTTTTAAGACAGGGTTTCTCTGTGATATCTTGGCTATCCTGAACTCACTCTGTAGACCAGGCTGACCTTGAACTCACAGTGACCCACCTGCCTTTGTCTCCCAAGTGCTGGGATTAAAGGCATGCGTCACCACGCCCGGCAATAATACTTTCTCTTGGCAACTTGATTGGTTCAGAGGTTCACGGGAGTTTATACTGAGTACCCTTGAGTGTATCTCTGAGGGAGTTTCCAAAGATCATGAGAAATCTAATGTGATGAATAATTTAATCTAATGATGTATTCAGATTTTGATCAGATAATGGAGAGGGAGGTGGTAGAAGGTATGGTCTGGATGGAAAAAGTAGATCATTGAGAGTGTGTCTTGGTGGGTGGTGGGGCGGGGAGGGGGGGTTGTCTGGTCATGGTTGAGTTCTGTTACTGTTCTCTGTTTCCTTGTTGCTTAAGAGAACAGTTTTACTCCAGCAAGCTCTTGTATGATGATGTACTGCTTTATTTTTATTTTTTGTATATGGATATTTTGCCTGTATGTTTATATGTGTGCCACATGTGTGCCTGTGGTTGATTTTGGTTTATGGTTCCTGAGGGACTGAGTCTACAATGAAGCAGAGGGCACAATGCTGCACAGAGCAGAGAACAAGGAAATGGTGGCAAGAACAGGAAGTGGGCTAATCACATTTTCATAAACACAGGAAGCAGAAAGAGAAGAAAAGGTGGATTTATACACTGTCCACTCCCCAACCCCACCACCACCACCCAGGATGTATTTCCTCCAGCAAGGCTCTACTTCCTAAAGGTTTGTTCCATAACCCTTACAAACAATGTCACCAACTGGAGATCAAGTGTTCAAACACATGAGTCTATGGGGGACATTTCTCATTCAAACCACAGTTACCATTAACAGTTTCCTGTGAACTGAACTCAGCATCTTGCACATTGCTGGCAAGCACAATACCAACTGAGCTACCTCCCCAGCCAAAAAAAAAAAAAAGGGTTTTGCATAGAAAGTGTTGCTCATCTCTAGTAAGTAGTAGTAGTAGAGCACTGAGCCCCTCCCCACTTTAACTATTTACAATGTTAATGGATTTTAATGGATTTTCATCTCATCAGTTGTTTTACTATGTAAGCTATCTGTAAAATCAACTGGAGACCCTTTTAATGGATCAGGTAGCAACTGGAATTTACTAGAGAAACAGTAATGGGGGAGAACCAGCCAGTTTTCCACAGCTCACCTCTCTGTGCATAGCCCCGGCACCCAGCCTTTAGATGTCTCTAGGTGGAACTGGCTGCCAGCCCCAATCTTCCCTCCCAGGGCTACCCCATGTGCAATAGGTTTAGTCCCAACTCATTTAAGTGGTAGAACAACATGTTCATGTAGAAGTTTGACAAAGCACACATTTTTTTCTCACAGGGAGATCTAAGGCACAAGGACACCCTAGGATCATTTGTGAGCTAGTCCTCCAAAGCTTCCTGGGGCAGAGAGACTGTGGATGGCATCTGCTTCATTCTATCACAGCTGATGGTCCCCCAAAAGGTTTCTGTCTCCAGGTTGTATACCTCAAGGTTTGTGGGACCTACTGGGCAAAAATTAAAGGCCATCATGCTTTGAATGGAGTGGAATAAAGTTTGGGCTGTTCACAGTAGTTCGTCCCTAACCTGAAATGGGACATTCCCAAGGAAGGGCAGGAACAAGGTCCAGTCTATCTTAGGTGGGCCATGTTTTGCCGGCAGATGCTACAATTATTCTGTAGAAGTGTAGGTAAGACACGAGGAGAACTGAGCCGGTTAAAAAGTCACCCAGAGAGCTCTCCTGCACACGAGTGAGGATAAAGTTGTCTGGTCCAAAACTAGGCATTGCTCCCCACAAAGTTTAGGAAGATCTCTTTCTTTATTGAATTCAAATGACAGTAATTTTAGTTTGGAAATGGAATTGGCTTTCCGAGCTCCTTCTGCAAAGAAATTAACTTGAGCAATTCAAGCTTGTTTTCTGAAAATGAATTCAGTAGTTAACTTGAAAATAAATGTCTTACTCCAATTGAAGGAGATTTACATTCATTTATCAATCATAGTAAAAATGAAATCTACATCTGTGTTTTTTAAAAAATTGGAGCATCTTCCCGGAAGATATGCTTTTTGTTCTAAAGTGACAGCCACATGTTCCAGCTACTAAAGCTGTGCTTTTAGAATGTCAGCAATCTGAGTAAAAATTCTAGCCACAGAGCTTACGACTGGTGAATCACACAGCTGCAATCATCAGTGCCATCAAGAACTGTTGGTAGTTTTGGGCAATTTTTGCCAAATCGAGAGGGGGTGAACTAAAATTCATGCAAGGGCTAGGCACGTGGCATGTACCCATAATCCTAGCACCTGGGATATAGAGACAGGCGGATTCGGAGTTCAAAGCCATGCTTGGTTATCTAGTGGATTCGAGACTACATGAGATCCTATTTACAAGAAACAAAAACCAACCAACACAAACAAACAAACAAAAAGATTTAATGTAAGATGCACACAAGTGAAGAAAGCCAGTCCAGCATACTGGGACAGATGCGAAATACATGTGATGGGAATGTGCCACTACCAGTGCTGACCCACATGTAGTAGAGAGTCGGGAAATTTTCAACTAATGATGATGGTAATGACGCAGTCACAACTGAGGTTTGGGGATACAATTGCTAAGCATTGTGTGCACATATAGCATGGGCTATCCGCTTCACTCTTCACAATAAAATGCTTCCTAATGTACGAACTATTTTTACATCTTTGATATTTACAGATGAGGAATCTAAAGACTAGACATTAGGGATTTGTTTCAGACCACTAAGACAGGATTTCTCTGTGTAACAGCCCTGGCTGTCCTAGAACTCACTTTGTAGATCAGGCTAGCTTTGAACTCACAGACATCTGCCTGCTTCTGCCTCCTGAGTTGCTGGGGCTAATGGCATGTGCTGCCATACCTGGCTTGTTAGGTAAGAGAGAAAAGTGTATGCTCAATTTTCTTTCTTTTTTTATGCTCAATTTTCTTAACCAATATATTTTATTAACAACTTAGTGACTGAGCATACGTCACTTATAACCCGACTAACCAAAACAATAGGAAATGAGGATTAATGGACACAGTAACAAAACCGTAAGGATATCTGTTCCAAGGAATGATTCTCCTGGCACAATCTGCAGGATTTCTTCTGATGAAACCTAGAGTAACCAGAACCCAGAACCTCAGCAGGAGCCAGAGCCCCAAAGCCTTCCCTCGAGCAGTTCTCTCTAGGAGTGTCTTGAAGTGCAGCGATGAACAGCCCAAACTATCCCAAGTCTCCAAAAAGCCCCGCCCCCAGTTCTGGGCTCATTTATTTATCTCCTCCCAGAGTCTGTTCACGGGATCTTCTCAGCTAGCAACAATCAAGCTCCCGCACGAAGTTGTCGGTCTTCTAGTGGATTAACCTCACCTGTTCTCTCACAAGACCATTCCAATCTCGCACTTGAGATCCTAAAAAACAGATTTATCTCTCCTTCAGAAAAGAGTGAAGTTTTCTATATGGGTTGGCCTTCAGATGAAAGATTCCAAGGAGGAGTTAAGAGGGGCAGAGATAGTTTAGCAACTGGGTGCATCAGCAGTTGTAATTTGGAGATGAAGGAAAAGTTATGAAAGAAAGGAGGAAGGAAGGAAGGAAGCTATAACAAGCACAGTGTCAAAGCTTATAATGCTTAAAAAAGGCAGTGAAGGGTGAGGGTGGGAGGAAGGGGAAAAGCTTGAGAGATGGCTCAGCCATTAAGAGCACGGACTTGGGTTGGATTCCCTGCAGCCCAGTGGCAACTTATAACGTGCAATTCCACTTCCTGAAGAATCTGACACCTTCTTCTGGCCTCTATAGGAACTGGGCAGCATGTGGTATACACATGCATGCGAGCAAAACACCCCCCCCACACATTAAAAAAAATAGTGAGGGAGGCAAAGCAATGGATGCAAAGCAGAACAATCAGACCAGAGTGAATGACCAGGTGAATGTGGGCAACAGGAGGCTGGAGGTCTGGTTCCCCAGCTGCAGGGAGCTGGAGGAGACTCTCCTCACCAAATCCACAAGGGCCAAGACCCTAGAGGCAGGGCTACAGGAGGTGGGGAGAAGGAATTTACCAAAGCTCTGTTCTCTGTGCTCAGGTTATTGGATTAAGAACGGGGACCAAGGCAGGCCTGGTGGCACCCACCTTTAACAACCCAGCACCCAGGAGCTAGAGGCAGGAGGATCCTTGAGTTTGAAGCCAGCCTGGTCTACAACAGCCAGGGCTACACAGAGAGACCCTGTCTCAAAACAAAACAAAACAAAAACCAGGGATCAAGTATTCATCAACTGTCACAAGAAAAATCCCGTGGCCCAGGCAAAGGCCTTTGATAAGCACTGCAACAAATTGCCGCAGAGTGTGAAGGAGATGTGGATTGATGCCCCCCAAAACAGCAAGAGCAAGACATCCAAGCTGGTCAACAAAGAACCCTACTTCTTTAAGATCTTCTTGTGGAACTTGTCATCAAAGCCCCAGGCAAGTGCTTTCGGCTAGTAAGTAGGGGCCTCTTCCTACCTGAGAAGTCTGCCCCATGGCAAGAAAATCCTGTTTTTATTATTTGTGTTTTGTACAAAGCTACAGCAACGGAATAGTCCTCCAAAAGATGGAGGCTGATAACGTGTGTTTAGTAGAGATGTTCTTTCTTTTCTTGGCCTTGTTTCTGACTTTGGATGTGTACAACAAAGTTTGATTATTAGCAAGGGTTTTCTTTTCTTTTTGGTTTGACATTTATGTATTCAGTGTGGGAGTGCATGCCAAAGTAAGAGGGCAGGTTCTGGGAGTCTGTTCTCTCTTGCTATGTGGGCCCTTGGGGAGTGAATGCAGGTCCTCAGTGTCTTTATCTCCTTAACCACCTGCCAGTCCTATTTTTATTTTTTCAGTCTAGTTTCACATCACACCTAACCTAGATTATTGTGATACAGTATTACATTTTTTCTTGTCTTTCTTTTTAAAATTTGGTTTCAACTATCTTAATAGCAAAGGTTGACCTCAAAATCCTGATCCTCTTGCCTCAGTTTCTTTTTTTTCCCCGTTTTTCGAGACAGAGTTTCTCTGTGTAGCCTTGACTATCCTGGACTCGCTTTGTAGATCAGGCTGGCCTCGAACTCACAGTGATCCACCTGCCTCTGCCTCCCAAGTGCTGGGATCAAAGGCGTGCGCCACCATGCCGGCATTGCCTCAGTTTCTTTTTCTTTTCTTTTTTTGGTTTTTCGAGACAGGGTTTCTCTGTGTAGCCTTGGCCATCCTGAACTCACTTTTTGACCAGGCTGGCCTCGAACTCACAGCGATCCGCCTGCCTCTGCCTCCCGAGTGCTGGGATTAAAGGCATGCGCCACCACGCCCAGCTGCCTCAGTTTCTTAAATGCTAAGAGTATTGGGTTATAGGTGTGAACTGCCTTGTCCTGCTAGTTTAATCTTTTACTCCTTTACATTGCAAAGTATAATTTACCCAGAATACAAAAAACCCCTGGAGACTGCTATAGTTTAACATTCCCTTGTGGCATATGCACATATTTGTAAATTTTTATTTTATGTGTATATGTATGTGCATTGCGTGCGTGCAGCGTAAGATCCCCTGAAATTGGAGTTATAGACAGTTGTGAACTGTTTTCTGAGTGCTGGGAATCCAACCCGTGTCCTGTGCAATAGCAGTAGCAGCTGTGCCCTCTCCCCAGCCCACCTCCCCATCGCTCAAAGGAATGCTGTAGTCGGCAATCTCTACCTCTGTATATTCCTAGACACTCTCCACTTTGACTTTAAATTCGCCTAACAAAATCCCCTGTTTCCTAGTTTCACCTCCTGGCGCCTCAGTTTAGGCAGACTGGACTCGAACTTTGTTCTTTTTCTTCCCTCCCTTGGTAAAGACCATCTTCCTTCCAAGCTCGACTCAAGCGCCAGCGCAACAAATCACCTTCACCTTCTAACCTAGTGGTTGGTCCCTCTCCACTACATAGGAATACATAGAGAGAGAGAGAGACAAATTTACCGGGTGTTACCAGGAGGAGGCGGAGTCTTAAATTCTATCTGAGGCGCTGATAGGTGGACCTGCGGGTGGAGGCGTTTCCAAGGTACTCGGCGAGGCTGCGCAGGGGAAAGGGGAGGGGTTTAGGTTTGTGAGTTGAGGGGGCGGGTACGGCTTTAACGCTAGTTCCCCGCTCCATCTGGAGGCCTAGAGGGCAAAGGGGTGGAGCTAAAGGGGCCACGAGGCACTGAGGAGGCAAGGCCCGAGTTTCCGGTGGGGGAAGAGCTCCGGAGGCGTCTCTGATGAGTAGGTATTTTCTCAGGCGACGGAACCTGGCTGGCTAGCTGCTGAAGGAAACCTCCCTCTTTCCGTCTTGGGTCCGCCCTGGTGGCTGCCGCGAGTGAGCGACAGAGCTCGTCATCGGCGGCGAGGCTGCTTCCGCTCAGTTCCTGCTGTGGGAGAGGAGACGGCGGCAACATGGCGGCGCCGGGGCCTACTGAGTTTCCCGTGAAACTGAGGTATAAACGCAGCAGGAGATCGTGAGCTGACCAGAATTCTTGGCTGTCCCGGGTTCAGGGAAGCAGGAAGGGAGCAGATGTGGAGGGTTGGAGGACCCCCTGATGTCGGGCATGGGAGGAGGGGGAGTGCTGAGAGGCCGGATTTCAGCGCGGGAAGCCGGCTCGTGCCTTCTGCTTCCAAGCGCTGTTTTTGGTAGGCCGGGACGCTGGGGGTGCAGAGCCTCCGAGTTTGGCCTTCACGCTGTATGTGTGTGTGTGCTTTTCAATCTTCCAGCTATAAGAAGTATAAGGCTCTCCTGAGGAAGGAGAAACGGAGGAAACGGCGACAGGAGCTCGCGCGATTGCGAGATGCAGGTAGTATGAAAGTGCTCCCTCTGCTGCGCTCCCCCACGCCCAATATGGCCTCAAAGAGGCTGCCTTTAAATTCCCCTATGTAGCCAAGGGTGACTCTTTGAACTTCTGATCCTCTGCCTCCCTTTTCACAGCGTTGGGGTGACAGGAGGCGAGGCTGCCTGCCATCCATGCCAGGTTGCTTTTGATGATTTCATGCATGCTAGCTAGAGCAGTCTACCAACTGAGCTACATCCCCAGCCCGTGCAGCTGCTCCCTCTATTTCCTGCCCACACTCGAGCCATCGTGCCATTTGGCTTCCCCATGAAAGACCCCCATATTTATGTGTTAGATTTATAAATGGTGTATATTTACAATAACAGACATTTGTAAAATGATTCACTATTGTAAATGTAGGCAAGAGTGTTGAAATCACAGCAGGACCAGGTTAAGATGGCTGCCAGCCATACCACGGAGATTGTGCTTAACAGCGCTTGAGAACTAGTCCAGGAGAGACATCAAGGATGAAAAGAAGAATAACAGTAAACTGTGGTTATTGATGACAGAAATCCTCTTCCTTTTAAGCCTGAAGTTGATCGGATAAAATTTTTTAAGTTCACTTCATTTGTCTCTGCCCACATGTCTACTGTCACTGCTTTTCTTACCTCTTCAAATTTACATTTTGAATAGAAGCTGGGCAAGATGGTGCAGGACTCCCAGCGTTCAGGGGGTCAGAAGCAGGCGGGTCTCTTGTGTTGGAGGCCAGCCTGATCTACAAAGTGAGACCAGTGCTATACAGAAACTCTGTCCTGAAAAAAAAAAAAAAACAGTAAAACAAGCAAACAAAGGAACACTAATTGAGCCAGGCATGGTGGTGCACGCCTTTAATCCCAGCACTCAAGAGGCAGAGGCTGGTGGATTGCTGTGTGTTCAAGGCTAGCCTGGTCTACAGAGTGAGTCCAAGACAGCCAGGGCTACCCAGAGAGACCCTGTCTCGAACTCCCTCCCCCCAAAAAAACACCAATTGAATAGAAGATATAGTTTTCTTCCAATAAAACCATTTTGCCATGTTTTTATTTTGAAAATATTCCAATGTACACAAAGTTGAAAAATATAGGGCACAAATATTTGTGACTGCTTTATATAAATTCTCCAAATTGTTAAATATTCGCTGGCTCTCTTATCCTCTCCCTCCTTCCCTTCTTCCTCCTCCCTTTCGGCTTTTTTCTGAGTCCTTCGCACATCTGTGCCACGAGTATCATTAGGGAACCATTGATTTAACAAACTAGTAATGTGAGGCTAGAGGAATGGTTAAGAGCACTGGCTGAGCCAGTGGCGTGCTGGCTCCCACTTTTAATCCCAGCACTCAGGAGGCAGAGGCAGGTGGATCTTGTGAGTTCGAGGCCAGCCTGGTCTACAAAGTGAGTCCAGGACAGCCAGGGCATGCACCACCACACCTGGCTACCAAAATAAAAATTTAAAAAAGAATAGTGGCTAGTCTTCCAGAGGATGCAGGTTCCATTTCCCGAACCCGTGTGGTGGCTTACAACTAATTCTTTTTAAAGTTTTTTTGTTTTTGTTTTTGTTTTTTGAGATAGGGTCTATAGCCCTGACTGTCCTGGAATTTACTTTGTAGACCAAGCTGGTCTTAAATTCAATGATCCATTTTATTCTGCCTCCTGAGTGCCAAGATCAAAGGCTTACACCATTACCTCTTTAATTTTAGGTTTTTACCATACTTGTAAAGATGAAGGGTTCATATATTTTTCATGAATAACTATTGACCAAGGATTGTGAGACATAATTTAATAAAACATTTGAATTTCTACAGAATTGTCACAGAAAGAGGAGGAGGAGGATGCCATTAGTGAAGAAAAACTATTAGAAGAAGAAAGGCTGTTGGAGGAAGAGAGGTCAGTACTAACTGAAACCCTAAAAGTAAACTGTTATTGTATTGTAATCTTATCCGTCTTTACCAACTAGTAAATACCTTTTGAATATAATCTTGAAAATGGGTCTTGGAAAATAACCTCTTACTAAATCTCTAGCTGACAGGCTAAAATTAGAACTTTTACCCCCTTCTTTTTCTTTCTATCTTTTCTTTTTTGACAAGTCCAAGCTGATCTCCCAACTCAAGATTTTCCTGACTTAGCCTACCAAATGCTGAATTGTTGGCATGTGCTATCATACCTATTTTGTTGTTGTTTTAGTGGAAGTATTTTTTTAATTGCTTTTGCTATTCAGTAAACACACACACACATACACACACACACATTATTGTTGACGTAAAGACCTAATTCTAATGATACTATAGTATATATTGTTTGGATGTAGCACAATTCTTTATTCATAATTTATAGCCCTCTGTAGTTCAGCAGAGTGGGGAAGGTATGCTGACAAGGACTGCTCTTGCTATGATGGCAGGGATGTGAAGCAGCAATTGTGTCTTTAGTCAGGGAGAGGGTGCTCAGCTTCCTCTTTCCCTTGTTATTTACCTAGGAACCCCAGGCCACAAGATGGGTTCATTTACGGTGAGTCCACCCTCCTTGGTTAATACGCCTGGAAGCTCCCTCACTAGACATGCCCAGAGCAGTGTTTCTTAGGTGATTCCAACTCTAGTCAAATTGACAATGCCGATTTTAGATGAGAAGCTTGTACTATTGGATGTCTGAGACTTAATGGATTTAAGGTAACATTACCTCTGGGTGGGGGAGTTATTGTTCTTTGTATGTTGATTTTGGGCTAGGGTCTTGCTTTGCAAACTCAAATTAGCCTAGAACTTGCACTCCTGTCTCAGCTTTCCAATTGCTAGGATCGTTGGCATATACCACCTGGATAGTCTATGCATTTTAAAAGTCAGTTTTATGATTACAGATTAAAAAAAAAACATATCTTTTTGCATAACCTTGGAGTTTCTATTCCATAGAGTCGGGATTCCCGTGATTTGCCTTCAGACATTGAAACTGCTGGGAAAAGTTAGGCTGTGAGTTGTGAGCATGTCTTTAAGACAAATATTGTAAGGGAGCTGGAAAGAAGGCTCACTGAATCAGAACACTTACTTTGCTATTTCAAATGATCCAGGTTTGTTTCCCAGCATCCACAAGGGGACTCACAATCATCTGTAACTCCCATTTCATCCCTCTTTTGGCGTCTTCTGCCCACCAGGTGTGCACATGACCCATGTCTATGTGCTGGCGAACATCCATTCATATATAAATAAAATTAAAGTTTCAAGAAAAGATGAAGTTATAGAAATAGATTAGTAAATGTACATTCAACCAGTGTGGCATACGCCTTTAATCCTAGCAGTTGGGAGGCAAAGGCAGTGAATTGCTGAGTTCCAGGCCAGCCTGGTCTACAGAATGAGTTCCAGGACAGCCAGGGCTACACAGGGACCCTGTCTCGAAAAACCAAAAGAAGAGGATGTGGTGGAAGTAGTGATGTCAGTGGGAAAAGAATAAATATAGAGGGAGAATAATGCTATGTGAATGTGGAAAATTACACACATGTTGCTTTGAAATGTTGGCGTGAGATGAAAATTACTGTTAACTTTTTTACAGAAAGAGAAGGTGTCAGAGCCACAAATGCTTATGAGAGCTAAGAGTAATTGTAACTTACTTCTGCCCAGCAAGATAGTTGTTTTTCCAAAAGACATACTCAAATCTTCATTGCTTTATAGAAAATATCTTTAGATATTCTTTTTGTTGTTTTTTAGTTTTTTGAGGCAGGGTTTCTCTGTGTAGCCTTGGCTGTCCGGGACTCACTTTGTAGACTAGGCTGGCCTCGAACTCACAGTGATCCACCTGCCTCTGTCTCCTGAGTGCTGGGATTAAAGGCATGCGCCACCACACCTGGCTAGATTTTCATGTGGTGTTTTGGGTCCCTGTCTTTCATATGCTCTAGATTAATTCCCATTTGTTTTTACTGACTATCATATATTATTACCAGGCAAAGATTACATCAAGAATGGTTACTGAGGGAAGAGAAGGCACAAGAAGAATTCAGGGCAAAGAAGAAAAAAGAAGAGGCAGCTCGAAAACGGAGGGAAGAACTAGAGGTAGAGTATTAAATAGTTCACTGGCTTAAGAACTTAACTGAAGGAAATCTCAGTAAGAACTGCTTGTCAGGACAGATGATTGCAGAAAGGTTAAGAGCACTGGCTGCTTTTCAAAACGACTTGAATTTGATTTCCAGTACCCTCATGGTGGCTCACAACCATCAGTTACTGTGGTTCCAGGGGATCCAATGCCCTCTTCTGGCCTTCAGGGCACTAGGGATACATATGATACAAACACATACATGCAGGCAAAACTCCGGTACACATCAAGTAAAATAAATGTTAATGCTGACAATGATGATGATAAAACAAGAATTGTTTGTTAGGGGGCTAAAGAGATGGCTCAGTGGTTAAGAGTACTTACTGTTCTTCCAGAGGACTTGGGTTCTGTTCCCAGCACCCACAAATGAGTTAGAGGGATTCCACACTCTTTTTTGGTTTCTGCATTTATATCTTTATACATATATATGTGTGTATATATATATATTCACAGGGCTACTCACACACAAATGAAATCTCTTTTTAAAAGTGTTTTTTTTTTTCCTTGGGGTTGGGAATATAGCTCAGTTACAGAGCTCTTGCCAGGCATGTACAAGGCCTTGGGTTCTTTCCCCAGCATTATTGAAAGAAAAAGACAGCCACATATGTTAACATTAAAACATTTCTGATATTCTCTTGTTCCAATGATCAATGTTTCTAAAATTTTTCAAATATTTACTGTGTAGGCTGTATGTTTTTAAGAGAGTAAAAAAAAAAAGTTACCTTCTCTTTTTCCTTTAAAGAGAAAGTTAAAGGCAGAATGGGAAGAACAGCAGAGAAAAGAGCGAGAGGAAGAGGAGCAGAGACAACAGGAGAAGAGAGAAAGAGAGGTGACTTCTGTCATAGGAGGATAGAGCCCTGCGTATCTTCCTAGTGTGCACGTGTGCATGTAAAGGGTTTGTGGAGTCAGCAGTGGGCATGGCCGGGCTTGTGTTTTATTTTTCGCTCATGCTCTGTTCATTTGGAAGGAGTGTTTTTGTTAGAAATACACTACACTAGTTTCCGTATGGTTCTCTTCTTTGGGTCTTGCAATGGCAGATACCTTTGTCCAAGCTACCTACCGTACCTTTTATAATATTCCTTAAGGGGAAGATAATATTTTAGACTGTGATGGCTGTATGGCTTCTGTGGACATCCAGCTCTGCCAGTGTACCCTAAAGCAGACATAGATGGTATGCATATGAATGGGCGTGTCTTGTGTTCTACTAAAATATTTCTGTAAACCGGGCAGCTGGCCTTGCTTTACACTCTGTACCATTCTGTAGCAAGTGTTACTTTTCTATGGTTCTGTTGTATTTGTTGGGTTCTTCACAGTAGAATAGCATCGTGAGTAGTTCCCAAACTTAATTGATAAGCAACTTAATAGCATTAAGCAATTAAGAAATAGTTTTGTTATTGAATCCTGGTGTCCTTTCTAACTTTGTTGTCAGCAAATGACAGAGCAAATTTAAGAAATTCTAGGAGACCTTCTCTTTGAGAAAACTGTGCCCAATCTAGGACATATGCTCTTGTCCTTTTCTTACGTGTTTCTCCCCCTGTATCTTAATGCTTATGCTTAAATCTATATTAAAACCTTTCCTTAAAAATCCCAACCATTGCTTAAAAGAAGAAAATTTGTAATGTATATACATATCTCGTGTACATTCTCTGGGATTCTTTTTGAAAGATTGCATTTGTTTTGCTGTGGGTCCTCAACAGTGTATATATTTCAAATATAACATGCATAGCTCATCTTGCCTTGACTGATTCATGAAGACAATTCTTTTTTTTTTTTTAAGCATCACTAAATTTGAATGGCATGACATTCCATAGTTACTCATGATGAGGACAGATGAATGTGTTGGCATTCTAGTCATGGAAAGGTGGCAGCAGTCTCCACCATCAGCTCTGTGTCTCAGGGGGTAGCAGTTCCAATGCAGAGTTTTGGCACCCCTTGTTTGAGTACTGCCTTCCAGATGAGGCAGTATCCAGATGTGCATGTTAGGGGACAAAAATTTTCTGGATTGTCATACTTACAGAGATGAATCAATTCTTATTTTAACAGTAGAATATTCTTCAACTTTCAGTGATCATGTAAAAGCTAAGGCTTCTTCTAAAAGCTTGTTTTAAAGGGAGTCTGGTTAAGATGAAGTGAGTAAAATGAAATCCATCCTAAGCATATATAAAAGAATATGAGATATGTGTTTCATTGGTGGGCAGAGACAAAGCAATGAAAAGCACGCAGTCTCAGCTCCCCCTGAGTGACTTTTCTGGATGAGTGGCTCAGAGGTTAACTTGGCAAAACATATCAGACAATAAGATGTTAGGCTCCAAAAAGAAATAAAGAAGAGTGGTGTGATAGAATAATGGGGATCAGGATGCTTATTTGGATTACCTGGCCAAGGAGATCTCTGAGGAGGAAAATGTTTGAGATAATTAGCACCAAAGTATAGAGATATTAGGAGGAAGGAGATTGATGGCACCTGACACTGAGAGACAATAGGAGACTGGGGCGAGAGCATGGGAGAAAGTAGGGAGGATGAGAAGGGGTAAAGCATACATGAAAATAGCTTTGTCTCTCGTATAATACATCCTGACCAGTTTCCCCTTCATCACCTCCCCCAGCTACCCCACCTCCCCTCCCCCAGATCTACTCTCCCTCCACTTCCTCTTCAGAAAAAAAAAAATCAAGCCTCTAAGAGATGACAGCCACATAGGATAAAATAAGATACAATAAGACAAGACAAAAGCTTTTATATCGAGGCTGGACAAGGCAACTAAATAGGAAAGGAGTCTCAAGAGCAGGCAAAAAGAGTCAGATATACATGGTCTCACTGTTAGGAGTCCAACAAGAACATACACAGACCCTGGGGCGGACCCATGCAGGCCCTGTGCTTGCCACTTCGGTCTGTGAGCCCAGGTTGTGGTGGTGCACACTGGTAGGATTTGCTGAAGGAGGTGGAGGCAGGAGGATCACAAGCCTCAGATTTAACGGAGTTTGCTTTTTATTTACCATAATGTAATGAGAATTTTTAAACAAGGAATGACTTCATCCTATTAGTAATGTTATCTCCAACAGATCATCTTAATTTTTCTACAAAGAATAAGGGCCAGAGAGGAAATCGGATGACCCAGTCACAATGTAGGTGATAATGTTGGTTTGGATGACGGCAGACCTTCAAACAGATAAGCAACACAGTTAACAGGACTACAGCTGGAAAACTGTATGGGAGGAAGAAGGAAAAGGAACTGAGGTCATGTTTATAGGTGTTTGGTGGCGGGGGGGAGTTGTTTTGTTTTAAATAAATGGGAAGATGGCAGCAGCAGTTACTGAGGATATTTCATTTGGGTGATGGGGGTAAGTATATGGAAGAGATCAACAGTTCAGTTTGGGGGCTTAGTGGTAAAAGTAAAACCTTCAGTTTGATGTCCAACTCTTAAACCAAAACCAAATCTAAACCGGTTTTCACCACACTAAGCGACAAAAGCTTTTTTTTTTTTTTCTCCCTCCAAGACAAGGTTTCTCTGTAACAGCTCTGGCTGTTCTGGAACTCTCTTTCTAGTCCAGGCTGGCCTCAAACTCACAGAGATCTGCTTGCCTCTGCCTTGTGAGTGCTAAGATTACAGGCGTGTGTGCCACCACGCCTGGCTGCTATATGGCTTTTAAGTTGCCAGGACCAGGCTGACTTACCAAGCAGCTAAACACAGTCATATGTATGGCTTTGAGGTGTTAAGGAACCTAACTTTGTAGGTATTTAAAACCAACTAGTTAAAGATTTATTGTTATCTTGTTGGACTTCTGTGTGTTACTGAGGTTTAAATTTCTCCTAAACCTTCCAACTACTAATTGTGTCATGTTTTTTCTTCTGTTAAATATTTGTGGTGTTTAACCTAACTTAAAAAAAAAAGAACTCACTAGTATCTCAAAAACTAGAACATCATCTTTATGTACAAGTATGTTACTGAAGCTGTTATGACTTAAATATTTGCAATGTGCTCTATTCAAATTTTGTATTTGAATAAAAATTCTAAGCTATATATCTTTTGAAAGCTTTTTTTTTAGAAGATATATGCTTAGGAAGAAAATCAGAATCAGAAGCCTTTTGTATATTCATGTGTGTGTTGTCATATATGAGATTCAGAACTAGAGAAACATGACATGACTTACCTGACATCCTGGTTTTCATTAGTCCTGTGTTTGCACCACTTATAGGAAGCTGTGCAGAAGATGCTGGATCAGGCTGAAAATGAGGTATTTCCAAAACTTTTCATTAAGACTTTGAAATAGCTAGAAGTAGCACATTTCAGTCATCCTGTCCTTGGGAGACTGAAGCAGGAGAATGACCACAAGTTTGAGGCCAGCCTGGGTTGCATAGAGAGATCCTTGTCTTAAAAAGATTTTGAGATCAATTGATATTTCATTAGAAACAATAGTTTCAATAATATGACTTTTGTGGTAGTTGGTTTTGATTACTTTTGCGTAACTAGAATCACCTTTGTAACCCTTCAGTTAAATAACAACAGAAGATGATAGTGGCATTGAATCACCCCATGCACTGTGTGCTTGTATCAAGTCCTTTAAATGTATGTAAGTGACAGCATATACTATTGGCCCCAAATGGCTGGTTGACCCACCTTGACTCAGAGTAAATTATACTTCTTTCTGGTGGCTCTCATCATCCACGGATCATTTTCAGAATAGATGGATAGAAAGAAGACCTTTGTGACTGCATCTGATAACATTAAGTGACCGCCCAGTCAAGGAAAATGACTTGGAGCCAAGAGAGAAATACAGCTCATGTTTCTGAACAATTGCCTATAAGCTCTTGTTTCCTTATATAACTATATAACCTAATTTAACTATGCATGTCTATATATGAAACTGTTCTTTTGTTCTGATTAAAATATTTGACTATTTGGAGAAACAGTCTTTCATGGGCTTTGACATCACCAGTAAAGTCATGGTTATTTTTAACAGTTGGAAAATGGTGGCACCTGGCAGAACCCAGAACCGCCCACGGATATGAGAGTACTGGAGAAAGATCGAGCCAATTGTCCATTCTACAGTAAAACGGGAGCTTGCAGATTTGGAGATAGGTAATGGAATTTGCTTTGTGTGAGAATGAAATGATGGAAAGTGTCGGGGTTTGGAAGAGGCATAGGCTTCAGTCTGAAATGTTTGCTATCAGGTATGTGGTGCTCCCTTGCCCTGCTCACTTAATGGGCTTAACTGAAAGGATCCTTTGCATTCCTGGGCCTTAGGAATACCTTTCTTAAAAATTGGAAATAGATTCTTTTCATATAATCTGATCATGGTTTCCCCTCCCCAAACTCCTAGGCCCTTCCCACCCACCAGAATCCATACCCTTTCTTTCTCTTTCTCATTAGAAAACAAACAGGCTTCTAAAAAAAGCTAAAATAAAAACAAACACGAATAGGACAAAATAAACAATAGAAACACAGATGCAGAGACACATTCTCACACACAGAAATCCCTAAAAAACACAAACTCAGAAACGGTGATATATAAGCAAAAGACTTGTAAGCTTAAAAAAGTGACTAAAGTATTGTGAGACCAAAAAACAAACAACCTTCTAAAGTACCATTCAGTTTGTTTTGTGTTGGCCATCTACTACTGGGCAGGTGTTACCCTTAAGTGTGGTTTGTACGCCCTGTAAGACTTAAGGAAGACTGGTTCTTGGTTTCTTCCATGCTCGCTTGAGTCCCAGGAAGACAACTTGGATGAGGTAATTACATGTTGGAAATTAGAATAGCCAGAAATATCTTTTTATTTTTGTTTTTTTTGAGACAGGGTTTCTCTGTGTAATAAATAGCCTTGGCTGTCTTAGTCTTGAGAACTCACAGAGATCCACCTGCCTCTGCCTCCTGAGTGCTGGGATTACAGGTGTATGCCACCATGCCAGGCTTCCAGAAATATCTTTTCAAGGGTAAATTGTACTCTAAGTAGTCTTCTCCAATTTGGCATGGACATAGGGACATGTATGAAATGTTTTGTATTGTAACAAGTAGAGGGATGGGCTCTCAATTCACTGCTGTCAGTATGTTCAGACTTGGGAATAGACCCCTTGGGTTTTGTGGCCAGTGGAAAAGTTTACTTAAACTCTCTACATCTTAATTTCTTCATCTTAAATGATATTTACATTTTGTCGTATTAAATAAAGATGAAACATAATCCCACATTTTTTAGGAGACTTTTGAGATTGAGGAGAACATGGAGAACACAGGGCTGGGTACATGGCTCATGAATTTTTATCAGTTTCATTGTTCTTTATTTTTGTTGTTACTGTTGCCATTTTATGATATATCCATATTTTCTCCTCTCCAACTTCTCTTTTAAAAGTAAGATATATAGAAATATAATACTGATATATGCAATCATTTGGCAAATATTTGAAACCTACTATAGCCAGGCAATGATGGTTTTGTAGTATGACTTTGTATAAGTCAAAGTAAGCAAATACTTCCTAAGCAAATCTATCTGAAGCTTAGTATTGAAAGATTATTAATATTTATTATTGATTTATCATTTTAGTAAATCAGCAGTTACTTCTTAACCAGCTGCATACCCAAATAACCGCACAGAGAGACTAGGATATATTAAATTAGCCTAGAGCACAATGCTGTACAATAATCACTCCATCCTAAATCTCCAAGCTAATATAACTTCCTTCCATTCAGATTTCCCACATTATATATGCTTTTTACTCATATCTGAGGTCCAGTTAATTTCTCATCGTGTTTCCAGGTCCTTTCCTCATGGATTCTTCTTTTCCTTCCTGTTCTTTCTCCTCCGCTTACTGGATCAGGATGTCCCACCCTATTCTCTGTATTGCTCAGCATTGACTAGTTGGCTTTTATTGGCAATACAGAAAACAAATGGTGGCATTTACACAAACTTAGAAAACATGCATATTTAGAATAAACATCACACTGCAATGTCAGGACTGAAACCAGATAGTGGGATAGAGAAATTAGCATTTGAATGAACAAGGGTAAACTGTACACAACCACAAGAACAGCATGTAACAGCATAGTTTAGTTACTGTTTACCCATTCTGTGGGTGAGAAGGTATCTAAATCTCTCTCTCTCTCTCTCTCTCTTTCTTTCTTTCTAGGTTTTACTGTATAGCGGGCTTGAACTCATAGATATCCATCTTCCTCTGTTTCCTCCTCAATGCTGAGACTAAAAGTGTGTGCTACCACACCCAGTAACCATTTGGTTTCTTGAGACAGTCTCATGGAGCCCAGGCTAGCTTTGGACTACTGATCCTCCTGCCAGCACCTCCCAAGTGTTGAAATTTCAGTTGTATGCCACCATGCCCAGCTTATTTTTATTTTTCAAGAATAGTTTAGGTTGGGTAGATGGCTTGGCAGTTAAGAGCATGTGCTACTTTTCCCGAGGACCTCAGTTCAGATCCCAGCCTCTCCGTGTCAGGCAGCTCAAGCTCTAGGGGCTCTTACACTGTTCTCTGACATCTGCAGGCACCTGTGCTCATTCATGCCTGACCACACACACAAGTATACATAGTTAATAAAATCTTTTTAAAACTTATAAGAGAATAGTAAGCTGGATGTGGTCACATATGCCTGTAATCCCAGCACTCAGGGAGGCAGAGGCAGGCTGGATGTCTGTGAGTTCAAGGCCAGCCTGGTCTACTGAGTGAGTCCAGGACAGTCAAGGCTACACAGAGAAACCCTATCTCAAAACCAAAACAAAATCAAAATTTAAAAAAAGAATACTAGTTTCAACTCTGGATTCATAATGGACTCATGTAAAAAGGAAAAAAAATCATTTCTCACTTTTAATTGAGTAAATCAGAATTGCAGCGACTCGGATAACCCAGTTTGAGGTACTTTCAGGTATCTCTCATGCCCGGGACTGATGTATAATATGTAACTCCTTATGGATTTGATGGCTGGAATTGTGGATGACCGGGATATCTGTGAAAGGACTCAGAAGCTCGTAAGAAATGAAAGGCTCTTTTCAAGGAACTGGGGCACTGAGTAAAGGAGACTACCTTCCCTGTGGTACCTTTAGAAACATTTTTCTGAAGAAAATTTAATCTCAAGAAGAAATAATGAAACATGATCTGCTTAAGAGCCAGTAAGATAGATGGCTCAGTGGGGAAAGGTACCTGCTGCAAAGCCTGGTGACCTGAATTTGATCCCTGGATCTACATGGTGAAAGGAGATAACAGACTCCTATTAGTGGTCCTCTGAATGATCTGTATAAAACACCTCCCACCAAAGAGAGATGCAGGACAGATAATCTTCCAGAGCTAAATGAGCCCCAGTTTTAGTTCACATCTTATGGGTAGTTGAAAAAGCCACCTTTGAGGGTTTCCAGCTGCTCTTATTTATGATGTGTATCTAACACTTCCTTGAAATTTAAGAGCTAAGGAAACCAGATTTAGGATTCTCCTGTTGGGTATGAAAGAAGGATAGTTGTACTAAATAATTTTATGAATACTTCTTCCTTGTCAAAAAGAGAGTGGCCTGTTAGGTTCTCAGACTTCATCAGTCATTCAAAAACAAAAACACACAGATAGTAGTCAAATTACTTATCATTGTCATAGACATACGAGACTTTACTATCAGAAATATCAAAGCGTAAGAACAACTTGGCTATTTTCACTGTTCAATTAATAAGCTGTGGCATAACATTGTGTGGACTTGGTGGCTATGAAAGCCAAAGCTGTCTTTTCAGACAACTACACTATTCTGTTTCCCTTTTGTGGAGAGGCTGGCTCACTTACTCCAAATAACACAGCTGGGTCATCTGTGTTAAGGTTGGTCAGATGCCAGAGAAACACATCCATTGCTTGTTTGTGTTCTCTCTGTTTCTGTCTTTCTCTCTCTCTCTAAATGAGGTCTTACTCTATAATCTAGGCTAAACTCGAACTTGTCATCTTCCTGTCTTCTGAGTAATTAGGATTATAGGCATGTAAACACCATGCCAGGCAGAGAAACACTTCTTTAACCTAAGCATTTCTTTGGATGCTTGCTTTTGTTAAACTTTTTGGTTATAGTTTTTTTATTTGACAGTTTCATACATCTATAATGTATTTTGATTATATTCACCTTCTTTACTCTCTTATCCTTCTCTCACTCCCTCTGAATATATCCCAATATATCTTCCTCCTATTTTAATGTCTTTTCTGTTTTAAATAACCCACTGAGTTTAATTAGTGTTGCTTGTATGTGCAGCGCTGTGAGGTTATTTACTGGATCATTTGGCAACTTCTGGTGGTAACATCCCTGAAGTCTCCATCCCCAGCAGCTGTTAACTGCCATGGCCAAGGCCTTAATACTCCTCTATCCATGCTTGGGTGTTGATGGGCTTGATTGTATGCAGGTCTTATGTCTTAGTTACCGTTCAAGTGCTGTGAAGAGACACCATGACCAAGGCAACTCCTACGAAAGAAAGCCTTTAATTGGGGCGTTTACAGTTTCAGAGGGTTTAGTCCATTATTGTCATGGTGGGAAGCAGACAGATGTGGTACTGGAGCAGTAGCTGAGAGCTTTACACCTGTTCAGAGGCTGGAGGGAGTTGGGAGAGGGCTCAAAGCCCATCCTCAGTGACATACCTCCTCCAAAAGGTCACACCTCCTAATCCTTCCCTAAACAGTCTACCAACTAGGGACTAGACAGTCAAATACATGAGCTTATGGATCTATTCTCATTCAAACCACCACATCTTGCAAAGGTAACCATAGTTGCTTTGAGTTCATGAATTCAGTGGCCGTATTGTGTCCAGGAAACAGTGTTTCACAACATTGAATTCTCTTAGCTCTTATATTTTTCTACTCTTTCTGTGGTATTCTCTGGGCTTTGGAGCAGTTTAGAGCTGAGCATTCAACTGGCACTTATTCTCTGTACTTTGGCCAGTAATTAACTACTGACCATAACAAGAAGTTGTTTCTCTGACTAAGGTTGAGAGCAGCACTAATTGGGTACTTGGCTACAGAGACACCTTAATTACAACTTTGTTGTTTTGTGACAGGTTCTCACTCTAGTCCTGGGTGGCCTTGACTTCACTATGTAGGCAGGATGGCCATTGTCCAGACCAGGGCCATTGAATCTCTTTTTTCCCTGCAGTGCTCCCTACTTATTAACTTTCTTCCTCAGTTTTTTCTTTCCCTTAAAAAGTTTGTCTTACTGATTTTCCATTAGAACCCTAACCAGGAAAATTTTATTTAGGACTTTGAACTGTGTCATCTTTCCCACCACTGCACTTCAGGAGAAAGGAGTAAATAAGAAAGTGAAATCATATATATGATTTTCTTGTAAAAAATTACTCTGGGATAGCATAGTCAGCTTAACCTTGGTCCATTTTAAACTATGAAAAGAAATTGTTTTTCACAGTTATTAGGTACCTTAATTGAATAAAAATTAAGTTATATTTATTATCTTTTATAATGACCACATGATTCACCTGGACCTCTAGGGTCCGATTCTTGTCAGTCACATGACATGGGAAGCTGTGCTTCTTTAGGTTCCAGTTGCCTTTGTGTTTTGGATTCTTTTCTTGTTGCTGTGGTAAAATATCCAGCAATTTAAGTGAGAAAGGATTTACTTGGCTCATAGTTCTAGGTTTACAGTCCATCACTGTGGGGAATCCAAGGTGGGAGGAGCTAGAAGCAGCTGGTCACATTACTGTCATAGTCAAGAGCAGGTATTGAATACATGTGTGCGTGTGCTCAGTGTGGCCTTACCATTTTATTTATTTATTTTTTAATATATTTTATTAATTTATTCATATTACATCTCAATAGTTATCCCATCCCTTGTATCCTCCCATTCCTCCCTCCCTCCCATTTTCCCCTTACTTCCCTCCCCTATGACTGTGACTGAGGGGGACCTCCTCCTCCTTTATATGCAGATCTGGGCCCAGGGTTCCTGCTCAAACTATGACACCAGCCAAGGACGATACGTGCAATAAACTACCCAGGTATAGCCAATGGAGAGGACATTGTCCACAGTTGAGAGGAGAGTGGGGACTGACGTTCACACGAACTCTGGTACCCCATATTTGACCATGTCCCCTGGATGAGGAGGCCTGGCAGCACTCAGAGGAAGAATAACAGGCTACCATTGTATTTTGATTGTGAGCCTAGCCTTTAACGGTTGTATGTACTCAGGATCCTCAGGTTTCCTGCCCAGGGAATAGTCCCCACCCATAATTAAGGTGGGTTTTCCCATACCAATTAAAGTACCAGGGCAATTAATCCCTCACAGAGGTCCCCAGAGGATAGCCTTAGTCTAGACAATCCCTCATTAAAACTCTGTCTCGGGTGATTCTAGACTCCGTTAAGATGACAATTAATGCTAACCATCACACTTTGCAAAGTGAGAAAGTACTAGTACCATTGGCCCTACTGGGTTGTTAAGGATCAGAGTGGAAAAAATATTTTAAATAGAACCTTAAAATTCTGTCTGTCTGTCTATTTTTGAGATAATGTCTAACTCTGTAACACTGGCTGGCCTAAAACTTGCTAAGGTAGGTCAGGCAGGCCTGGAACTCACAATGATCCACCTAACCTCTGCTTCTTCAGTGTTGGCATTAAAAGTGTCCACTGCTACACCCAACTTAAAAATTGTATGATTATTATTATTGTTACTATTGTTATTACTGTTATGATTATGTGTTTTTAGGAGAGGGAGTGGGGCATCTGGAGATCCAGGGGCTAAATCTAGATCATCAGGCCTCTGTAGCCAGTGCCCACTGTGCCATCATAGTGCTCTAGGTTACTGTATTCCCTAAGTACTTATGTAAAAGTCACGGTATATAGCTATTTCTCACGTTTTTGAGTCTCACATGCAGCATCTTAGTCCTGTCACTTTAATCTGTCACATGATTGGGCCTTCCTTTTCCCAATGGTTCAACATGGAGAAATCTTTCTGAATGTATTCAAAGGCTCCTGAGTGGCGTATGACCTTGGAAACCATTTCAAAACTTATTATCTCTTTGAGAAACCAGTCAATTTTAGGACAGTTCTTATGTCCTGTAACTGGGCATCTAAGCAGTGTTTATTATCATCCCGTTAAGTCTAAACATCCATGTTACCTGAGTCTTGATCCTGGGGTTTATGATAAGCTTTTAATATGTGAGTTATTGGACAAATGACTTTGCTTTTCTTTCTTCTGCAGGTGTTCACGTAAACACAACTTCCCCACATCAAGTCCCACCTTACTGATTAAGAGTATGTTTACAACGTTTGGAATGGAGCAGTGCAGAAGGGATGACTATGACCCTGACTCAAGCTTGGAGTACAGTGAAGAAGAGACCTACCAGCAGTTCCTAGACTTCTATCATGATGTCCTGCCTGAGTTCAAGAGCGTGGGAAAAGTGATTCAGTTTAAGGTGCGCTCAGGCTGGGAAGGGGCCTGACACACCTTCTCCTGAAATAGAGCATACAGGCAGAGCTAGGGCTCAGGCTCTTCACTTGGGTAGTCATTCATGTTCCAGCATCGGCCTGGCCTGGGGCTGAGCATGCTAGCACTTGGTAAACATCGCTCGATTCTCTTCCTTTCCACTCCCCACTCTGGGCAATGCCATTTGGTACCACAGGAAATCATAAGCATGCATTAGCATGTTTTCTGAATGCTAGGGCCTGGGTTGAAAAGACTATTATCTGATGCCTTTGTGCTACACTCTTTGTAGCAGTTCATTATCAGGCCTGCTTTTCCTAGCCATTCAAGCCTTTACTTAGCTACTGTCTGATGAACATGGGTCCTTTCCTTACCTCTTTCAGTGCTTTGCCCAGAGCCATGATTATTATACTGTTATGCAATTTCACTCACCAAGTAAGGTGAGAAGTGGCTCCTGCTGTTCCAAGGACTCATTGGGTGAATGCCAACATATAGGCACTCATCTTGTCTGTGATTTGATCATATCTGAACCTGAAAGGCTTTATTATATGAGGATTAGGGAAATACTCTTATTTTGGAAAAAAGTAGGACTAAAGCTGTAGGTTTTTTTCTTGCTGTCAGAAGTGGAAATACAAAGTTGGAATAACCCAGTGCCATGGATATTCAAGAAATCCAAGATTACAATCTGCTTTCCAGATTTAAAATATATACTTTAAAATTTGTTTTCCAAAGAAGGGGAAACAGAACATAGTGTTCTAAAGAGATAAAGGAGAAACTAAAAAGAGGATTAAATGGGGAGGGGAGTAAGCTTTTTAAAAATAACATTTAAAAATTAAAGCCAGTAGTGCTGGTACGCAGCTTTGGTGCCAGCACTCAGGAGTCAGAGGCAGGCGGATCTCGGAGTTCAATGCCAGCTTGGCATACACAGTGAGTTCCAGGACAACCAGAGCAACACAGAGAAGCCCTGCCTCAAAACAACCAACCAACCAACCAACCAATGAATAAATAAACCCTGCCTAAAAAAAAAAAAAACAAAAAAACAACAAAAACCAGTCAATCAATCAATCAATAAAATTTTAATGAAAAAAAGAAGTATAATTTTGTTTTCCTCTTGGGATGGCAAGATGACTCAGTGAGCAAAGGACCTGCCATCTAAGCCTGACAACCTGAATTCAAGCTGCAGGACCAACATGGTGGAGGGAAAGAACTGACAGTTGCAAACTTTCCTCAGTCCTGCACATGCACACTGTGACATGAGCATGGTACACACATACAAATCAATGTAAAACAAATTAAATTTTTCTTCTAAACTTTATTTCTGTGGAATGTGCCTTTGTCTCTTACCACTACTCAGAGCAAAGGATAACCACTGAAGTGGAAGTGTACGATCTGCTCATGTCTGCATTGTTCCAGATGGAAGCCAGCACCAGCCAAGGAGGCAGCATGGTTTGCTCTTCTGATGTCTACCTCTCCGTGCCTCTTCCTTATCTCAAGTGACACTGGCGTTCAGCCTCAGGATCCTGCTGCTTCTGTGATGTGGCAATGGTGTTTTTGGAACTTGACATTGGCAGCTCAGTCGTGGAATGCTTTCCTAGCATGTACACAGCTCACTCCCCAGCACAGGGGTAGGAATGGGGCTTTCAGGGCAGTTAGTGGAAGTTGTGGGCTGCACCCACTCACCACATATTTTTTTCTAGAAAGCAAATAGGATGATAAGGCTCATTTTAGTCACTTTGGCAATTATAAAATGAAAGGCTGTTCAGTTAATTTGTGGTACAGAAATGATCAGAACACAAAATTCATTATGGAAAATTAGTAGGTCTGTGGGAACCATGGGACTAAATTATTGTCACTACATGGTTCTGGGATTGAACCTAGGGCCTTGTACATGCTGGGCAAAAGTGCAGCAGCACTTTGTATTTTGAGACAGAGTCTCACTATGCACCTCAGGCTGGAAGGGAACTTTGTAGTAGTCCTCTTGCCTCAGCTTCCCTATTAGCAGGATTTTAGACATGAGCCACCAATCCTGACTGGATTAAATGATTTTTAAGGTCCCTAGGCATAGTTGACATGGACTCCTGAGGCCCTTTAGTCTTCCTTCTAAAGATAGCATTACTTGAGTAGGGCCCTGCCCCCCTTTAGATGTTCTAATAACACCCTGAAGCAAAACAGAATAGCTTCGTTTTGAAGATAGATGCTAAACTAGTAGGAATATTTAAGGATTTTTTCTGTGCCATACAGATTGTCATTTTTGAAGGCAATGATCAATTGTTTAACCCTACTTACAGTAGGAACAACATATATTCACACCTACATGGTATAAATGATATATATATATATATATATATTTTTTTTTTTTTTTTTGGTTTTTGAGACAGGATTTCTCTGTGTAGCTCTGGCTGTCCTGGGACTCACTCTTTAGACCAGGCTGGCCTTGAACTCAGCAATCTGCCTGCCTCTGCCTCCCGAGCGCTGGGATTATAGGCCTATACCACCTAAATTCTATTAATATCAAGATCAAGTAGAAGAAATGTAGTAGTAAAGCTACTTCTGAGAGCAGCTTGTGCAGTGCCTAATGAAGTGGAACCCTGTGAATCAGCATGCTGCTTCTGGGTATGCAGACAAGAAGAGGGCCTTAACACCTAGAAAGATGACTTTGAATGGGAGACTGGAAGTATTGTGGATAGTCATGAGCAGATACATAAATGTGATGATTTGATATGTCTAGTCTTTAGTAGGTGAGTCAGTCATTAAGCTTGTATTAACGTTTTAAAAATTTTATCTGCATTGTTATAAGGGTGTCAGAGCCCATGGAACTGGAGTTATAGACACTTGTGTGCTGCCATATGGGTGCTGGGAATTGAACCCAGTTCCTTTGGAAGAGCAGAGGTTCTTGTAACCCTTGAGCTTTTTCTCCAGCTCCCTTGAAAAAGAATGAATAATACAATTATATAAAAATTCTAGAGTCAGGCATGGTGGTGCTTTCCTTTAATTCTATTACTTGGGAGGCAGTGGCAAGTGAGTCTGAGTTCAAGGCTAGCCTAGTCTATATAGTAGTTTAAGGACAGCCAGGATTATATAGAGAGACCCTGTCTCAGAAAAAAATTAGTTTAAGAATTTTAAAAGTACAAAGCAATACCAACAGGTATGTCTAAACTTTTGACATTGTGATATGCCATCTACAGAGTTCATACCTGAGAACTATAATCAAGTTTAAAAAAAAGAAAGAAAAACCAAAAACAGCAAAAAAATTGGAAAAAGAAACCCCTCATAATGTTTTAATTAAGTTTGTGATTTTATGTTTGGTCACATTCATAAATGTCAACTTGTGGCCCACAGTTGGCTGTATATCCAGACACACTTGAATCAGTATACATATGTATAATTTCCTTTTTTTTTTTGTTTTTTGAGACAGATTTTTTTTTTTTTTTTTGTTTCTCTGTATAGCCTTGGCTGTCCTGGACTCACTCTGTAGACCAGGCTGGCCTCGAACTCACAGCAATCTGCCTGCCTCTGCCTCCTGAGTGCTGGGAGTAAAGGCATGTGCCACCTCCACCCAGCTTTATAATTTCTTATATACCATTTTGGTTAGTATATATTTATGTGTATGATATATTTTCTGGCACATAGTGTATGTATGACTATGTGTACATGTGTCTGTGAAAGTCTATACATACGTACATACACTGTTTTTATATATCTATGAAACATTTTATATTTAACTGGGCTTAAAACACAGCAGACAAAGATCAATAGAGATCAGGCAGTTGAGGTCTGCAAATGTTGGACCTATTTTGCAAATGTGCTGGTCTATCTTGGACTCTTTGAGGGCCTGTTTGCCTGGACAAAATGCATTTGATGGTTTGCCTCTCCTGAAAACTTTTGTGTGTGACAGCTTTCTTTGTTCCTTAGGTCAGCTGCAACTTGGAACCACATCTGAGGGGCAATGTGTATATTCAGTACCAATCGTAAGTATTATGAACATATACTCATCTTTGTGTTTCAGCATAGTTACGGTATTGCTTTGATGCCACTGAGTATGTAGCTTTCCTATGCATGGTACTTTTCAAAATATCAATATGAAGAGTTCACAATTGTGCAAGATTTGAAAATAATATACTTTTATTTCATTTTTATATACTTATAAAGTTTTGATTCTTCTATTATATGGTTATATATTGTGTATAAATATACAATATAATATAATTTTCATAACTAAAATAAAAATTGAATAGGGCTAATTAGAATAGAGAGCAGAAAATATTGGTCTAAGGTTCAAGGAGTTAAAGCTCCAAATAGTGTGCATTTGACCAGCTAGCAATATAGTTCCTGTATTATTCCTGCATGTATTGACTTTCTTTAAGAAGTGCCAAGGCTAATGACTTCAATTAGCCATTGTAATAAGAATAGCAGTCCTAGCTGAGAAAGCATGGGTTCTAACAAGGGGAAACCTGCCTGCAGATTTAATTGTCAAGTCTTGCAGATTAAGAAGCTTTGACTCAGCCAAGCACAGTGACGCATGCTTTTAATCCAGCACTCAGGAAGGCAGAGGCAGGTGGATCACTGTGAGTTTGAGGCTAACCTGGTCTCCAAAGTGAGTCCAGGACAGCCAGGGCTACACAGAGAAACCCTGTCTCAAAAAAAAAAAAAAAAAAAGAAGAAGAAGAAGAAGAAGCAGCAGCTTTAAGTCTAGCCACTTTCCATGCAACAAAACCTTTCAGAGTGTTAATGACAAAGGTTGTTGAATAAACTAGGCCGTGGGAACCTGAATGCTCTGAGGACTACCTAGGCAATACACAAACCCTCCAGTAAATGCACAAGAGAGCTAAATCAGTGTAGGCTTGCTGTGCTTAAGAGAATTCCTATAAAGCATACCCTTTGATTTTTGCTTCCAAGGGAAGAAGACTGTCAAGCAGCCTTTTCTCTTTTTAATGGAAGATGGTATGCAGGACGCCAGCTTCAGTGTGAATTCTGCCCAGTGACCCGGTGGAAAATGGCAATTTGTGGTAAAAACCAAAGTAGTGGCACCCCTTCCCCACTGCTGCACTATACAAAGGAGTTTTCATAGGAAGGAAACAATATTTTAAAGGGATGAAGCACAGCTTTTGTCTCATACTACAGATGAGCAGAGTGATTATGTAAAGGACACCACAGTTTAGAGCTGTAACAGGCCTGTGGGTCGCGATATGGATGAAATGACTGAGGTCACAATATATTGGTGACAGAATTGTGACTTGAATTTCAGTCTTCAGACCCTCAGTCCTGGGTTCTGTGTGTGACAATGCAGTGTCTAAACTAAAGATACCCGCATTATCCATGGTGCAGTTTCAAAGGTGCTTTCTATCCATTCATTGGCTTTCCTCACTTGAGCTGTTGTTTCGGTCCTGAACCCCGAGTAATCTTCCACTATCAATACCACACACATTCCCCATGATAGTCATCTTCTTGTGCCTTTGAGACCATTAGTAGGAGTAGCTCAGTTAACGTGTACATTGGGTGCTCGCAGTGACACTGATTCATCTGAGAGTAGCAGCCAAACCAGGAAGTGATTCAGCACCACAGACAGTAACTGGCTGCTTTGAAGTCTTATCATTTTCTGATTTCTAAAACCGCTTAGCCAAACCAGTATGGAAGTTCCCTGGGTGAAGAGACACAAAGCTCAGGGGTGTGCTTCTGCCTTCTTGTGTTTCTCTGCTCTTCCTTCTCAGGTGCCACCTTTGGCTCCAAAACTTGTGGAAGGACCAAGGCAGGAGGATTGTGAGTTCAAGGGCCTACTTGGACTATATAGTGAGATCTGTTCTTGAAGTAAATAAACTAATTGATTAAATAACTTAGAAATTATATTTAAAAAGGGGGGCTAGAGAAATGGGGATCTGATACCTTCTTCTGACCTCCATGGGCTCCAGGCAAGTACATGGTGCACATACATACATGCAGGCAAAACACAAATACATAAGATAAATAAACACTAAAAAGTTTTAAAAATACATAAAAAAAGCCAGCCGGTGGTGGCACATACCTTTAATCCCAGCTCTTGGAAGGCAGAGGCAGGTGGATCTCTGTAAGTTTGAGGCCAGACTTTTCTACAGATTGCGTTCCAGAACAGCCAGGGCTACACAGAGAAACTCTGTGTCGAAAAACCAAACAGAAACAAACAAAAAATATAAGCAAGGTAGGATTCCTTGTTTAGGAAAGTGAGAATAACCATTCCAGCCTGTTTTCGGGTTGGAGAGATGAACATGATGGCTGTGTGTTCTCTTGATAGGCTGTTAGTTTTGCTAGTTCCTAGCAGTGATATGCTTGAGCATAACTATGAAGACTCCAAACCAAGAGTTTTATTTAGTTATTTAATTAAAAACAACAAAGTATAAAGAGTTTTAATATCTTCCTCAGTGACTAATAAGTAACTTTTTTTGTCCTTATTGATTTCTGGTGTATCTTCTTTGGAGACATCTCTCTTTAGATAGTTGCCCATTTTTAATCATGTTACATGTTCTTACTATTCAATTATAGAAGCTCTTGGTAAATTCTCTATACCAGTACTTGATCACACAGATCAAAAGCTGTCTCATCATATTACTTTACTTTCAGTCACAAAAATTTCCTTTATTTTTTTCTCTTTGAGTGTGTGTTTTAGAGACAAGATCTCACATATCCAAGCTGCCCTTAAACTCACTATGTAGCCTAAGCTACATAGTGTGGCACTGTGCCTGGGTATTACATTACTCTTAATATGTTATTCTTAATATGTAAAGAACATTGCAGGAGCCCCCTTCCCCCCACACCAGTGTTAGGCCTTCTGAGTAGCTTATGCTTTCAGAAAAGTCTATCTTCTAACTTCAGAAAAAGAATGAATGCACAGTGATAATCACTGCCTCTTTACTTGCTCTCACAGGCTTATTTGAAGTACAGCAGTGTCCAAGAGGAAAACACTGCAACTTTCTTCACGTGTTCAGAAATCCCAACAATGAATTTAGGGAAGCTAATAGAGACATCTACCTATCTCCAGACTGGACTAGCTCTTCCTTCAGTAAGAATTTAGAGAGGAGAGAAAGGACCAGCCACTATGATGAATACCATGGCAGGTCAAGAAGAAGAAGGAGCCCTAGTCCAGACCTCTCCTACAAAAGAAATGGTGAATCTGACAGGAAGAGCAGTAGTAATCACAGGGGGAAGAAATCTCACAAACACATGACTAGGAATCGTGAGAGGCGCAGTTCACCGAGTAGAGGGAGAAGAAGAGATCACAGTCCAGGGCCCTGGAGCCAGAGCAGGAGGAGCCGCCGTAGTCGGAGCCGGAGCCATAGCAGGAGCAGGAGCAGGAGCCGGAGCCGGAGTCAGAGCAGGAACAGGAGCAGGAGCCGGAGTCAGAGCAGGAGCCAGAGTCGGAGTAGGAACAGGAGCAGGAGTCGGAGCAGGAGCAGCAGCAGAAGCAGGAACAGGAGCAGGAGCAGGAGCTCATCAAGGTCCAGAAGTCGCGGCAGGAGGAAGTCAGGTAGTAGAGACAAAACCACCCAGAGCCCCAAATCTAAATAAACTTGGTTGTTTTTAAATGTCTGTCTTTTTATGGCAGCTACTTACTTGTATAGTTTGACAAGGCTAGCCAAACACTCAAACACTCATGTAAATCATACTTTTACTTTCTGATAAATTATATATATATATATATATATATATATATACATACATACACACACACACACACACACACACACACACACACACATATACATACATGAAATTACTATTTGAACCTTGAGAGCATCGATTAACACTGGAGTAATGCTTTAGTATTTTTTCATTTTCTGCTTCTCCCCCACTTCTCTATGTTTGTATAAGTGTACTGTGCACCATAAGCATGGTGGTCAGAGGACAACTTTCAGGGATCAGTTAGTTACACAGTGGGATCCAGGGATTGAACTGATGTCAAGAAGCTTTTACATCAGGTACTTTTACTCACTGAACCATCTTGCCAGCCCTTTTTTCTTGTTACCGGTCTATACCCTATGATTTTGCTTTATTTGTATGGGTGTTTTCTCTGTATGTATTTGTTGGCACTATTTGTGTGCCTAGAGACCATGGAGCCAGAAGAGGGCATCAGATCCCCTGGACTGGAGTTATAGATGGTTGTGAGCTATAATGTGGGTGCTGGGAATTGAAGACAAGTTCTCTAGAAGAGTAGCCAGTGCTCTTAACCATTGAGCCATCTCTCCAGCTTGACACACTATTTTTACTAAAAAGTCGAATGTGGCTTTAATGTTTTTCATTCAGTTGTCTCATTTCATCAAACACAATTCTTTTTAAATGCCATAATTTTTACTCACTACATAAAGAGTTTATCTACCAATTTATTTGACCACATCCCTGTTGTCAGATTTTTTAAAGATGACCTTAGATTTCATTAATGATTTCTTACAATAAACTATGTCCAAAAGGCAATCCAAATTTCCTTCTAGGAAGACTGCAAAAAAAAAAAAATCACTTTAATCTCACAGCTTCCACAGCACAAAATTATTTTGGTCTTTGCTAGTTGGCAGGCTTAGGTATTTAAGTGCTTGTTTTTATTACCACTATTCTTTCTACTTAATGACCACATTCTTTTTTTCCCCCTTGTAAAATATTCTATTTTTATTTTTTCTATATGTAAAAGTCCAAAATTTTTTTTTGATCTAAAACATTTCCTGTTTCAAAGTATGGAACTGCCAATTTCCATACTTCTTTCTCCATATTTACAGTTGCTCCTTCACCTGGGGCTGTCAGGGTGTAGATCTTCAGTAGCGTGCTGTGAAAGCATTTTCGTCATTTCCCAGAAAATTAAGAGTTGTCACTACTGAAGCCATCCACTGTTAAATGGTATAATAGTCCTGGTATAATAATTACAGAAGAGTGCTCAGCCAAGAGAACTGAATGTAGGCTCGTGTGCATTATCCCTAGCTTTTCCAAGATGCTTTCTTCTCATACATAGACTTTCACTATCACACTTTGGACCTCAAAATTCAGTGACATTTGGCAACCTGACATTTAAGAATTCATTGAAAATGCATACAAGTCGTGTGCAGTAGCGTATGCCAGTAATCCCTGCACTTTGGAGGCTGATGGCAGTCAGGGCTAGAGTTAGATCCTGCCTCATTTTTAAAAAAAGAATAAAAAAGGTACAAAGTTTTGAAAAAGTTTAACGAAGTGCTACTTGTTTCAGTTTGAAATGGTAATTTCTAGATTTACTGGGTTTATTAATGCTGTATGGTTTTAAGTAAAGTTGGTATTTAAAAATACTGTTCAAACTGCAGCCAAGAGTATGTAAAGATTATATGTGCAATATTGGGGCTTCAAACATGGTAGGCAAGGGTGCTACCACTGAGATCCATCCCTAGTCCTAAAGTTGAATGTTCTTAGATCATGATGGGAAAGCAAAGAAAATCCATCTTCTTGAGCTCAAGACAATTGAACAAGACTTTCCCCTCGCATGTTAAGGGAGTGCAAGGGAAGTTTAGAAAGCCTCTGATTGGGTCATAATCCTGATTGTGACTTTGAACTTACATTTACTATAGTGAATGGGCACCTGTGTGTGTCTATGATAAACCTGATTACTACTTATGCCTCAAACTCTGCATTACTGACAGAAGCCCATGGGCTTGTTAGTGAACAGCTGCATTCACAAATGCCCTTTTAACCTACAAATGTCTCTTTCATTTTAATTTGATGAGAATCCTTTCCGTGTTCTTAAACATCTCAGGCTTAGAATGAAGCAATATCTATTTGTAGCGGCAGAAGGCCCCATAACCATACTATTTCTGTAACTGGAAGTTTTGATTTGTTGCTTACACTAATCTGCACAGTTAGCAAATATTAGTCTGTTTCTGATGCATGTTCTACCAATTCCTCATATGTAGGAGATGAGGATTCATCATTTGGATATCATTTGATTATCTGGAGTAATCTGAGTTCCTATGTCAGAAAGCGTATACAAGTCAACTGCATCAAGGTTTTCAAAGCATTTATTAATTGAAAATAAATGTGTTGTAAGTTCTTGCTGGCATGGAATCCATGTGATTTTTTTTAATGAGCTTGAAGTACATGAATATTCCTTAATTCGTCTGCCATTTTTTGTGTGTGCTTACAATCACCATCACATTCCAGTGCACGGGTCAGGTGTCAGATGGAGAGGAACTGTCAACATTGTATTGGGGGGGGAAAAGAACCCTTCTTTTCAAATCCCTCTTTAGTTCGACAAACTTTTAGAAAGAGATAAAAGCACACCACAGTGTTTGCAAAACATTTATTACCATTAATTGGTGAAGTGATAAGACAGTGTTCAGGTGGCTTGAAAGTTGTTCACAATCACAGCAAAGCGTACTCCAGCCTAGCATTAACAAGGGAACGTAGAAATCAGGGAGATGTGTTCAGGTATGTATTAATATGTAAAAAGTGATGCCGAGCATTTATATAGCTTGAAAAAATATAGGGCCAACCAATGCCATTTGCTTCAGTCAACTCTCACTTTGCTATACGAAAGTTATCTTTTAAATTTTCATAAGACTTCAGACGACTAGGTAGTGACATGAAAGGAAAGGGAGCTGCTGTCAAGTCTGTAGCACTTCTAACTGGAAGGAAGCAATAGGGAAGCAAAATAAATTTGGCTTTAACAAGCATCCCAGAAGGAACGTTCATGCTGTAGATAATGACTTTATGTAACACTTTGTGAAGAGAGCAACATACGGTTACGAAGAATATCTAGTAAATAACAGTCCTACTTTATTTTGGGGCACTGAAAACAAGTAACTACATGATTATGACCACTAAAACTTCACCTTGGGGAGTCAAATGTTCCTTGGCCTTAAAAATTATGTGCTCAAGAATAGGAAAGTCTTTGTTCCTTGTCCCACTAATTCAGAATACTTAATGAATTTTGGTGTAAAACAGCATCATTCTAAGTTAGTCCTCTAAAAGTATCTATATTCCCTTTGTTTTAATGTATGTTATATCCAATAAGGGTCTTTGGTATAAATTTGGTTTAAATTTTCAATAAACTTTCATTGATTTGATCTGTAATGTGTCAGTTCCCTTTATTCTTATATATACTGAAATATTACTGTTGTCTTTGGTTTTATCAAACCAGGTTTCACATAATTTAAGTTTCCTTTCTCACGTACAGAAGTAAATGTATTTTGCCAAATTGTTTGAGATATATATATATATGTATATAGACATTATTTTTATATGTGCACATAATTATGAGACTGACCTTTAATTTTAAAATGTCCAGAAATGGTATGTTAATTTTTCTACATCTTTCTAACTCATATTTGTGTCCCTTAAGTTATTTGATTAACCAAAGTTCCCTTAAAAAAATTGTGTAGGCCTGAATGAAGCAGCTTAGCAAAACAGTAATACTGACAAGACATCATCTTACACCATTAGCTAACATGGACATGAGAGGCAGTGACCATCTACAGTGTGTGAAATGCCACAAGAAGTCATCAGCAAGGGAGGACAGTTATGTCAGTCCAATTTCTTCAAGAACACTACGTGGGGTTTCAGCTTCCTGTGGAGGGAAAATGTGAGACTCTGGTAAGCAGATACAGTGAGAGTGTCTTAAGACTATGAAAAGCTCACATGAAGGGCATGTTCATTTTAGAGACTAGTCAAGGCAATTTAGGGTCACGGGACCAATCTACTAGTGATAGCCAGTAGGGTTTTTCAAAGATTTGTGCCTAAAACATCAGAAGAATGTTTTCAGCATTTACTAAATGCTTAATTACTGACCAGTGTGCTTGGAACCATTGCTATAACACAAAAAGCAACCAAGCCCATTGTAAACTAACTAGCAATGTATGAAATCACATACAGAAAATACTACCAAAAAACTTAAAACTCAAAATGTCTTCCAAATAAAAAGCTCCCTCCTCATAAGTTTCTAGTGAGTTACGTAACACTTTCAATGTTTGGTGTTGTCACATGTTATCAAGAGAAATGCCTGCCCTGTGTAGTTTTTCCTTAACTGTCTACTGCAATGCTTTGGAGACAGCTACCTTCCCAGACATTTTCTGGGCAACCACTGGCACTGGTAGAGGTGACATAGAATAAACACTATGGGGAAAGTTTTTGTTGTTGTTGTTTCTTTGTTTTGTTTTGTTTTTGAGACAGGTTTTCTCTGTGTAACAGCCCTGGCTGTCCTGGACTCATTTTGTAGACCAGCCTGGCCTTTAACTCACATAGTTCCACTTGCTTCTGCCTCCCAAGTGCTGGGATTACAGGTGTGCACCACCACGTAAGAATGAATATTTGTTTTTAAATGTCAAAGACAAATTAGCCAAATCTAAAAGAGGTATTTTAAAAATTTCCAAACTGACCAATTTTGAATACTATAAAAATAAAGGACCTTATAGGTCAGTGGTTAGCTATTACTAGCAATTTTGTAATTAAAAAGCAACATTGTTACTTTAATAGATGAAAACAATGTAAGATTTTGTTATCCAATAATAAACTTACTTTTGCATCCTTATAAGACAGCACAAAACAAGGAAAAGAAAAATTATATTACATCAGGAATCCTTAGAATATTAGGTTGAATGGTAGGAAATGCACTATACAATGTAATCTTAAATGGCTTAAAATCTGTTGTTTCCATATGTGGGAAGCAAAATAGTACTTACCTTCATGTCTTGAGAATTAATTTTTTAAATATGCCTGATTTAAAGAAAGTGTTTCAAAAAATTTTAGCTGATAGTTAACAACTGAGATCTAAGTGAAGGGATTTAGTATTAAATACTAGAACCAAAAAAGTTCATAGAATGCCTGTTAGTAATACTTGTCTAGTAATGAAAAATGGGTGGAAAATCAGCTTTAGTGAATAGGGACATTTTTCCAAAAGGTAGTATAATCTATGAAGTACATTGCCCCCACCCAATTAAACTTCAATCTAGTCAGGTTCCAGATCTAAGAAAGATGGAGGATAATAGAGAAAGGTAAGCACTGCCACAAGAATATAATCACTGAAATGGCAATGTAGCAAACTGCCATTAAAAGGTATGGTTTTTTGTTTGTTTGTTTTGCCTTCATGTCTTTATTGTAAAGCCATGGCAAACACAACACCACAAAGTTCACTCTCTTACTGCTTGGGAAGACAGTGGCAGAGTGACAGATTGAGACAAGACCTTCTTCTGGAAGCTGCTGACTTAGGTTTTTAGTTTTTAATGGTAAAGAGTAAGGGGGTGGGGTGGGGGAATAGGCTTGCTAAAAATTGAGAGACTGAAGGCCTGTGAACCATTTGATGTAAAATTTCTTTGGAGTCTAATAAAGTATAAGAAGGCATTTACCCCCCCCCCCCCCGCCAACAATTAGGAAAAACTGAGCCAGGCATAAGACAAAATTACTATCTATTTTGTTTGTGGCTCTTAGCTGTTAGGAACACATACTGTAGCATCAAAGATGAAATAACAGTTTGTCTAGGGTTTGCTTGAGGACAGAAGTGGATATGAAGTTGACAACTGTTGATGTTGAATGATGTATAAAGGAATGCTCTGTATGGGATTCTCTGCTTTACTCTAGATGTTTCCATGATAAATTTAACTATTTCAAACTGTTGGCTCAAATGATTAAAATGGTGAATTCTAAATATTTTTAAAAATCACACTTTAAAATATTTCCTGGAAAATGAAAATATAAAATGTTATTTTATCAAAAGGGGTAGAGAAAAAAAAGTCATTCACATGAGACAAAGTACATGTGAATTGAAAATTATTTTCCTTTACTACTGTCATTTTACAACTTCATGTAACCTTTACTAGGTTAAAGATTCCTACACTGATTTCTATACAGTTTATATTCTCCGAGTATCTAGATACAAATGGCCAGTAACTACTCCCTCGAGCAGATCAGATTTCTGTGAAGTGCTCACTGCCTGTGGTGTTAAGAGTCCTGTTGCTTTCTGAATATGCATTACATAATAATATATATCCTTTCTAAAGTCTAGTTTAATTTATACAGTATTCCTTTAAGACTGGACAAGTTGAACGTTTGTATAAACTTTATAATACAAAATGTAATTTTTGCAAGTTCACACTGAAATTGTAGCTCAAAATTATTTAGGGAAATGATTAAAATAGAATGGTTGTTACCAGGGCCTTCCTTCAGTGAAAGAGAAATGGGGAAGTGCTTGGCTGATGAGTTATGTAAGTTCAGTTCTGTAAGATGAAAAACTTCTGGAGATCTGAGGTACAGCAATGTGAATATACTAAACACTGCTGTAGACTCAGAAACGGTTAAAATAGTGAAGTCTACCTTAATTTTTAAAAATCACAATTTAAAAAATTACCTGGAGAAATGAAAATATAAAATGTTATTTTATCAAAATAGATGGAGAAGAAAAGTCATTCACATGAGACAAAGTACATGCAATACTTTATTTTAGACATGCAAGAAAAGCTATTTCAGAATGTGCTAATGTAAAGCAAGCAGCTGTATTCAGATACCCCCCAAAAGCGCAACATTTTGTTACAGCTCAGCACACAGCATCCAAAACAAACAGGCATGAGACAATGCATATTTATGCAACATTAAAATCAGATGAACAACATGTAGGGAGGGAGGATGGGAAAAAATGGAAATGAAAGACCAATGTTTTGTGATGCTGCAGATGGTAATGGAGATAGCTGATTTGTACAGCTGCCTAATACTACATTTCCTACTAAAGTCTTTTTGGCATATTTAATTTTTGTCTTTTGAGACAGGGACTCCCTAGGTAGTGTAATACCTCATCTTCCTCCTACCTCAGCCTCACAAGTACTAGGATGATAGGCATGCCTCTTTTAAGTTACTGTAAATAACAATTTAGACTTTGAACTCTCTAGATATAGACAAATGAGTTATCTTGTATATTTATAAAATATGCTAAATATTATTAAAAGCATATTTATATAAAATTAATATTAAAAGTTTTTAGTATTCTAAAACATATAACCATAGTTAACAGCCTGAGTGTTTAGAAGGCTTAATATATTAATTAGGAAGCCATTAACTAATAAAGTATAAATGTTTAGGTATTAAAAATGAATATCAGAATTTTTATATCATATAAGTAGGCTCAGTATTACTGCTTCAAAAGTATTGGTACTGAGCAACAGAGATTTCAGGAGACTTTGACATAGCTTTCTGATAGTTCTTAAAGGGACTGTTTGACACTGCACAAATGTGGCTCAATAAATATTGGCACTACAAAATTTCTTTAAAATTTAGTGTTTTAACCTTAGATCTTATAGCATTGTACAATACATTTCTTTTACACTGCTTCAACATACACTTCGGTGTGATACAGTCAAACATATTAGCTCATACAGACCGTAAGATAATCAGCACTAAACAAAGCCTGGTGTTCTTCGACAATGGCAGCTCAAACTACACTATATATTGTGGAGCTGCTAATTTTGCCTGAGTTCCTAACTGTATTTTCTTTGGTTAAACATTTGTGATTGTCCCTGATCTTTCTCTTTTACTCACATAAGGTTAATTACAGATGATTTACTAATGATAACTTGTATGTGTTCAGAATATTAATCAAAACATTCACAAGTCATATTTTATCAAGAACTCAGTAGTAGATAGAAATAAACTGTATGTCAATATCATATACAGAATGAAAATAGAATTAGGAATATGCACAGAGAAAAATACAATCAAAGGTACTAGCTCTAAGATGCTATATTATCATTTTACAAGAGAATTAGTCACCAAGCTGAGGACATTTTCTTTCATAAGTATATCAGTTCTCTATTTCCTCTGTGAAATTCTGCACAGTCGATGAGCAGTCATTTAGTACACAGGGACATTAAAATATTCATGGCGTGGCTACAAAAGAAATGCATATATTCTTACACACACAGTATACAAGCTGATGGAGACACAATCAGATTTTGAGAATGTTCACAGTAAAGTTATCTAAAGCATCAGGCTTGCTTTTGTTCTTTGGTTTGTGGCTGAACATGTACGTTCTTAAACAATTCCATTCAGATTTATCTTTTTCAAGTTCATGGTATGTAACAGTAAACAAGATGACCTATATTCTACAGAATCCTCATGTAATGTATTTACTACTAATCTGAAAAGATTGCTACTTTAAATCAATGCTAATTATTGGCAAGTTAAGTTAGAATATTCCCTTTTTACCAGTGTGTTACATTCATTAGAGTACTATTATACTAAGGAGAGAACGCAGAAAAAAAGCTTCCTCATGAACAATTTAAAACTAGTCACCATATGGTATTGTTAAATACCTATGAAAGCTTTTTAAAAATTTTTTTTGGTAACTTAGCTAAAGAAATGTGACCTTAAAGGCTAAAAATTAATTTTTTTGAAAGCCCTCAAAATGATCCTAAGGAATTCCTCAAATTTGTTAAATGGCTATGCCTCTGTGTGTGTGTGTGTGTGTGTGTGTGTGTGTGTGTGTGTGTGTGTGTGTGTGTAAATAAAACAACAAGCTATTAGATGTTCTCACATCAAAAAGAGATAAAAGTAATCCAAACTAGGGCCTTAAATGGACCTTATGGCATCCCAGATGAATTTTAAAGTTGGGACCTTTCCCATTAAGAATAGTGTAATGATAAAACAAGGAAGTAAAGAAATATTAGTAACAAATGCCCAGTGCCTCATTTATTTAGAAAAGCTTTCATTCCCATGGAAAGTCTTCATCTTTACTAACAGCATTATTGATTTACTGTATTTAAGAATACTTTGTCAATGGCTCTCAACCTATTTCAATATTCTGTGTAAAAGGTAAGTTATAATCTCAATTAGGAGTTATTATAGGGAAAATTTCTTTAAAAACATAATTATTGAAATAATAGTGCTATCCGTTGGTATTTAAATGAAATTAACTTTCCAAATAATGCCAAAATACAAATATTAAACTCGACAAAAATCATAAAACTGAATTCATATATCCTACTACATTTTGATGCATGTCTGTACTCCAGCACGTATCCTAGTATGCTTTCTTATACCCAATGAAACTCTTGCTGTGATACATAGTCTCTGTTTTCTGGAGAGAGAACAAGAAAAGTTTAAGTCTCAAATAACCTTATACTTCAATACCACTTCTTTGCCTTTATGTTATAGTTTTTAAACTTTTTGATTTGTCAACTTTATATCATGTCATATGAAAACCAACATGAAAAGTTTTTTAAAAGACTGTTTTAATTTATTATGTATATGGTGTTCTGCCTGCATGTACACCTGCTAGCCAGAAGAAGGCACCAAAACACATTATAGATGGTTGGGAGCCACCATGTGGTTGCTGGGAATTGAACTCAGGACCTCTGGAGGAGCAGTCAGTGCCCTTAACCTCTGAGCCATCTCTCCAGCCCCCCATGAAAAGTTTATGCCCATTGAAGGAGAAAGGTGGTTTCCCAACAGGGCTAAATATATACATTATAATAAAATTAAACACAGAGTTAAATACAATCATTCCTTCCTGGAGAAGACTTACAAGGACAAAAATTCTATATGAACAATTTTGAAATGTGGCCCCTTAGACATTGCCATTGCTTTTTAACTAACAGGTTTTTTGTTTGTTTGTTTGTTTTTACTATGTTTTGGGGAAAAAAAAGGGTTGATGATAAGCCAAACTATTCTTTAAAGCCAAGGGTCCGTACTACTGTACTGAAACAAGAGATTACCACCTATCAGTTGTCAAGAATATTCTTCATAAAAAGAAACCCTTCTTCACTGGAAAACATCCTTCAAGAAAAAAGCCTCTAAAATGCACAAAAAAAGATGGTTGTATATAGTGAATGGTATCCTTTAACCACTTTTAGGATACTAGGAAATGTCCAGTTCAGACTGTTACCATCTGAAGAAGTTCTATAAAGTGCTTTGATGACTACTTATAACAGATTTCACTATGTCTGTCCCTCTCTTATATGCAAAGGACGTACAGCAAATTCAACATAAACTTTAATATTCTAGGCCCTTATGCTACCAGTACATTTTCCGAGTTAAAAAATATGCAAGAATTAGGGGGAGGGGATGGAGCCCATCACAGTATACGAGAGACCCCAAGCAGCTAGGTCTACTATCTTGCTCCTCCCACAGACACCTTTGGAAATGAGCTTATATATAACCCAGAAAAATGAATGTATGAGTATTACAAATATGTTATTTTCAACCAGAAATGGGCCTTCATTTTTGGGCAACCCCTTTGTTTAGCACTAATTTGTTCTTTATTGAATCTGATGCCAAACCCCATACTTTGCTTGTTATCCCTTCTCTGCAAGTCCCCAATGGTTCTCTAGATGTCATTTTTCAAGTCCAAGTTCTTATTTTAAGAACCAGTTTACTCATCAAACTAATGAAAAGATTTCTAGCTTTACTCTGAGAGTGCCTTATAACAAAGAAGACGTTTCTTACCTACAACCAGCTTTTGATTCCATCCCATCCCCACTTCCAATACAATAAACTTTCCCTTTTATTCCTAATGGTCATCACTCTGTATGAGTTACTTCTCCCCAGTATACATGCTTTTCAACTTCCTCTGTACTATGTTTAGGATGTTAAACACAGTAGACAGGAATCAATTTAGATGTTATCAAAATCACCTGTCTCCCTAAAAAAAGAAAAGCTCTTGCACCATGAAATTTCCTAGATATTCATTCACTATGCTTATGATGTGGCTCACAAGTAAAACTAACCAGAAAGCTTAAGTACTCCTAAACTAGCAATGCATCACCTTAAATATTGTTGTACTGAGAGATGCTTAAATAAGCTAATGGTGTTAGATATCCAAGACTGTGCAACTACTCTCCTGATTCTAGTTCAATGTGGTAAAAGAAAACATTTTCTATTTAGTGAAGAGCAGTTATAAGGAAGTGTGATTTCAAGTTTATTACCTTACTGAAGCTGTTTTTAAGGGGGTTCTTCTTCCCAATACTCCCTGTTTTGTCCCATGTTTTACAACACAATGGTCTTTTTCAATGACCCTAACTGAATTCTGTGGCAAACCATAAAAACGTGCTTAATACTGAAAATCTATTCTTTGGGTTAAAGCCCCAAAGGGCCACACAATATGCAAACCTACTAAGATCTATTTTAAGCAATAAATTTTAAAAATAGGATTGGCCGGGCATGGTGGCATAGGCCTGTAATCGCAGCACTCAGGAAGGCAAAACAGGCAGATCTCTGTGAGTTTGATGCTAGCCTGATCCTCAAAGCAAATCCAGGACAGCCAAGGCTACACAGAGAAACCCTGTCTCCAAAAACCAAAAACCAAACCAAACAAACAAACAAGATTGAAAACAGTTTATAAGGTACCTTTTAGATGACGGAATTCACAGTGTGGTCCTATTTTATAAGCATTTGTGAATTAATAAGAATAGCTACAGATTTTCTTTGGAATAGTACTTGTAATTATTTCTATTATTTTAATTATATGTTGGCATATGTGTCTGCATGTGGTTATGTACATGAATGCAATTGCCTATAGAGGTCAGAGATGTCAGATCCCCCAGAGCTGGAGATAGAGACAGTTGTGAGCTGCTTGATGTGTGTGTCTTAGGGACAGAATTGGGGTCCTCTGGATGAACAACAGCAAATGCCCTTAAGCACTGAACCATCTCTCCAGCCTCCTACTGATTTTCTTTAACATTAGATTAGTAATGAGGAGCAAGAGCTTTATGGCTGCTCCAGATGGTTAGTGTATAAAATGGACAAAAGCTGACAGTGCTCTGCCCCATGTGCTGAACCTTCATTTTAGCAAGTTCTAGTTAGGTTTTTACCATCTGCAGCAATACAATGTGAACTCTCACCCAAACAGCAGCATTTTCCACCAAAAATTTATAATATAAATTAAGTAATATTAAAAATGCTTGTTTTCTCATCTGAAAAATGGAGGGAGGGGCCTTATGATAGTCAATATCATCCTCCTTGATAATTTCATTATCTTGAGTATCATTACAGGGAACTTTAGTCTTATTTATTTTACAGTTATGCTAGCAATTGCAGGTATGGCTTTGTTGTAATTTTCTTCATTTTTTCCCCCATGGATGGCTATCTGGGTACATTTCAATGGCTTAATATTATGCTGAGCCTATGTCTTGGTGCATATTCATATATACATTTCTAGGTTGGATAAAATTTTGGATGTGCAACTAATTGGACAAAAGGTATACTATATGTTTCATTTTGAAATAGATAACATAAAACCAATCCTTCAAAATGAAATGCAAGTTTGAGTGTTTACAGCAGTAACAAGAATGTTTCTTATTGTTGCAAGAGGAAAACATTTTAAAAGGGTTAGTTGGTATTTTAATTTGTATTCTCTTAGTAAACACTTCTTTTTTCATCCGTGACTGAGTCATATCCTCTGCTCTTTCCTACTGGGCTACTCATCTATTTCTATTATGATTTTCTTAGAAACAATGAGTAACTTTTTTTTATTATATCTTACAAATGCTACTCTAAGCCTGCTAATTATAAGATAATTAAGACAATTTACTTTCTTTGGCATCTAATTATACTTTTTAAATAAAACAACAGAAAAATTAGACTACAGAAATATTTTAAGCTTATTCAGGTGTAGGTGTATTTGCCCTTAAATACCTAAATTTAATCAGTTTTCTAAACAAATGATTTCTTAGAATCAGAAAATCAAACAAACTCTTCAAGGCTAATAGGGTAAGAAAGAACAAAAAGTCTATGACAAAAGAAAGTCAGTATATGTAAATTCTGGTCACTTTATTCTTCCTTTAAGAAATGATCACATCCTGAAGTGGATGAGGAAATCAGCTAAAAATTCAATAGCATGCTGCCTGCCTGCAGGGTAGATTCAATCTTGTTTGCACATAAAAACTCAATTACCTTAATAGATGTGAACAGATCTAGTTGTTGTTGAGGAAATTAGATTATTCCGTGACATCCCATAAGCTTTTCTGTGGGTTAGGTTCTAAAGGCAACCATAGATTGATTATCTCCCCAGCTGCTAGTTATCAGGCAAAGGTAATTTGTATGAATCACAGGGGTGATTTTTATAGCCATTTATGTATTAACATGTTCTTCTCACAATTTTAAAGTTTTTTCTACTCTTTTGCATTTCTAATTTTCAGCAATTAATTATACCGAATACTACATATACTATTAAAAAGGTAACAGTTTATAAATGAACATTTTAGTTCAAGATATTGAATTAAGTCAGAGTTTTCTCAAGTTGGATACAACTGACTTTGGGGGCTGGATAATTGTTTGGGGTGTGTGTCCTGTGCAGAATATGGTATTTGAAAGTGTTTTTAGTCTCTACCTAGTTGATGCCACTCACAATGCACTGCTTTGAAAACCAGGAATTCATTCAGGCATGCATAGCCCAATGGACCCTTGAGGTGTATAACTGCCCAAGACATTCCCACAAGAAATCAATGAGTTGGTGGGTAAGTTTATATTCTAGTGTATTGGCCTGTATTTACTAATTTTTCTACTATGGGAATTAATTTTTTTAAAGTAACAGAGGATTCGGACAAATTATAATGTCAGTACAGAAATAGCTCAAATCCAAACTTTTTCATCAATTACTGTTTAATGAAAAAAAAATCACCATTGACCACTCAGAATATACTCTTAGCAAGTCTTAACTCTAGGATCATGAAATCAATTATGAAAGTTAAGATTGACATTTAAGAAAATAAAAAAGAAGATAAAATTTGAGAGGGCAAAGCAAAAAATGAGAATATTATTCAATAATTTTTGTACTTTATATATGCAGTGATATAAAACTGCATTATTATGGGTTCTAGTAAAATATTCATTTCAAGATCAAATTTACAGTAACTGGCTATTTAAGTTATTCCAACTTTTAATCACTATAAAAAGCCAAACGGTGCTAGAGATACTGTCATAGAGGGCTTGCCTAGCAAGGACACTCTACCCTGAGTTCTATCCCCAGGTACTGCAAAAACAAACAAGAAATACAGAACTCAGACTAGCCAGAGATGATTCACCAGGAGTTAGAAAGGAAACAATGGGGGATGTGTTCAAAATTCCAAGGAATAAACAACAACAACAAAACGCTGACTACAACTATATAGAACAAAATGATTACAACTTGAAACCAGGCACGAATGGAACTAGTCATATTGTATGGCACTAAAGCAAAGCTAAAGGTAGACATTTATTCTGCCTTATACATCTGTCTGTTTCTGGATTATCTATTTTAAATATAAATAAAGCCTCATGTCTCCAGAATCTGTTCTAGCAGACCCCAAACTACATCTAAAACACTCTGCAACTAATAACTCTAGCCTTAACTTTTAGCCCAAATAAAGAGAGAGGTGTAGGCTTGAAAGAGTGGTAATTACAAAACATTGCAAGGGTTTTGTCTTATTAAAGCAAATAAAAAAAATTTAAAAAGCAAATCATAAAAAGATTTATAATAAAACGTGTTTTGCTATTAAATGACAATATTGTATATTTGAAAGGATCTATGCTTTTAAAACAATTTAAGATATTCTTGAGTCTCACTAGCATGCCTAAATATTTATGCTTAGCAAGGTTTGATTTTTTGAAAAACTTAAATCTTCATGTCATAAGATACTGTAATACTTACTCTCTTAATGTTACTATGAAAACCTCATTTTTTAAAGGAATCACCTTTTCTCTCAAGATTCTTACCTTTCCATTTTTATGCAGCCCCACCGATTAATGATTACTTTCACAAAGACATAGCATACTATTAAGATATTTCATGCGGGCCTCAGCACTAAAACAAATCAATTTTATCAGCAGTAATTCTCCATAGACTACCACACTCTAGACGAGACAGACAAACATCTGCAAATCCAGTGGCTCTATTCATAAAGTCGATCATCTTCAAGTAGGAGCAAATTCATGAGTACAGGGCTTGCTTTTGACACCTCACTTTTTCCCATTTCATGAATGACTTTAGTGAGAAACAATACCAACAGCAAACAAAGCTCAAAAGAAAGAAATCCCCACGAATTTCAAAATGATGCTGTTAGGATAGAAAGGGTGGCGCATCTCAAAGCGCTGATCAATACCATCATGCATGTATGTACCACTAGAGTTATAGCAAGCCCGATGCCTAGGAGTTAACTATTTGATCTTCACAGATCAAGCAAGGACTTGAAATCATCTCACGTGCAACAGTCTCTGCATAGTGCCATTTTATCCATGCCACAAAAATGGTAAATTTAGTAGTTACCAATAAATAAGTTGGGGGTCAAAGGAACTAAAGTCTTAGACTGTTCTTTATCATAAGATATCCTCAGACAAACCTCCCCATTCTTCATTCTGGCTCTATAAAATTAAGGAGCAGAGAAAAGCTGGTAAGTGCCTGACTTCACAGGGGAAAAGCCGTACTACCATTCCTTTGTCGTTATCAATATATGTGTTTATAAAATAAATTCAACTGCATCATTATCCCTCACCTTACCACCCAAAAACTAGGTATGTGGGGAGGGAAATATACTAAGAATTGTAAAAACAATTTTATTAATCTCAGCAAGTCATATCTTAATTTAAAAATCAACTTTAGCAATAGTGGCATGTTTTAAAATCTAACAGTCAAATATTTTAAAAAATTGAATAATGGGCCAGTTTCTGGGATTTCCCTCCCAAAGCTAATTATGAATTAATGCAACAAAAAGGTATAAACACAGAATTGGTCTGTGAATGCCAAATATGAGAAATATACTATGAAACCACAATGGTTGCTAATATTTTGGCAGTTTGCTTTGTTTTGTAGCATGATAACAGAAGAAAATCTACTTTAGCCACTATCTGCCCTGTTCACCCACAAAATGAAAGTCTATCTAGATTACATATTAGTATAATTCGTACAAATGCAAAATTTTAACAAAATTTCTGAATAGTATTAAGAAAAAGACCTAAGATTGAAATTATTCTAATTGTATATACTTGTAGGCCAACAGATGAAGTTCATTGTTAATTCAAAATCATCTTAAAATATTCCACAGAAAGATTTTTGACACTAAATAGAAAAGTCATAATACATAAAAAAAATTACATTGAAATTAAAGATTTTAGTACTTTTACTAAAAATTTTAGGTTGTATTTAACTAAAATAGCTATGCTTAAACAATTTTAGAGAGAAAATGACTTCAAGACACAAGTGACTACTATATCTCAAAATCTAAGACCTAGAAAGCTATTATACACTGAGCATTTTGGTAAAGTTAATAAGAAATGACTTTTGTAAATACTGTCTATGAATCTACATATCCAATAAAAAGTTCTAACTACTGATAAAAATAACAGTGAACATCCAGGCCTAAGAAGTAACAAACAGCAATACAGCTATAATAATGCTTTGTATCTCCTCATAGGGTGAATACACACTATCAAGTAAACATAACATTGTTGTCCTATTATAAAACATAGAGCAATTTTCCAGTAGCATTTAAAAAGTAACCCAGGATCAAGGAGATATCAATACCCTAAGAAGTACTTTCTAGGAACATATTAAAAGCAAAAACTGAACTTTAACAGTTTTAAAAATGTCTTAAAACAACAAAAACTTAACCAGAAAATGATAAAAAAAAAAAAAAAAAAAACTTAGAAAGAATATCAAGTCTAACATGAGAGATTCTAGTTCTAGAATAATTAAACACTATTAAGACAAGACACAAGTATGAAGAATTTTCAATTCCTAATCCTGAGGTCTACCTTTTGGTTAGTTTTATATTTTGATTTTGGCAGGGCCTCAGGTTACCCAGGCTTCTCTCAAAACTTCCTTTGCAGCTCAGACCTTGAGCTCCTGACTCTTCTGTCGCTACTTCCCAAGTGCTAAGTTTCAGGCATACATCACCAGATCTGGTTTATGCTGAGCTGGGCACTGAACTCAGGGCTTCATGCAAGCTAGGCAAGCACTCTTCCAACTTACCTACATCCCCAGCTTGACCTAATCATTTGTTTGTTTGTTTTCTCTGAAGTTTGATTAGTAAACAACAAAAGGAGATGCTAACTTTAAAGCCAATTTTACAATGATAGAATATACTCTTGAAGTCAACATACCTGATGTTAAAATTATAAACCTCCAAAATGACATGTTTGCAATTAATAAACTACCAGAGCAAACTGTGCACGAGAAAAAAGGTCTGTGCTCATTTGACTACCAAACAGCAGATGGTATGAGTGCTGCCACTGAGATACTTCAGTTTTATACTTACCAGCCTATTTTGTGACAACTACAACATTAAACACATAGTTCACTTCTCTCACATTTAGTGGTTGTAGATTCCAGATGATATCAAGACAACTCTAAGCAGGCCCTACAGCTGATACAGAAGATTCACTAGGAGTTCCCTGTACCACAAAGGCCAAAAGTAAAGAAATTATAACAGAATTAAGAGTTATTCTTTTCCCTTTAGTCATTCCTTTAAAGTGAGCTATTTCAGAAATACTGATATATTGAATTTAAAGTCTGTTTTACTAATTAAAAATAGATATGTAATAGAGAAGAAAGGGTTAAAATAAACAAGGAATACAAGTCTACTTTCAAGTAAATGAACTTTTAGTAAATTTACTTCCAGTAAATGAACCCATGGGGCACAAATATTCATTTATGTCATATATCACACACACACACACACAGACACACACACACGGCTACCCTAATGAAAGCATCCTATTTTTCTTTACTAACCCAGTTTCATGCTAAACTTTCTATATTATAACAACTACAATTAGCTCTAAACCATAATTTAATTTGGTACCTAAGCATCAAACACACAATTAGCTCAGGATGGTGAAGGCAATTAGAAGGAAAAGGGGTTGCTATGGTTCTGGGATATGGATGTTAAGACAAGAATATAATAGTTTTGACAGAACATGGTTAGTTATTTCAAAAGAACAAAGAGAAGTACAAATCCATTTAAAGTTAACTTTGTTAACACAAAGCTGGAGGGTTCTATAAAAAGTTTAATTAGAAAACACTAACATTTGCTTGGCTACATTTGCACTTAGTGGACATGAGGTGAAAACATGAACCAATTTGGAAAGGATATGCCATAATCTCACAGTCAACTCCTAATTATCCACTCTAATGAAAAAAGTCGGGGTGGGGGGTTTAAGAAATTCAAAACAGAGGATAAGAAGTTCTCAAATGATTATTATTTTTGGCCAATTGTGTCCCCTTTTAATATATACCTTTATTTATTTATTCCTTTATTTATTGTCATTGAAATAGTCTGTCCTCTAAGTCAGCCTGACTGGCAGGCTATCTCCACAGACAGATAACTGAGTTGCTGTGACTGACACATATTCCAAAGTGCACATGAACACTACATACCAACATGCTTTGAAATAATTTCTGAAATTTGTCGGAATGATGACTGACACAGTCTCCTAGCAAGAGCGAAACATGCTAGTTCCTTTTCATGAGTCTAAATAGCTTACCTCCTGCAAGAGATCAGCCTGCTCAATTGCTTTAAGGACATTTTTCTTGGATGTTTCCTGAACTTCTCCTCCCAAAAGAAATTCATCCAAAATAAAATAGGCCTTCTCAAAATTAAAGATGATATCAAGTTCACACACCTAAAAAGCAAAAACAAACAAACAAACAAAACCAAGGCCTGTTAAAAATTAACCCAAAGATGCTTATTCATTACTGGGCAGTGAATAAAATCTGATTAGATTGAATTGATATTAATTCTTTTCAAAAATGGAAATCTTGCTGATTAAGCACCATTGATTTAGGAAGCTTAATTGTCAAATTTCAACACTTGACTACACAATGCCTACAAGTAAGACCTGGCTCTCATAAAAACTGATCTTTAAATACTATTTCTTAAGTAATGTTATTAAGCTAACAATTCTGAATGCTCTTCCAGAATGCTAATGTCAGCAATAGGGACTCTTCTGGTTCACATACATTTGTGTGTGCATGCGTGCTGTGTGCTGCGTGCATGTGTGAGTGTGCGTGTGTGAGTACGTGAGGATGTTGCTCCTCAGGAGCCATCTACCTGGTTTTTAGAAACACGGTCTTTCACTGGGACCTAAGCCTCCCAGACTAGGCTAGGGCTAGGCTGGCTGGCTAATGAGGTCCAGAGATCCACCTGTCTCCATTATCCTGGGAATTCGAAGCAAAAGCCAGGGGCTAAAGAGATGGCTCAGCGTTTAAAAACAGTGTCTGCACTTCCAGAGGACCAAAGTTCAATTCCCCCCACCTACAATATCGCTTACAACCTCTATAGCTCTACTTCCAGGGGATTTGAAATCTTTTGGCTTCTGTGCACACCAAGTGTGCAAGTGTCCCAAGTAGGCAAAACGCCCATACATACAGAATTTACAAAGCAGCAGCAAGAGCCAGCACTGGCTTTTATGTGCATCCTGGGGATTAAACTCAGGCTCCCATGCTTGGGTGGTAATCACTTTACCAACTGAGCCATCTATCCAGCGCCTCTATTTTTACAAACTTATTCTTACCAGTATAATTAAATGAGTACATCTGTGGGGCTAGAGATTCTGAAAGTTGACTACATGCACTGACAAGAGTCAGTCCTGTCCTCCCCTTACAGTTAGAATCCTCAAATAGGAAGCTTGTTAGAGACAAGCTAAAAGCTAAAACTACTACTCACACTGCCAAAATACTTGTCAAGTAATTCCACGTAACGATGGATTATTTCCAGGGTAATCAGTTCATTGTCCTGATCCTCAATAGCACAGCAAAAATATAGACTGGCATATCTGTAATGAAATAGAATTACAGAAAAATGTTACACCTATAATCATGTTTTCTAAATATCTTTTCATGTCCTGTTGTACAAGTCCTCGTGCTTATTATAATCATGTTCATTCTTCTTTTAAAACAAATTCTTTTTCTCCTTGATTACAAAGTAATAAATGTACAAGAGAAAATCTGGAAAACACAGGCAAAAAGAAAAGAGAAAAATAATTCAGTCCTGTCTCTTAGCAGGAGTAAATTGATCTTGCTCTTCTTCCTTTCAGATTGCTTTCTGAGCATTTGGAAAATATAATTGAGCCAGTTTTTCTTAAGTTTACTTAATTAGAACAAAATATACAGTGCGATTGATTCAAACTACAAGCAAACTGGAGAAAACAAGCTGTCAATATATCCCAACTGAAGGGCTTATTGAAGATACTATTAATGCTTTAGAACATACTATTGAAGGACAATGTATACACAGAAACAACGTAGACATTTCAGTGCGTTCCCTTATTCCCAGAAAGAGAAAACAGGAAAGACAAAACACAGTACTACCTCTAACTTGAGTAAAGAACTTCCTTTTGTTCCCATCATAACTTTGTTTTGTTTATCTTTTAAAAAAGCAAGGGCTATGCTAATTCTCTATCCTCCCTAATCCACACTCTTCCAACAGCATCTGCAGAGTCTGGCACAAATGATATATAACACATTGGTTCTCAACCTTCCTAATGCTAAACTATTTAATACAGTTCCTCATGGTATGGTGACCCCCAACCATAAAATGATTTTTAAAAATATTTCTATTTATTTATTTACTTATTATTTTTGGTTTTAAGGCAGGGTTTTCGCTTTGTAGACCAGGCTGACCTCAAACTCACAATGATCAGCTGCCTCTGTCTCCCTGAGTGCTGGGGTTATAGGCGTGTGCCACCACATCTGGCTATAAAATTATTTTCATTGTTACTTCATAACTATAATTTTGTTACTGTTATGAATCATAATGTAAATATTTTTAAGATACAAGTTTGCCAAAGGAGTTGTGATCCACAGGTTGGGAATCACTGATATAGAAGATTCTCTGAATTATGAAAACTAAAGATTAAAGGAGCTGATATAAAAATGACAGACCAAAGACAGATGCAATTGTTTCTATGAACAGAATAACAATTTCATTGCAGAGATTGTTAATAGGAAATCTGAAGTAAGATTATTTTTAAATGTGTCTCATGCTGCTGTTAAGGCATCCAATATGGGCACTATCTCCTTGCTTCTTTATTCACAATACAGCCTCTTTGTTTACAAAATAAACAATAATATTTCAACAACAACAACAAAACGTTTGAAGGTCCTTAGTTATACCAGTCATGAATTTAAAAATGAGCAGGACCAATGTATCTAAGCACCAACCAAAAATACTTTTAAGAAAACAACAACAAAACAACTCCTGCAACAGTATTTAATTTTAGCTTTTTTTTTTTCTGTCCTACTAGAGATCAAATCCAGGGCCTCCTATACCATTCATTCCTCTTCAGTCCTCTAAATGCTTACTGCACTTAGAGTGGGGGAGAAAGGAGAAAAGACAGCTATTAGCATGGTAAGAACACTTCTTCAGAAAGCAGGGGAAGGGAGAACCAGAAGGACAATAGCAGGCACCAGGGACAGGCTCCCTGTAAATGAGACACTAAGTGTTAGTGGAGGCTTTTGCATATTTTACCATCTTAATCTTCACAACATCCTCACCAAGCTATCATTGTTATTTGCATTTATAGGAGACCCAGGCTTGAGCAGCCAGCTCAGAACTGAAATTTGACCCTGGAGCCCACATTTTCTATTAAAAACCACAGCTGAGAACTGTATTAAAATAATCCTGCACCTGGCTAAAATTAAAATATGCTCAACGCAATATATTAAGAGCTTTGAGGAAGGGAAAGAGATTTTTAAAAAAAGATTTAGTAAAAGATTACCAAGAGAACATGAAGAATACTCCCGGTTTTTAGGACCAAATGGTGTTTTAAAATTCAATAATGAGCTTGTTTTGTTCTCGTAGTACATATTTGTAAGTCTAAATCTGAAGTAAAATTAATAATAGACTAGTAAGGAGAGAGGTATGTTTAGTTATTTTTAGCACCATGGATTAGAGCTTACTCTAATTACTGGCACTCAACATCTGAAAGTGCCTATTCTTATATTCAAAACACATGACTTCTCTGCAGTCAGCTAAATATCAGCTGACTGTGCGTGAATGTAGCTAAACAATTCTCAATGCCCACTGGTATGTCGTTAAGATTTCTTTTGTTAGTAAAAAAAAAAAAAAAAAATCAATAAGTACCTCTCAACAAATTCTCAAGCTAGTAACATGGGGATGCATTTTAAAATTAATTTTAAAAGACCTAAATTCAATTGTCTCTACTATGAAATGCTGCACGAATTAGGCATATAATGTTCTGTCTCTAAGGGGTCAGGAGTATTTATTTTAAAGATGAGGAAAGGAACATATTCAAAGTCACAAAACTAGGGAATGGCACATGGGAACACAACATAAGTCCTCAGATTTTCAGTCTGTCTTTTCTGCTATATTAACCAAATACCCAAAATGCTCAGGGATGAAGAACATGGACAGGATGAGTAAAGATGAAAAAAAAAAAAAAAAAAAAACCACAGGCTAAGAGGAACAGTGAAAGTGCTAGAGCAGAATTTACTAGGCTCTCAGTAGGAATTCTCTGGCTTTTAAGGTCTTATCTTCCAGCCAGAGCAGAGAGAACACATCGCCTCCTAATAACAAAATACATGGTTAAAAGGGAAGTAGATGAGGTTTTTCAGTATGAAACAGAAGGGGGCATAAAGAAAAACATTATACATTCTGTCTTTTGGAAACGAAACATCTCGGTGAAGGTCCTTTGTTGTTGTTGTTAAGTCCACATCTTACTTGAAAAAACTTTCATCTAAATATCAGATCAGGTAGGAGTTCCCTTTTTATAATTTCTGCAAAAGAGAGGGAGAGCAACAGGAACAGGCTGAGTGGCAAGTGTATGCGCTCAAACCTGCTGTTTCCTTTTTTCCTAGGAACCGCCCATTCACTGGCTTGTTCTCTTGCTAGGATTTTCCTCCTCCACACGGGGGACTCCTTTCACTATCTAGAAATAAGCTTAAACCTCTCACACCTTTTATAAACCCTGTCCAGGAATCCGGAATCCATGTCTATGGGTAGTTACAACCTCTTCTGTCCTTGCTGTTTCGAATTCTCTACCTCTCCACCTCCTTATAGCAAAAGTTCTGTTTCTACTGAAACTGTTCTGGCAACAGGCATTGCATGAAATGCTCACTACAAGATTCTAAGACGTCTGCACTTTTACTGAACTTCCGTGCAACACCTGGCAGCACTGTTCTTACTCTCGAATCTCTCTGCTTCCCTGACTTTACTGATCTAACAGCACCTCTTTGCGCCTTTATCATTTCAATCTGCAGGCCCCCTCTTTATTCCTTCCACCTGCACCTGCATGCTGGTTATCTAAAACTTTATGTCTAACTTTCACCCTCGAGTTCCACATCCTATGCTCACCACATCCATCAGAGAGCCAAGTGAACAGACATGGACATATCAACCTGCCCTTAAATTAGCTGAATTTCCTAGCTTACCTTTCACCCCATAAACCAAACTGGAGAAATGAAGTGACTCCACTCCCTCTTTCAATTTCAAACAGGTCTCCTTCCTGGCCTCTCAGCTCTGGAGCCAGGTATCATGCAGTCCCCTGCTGATCCTGCAGGTGCCAGTCTCAGTCCCTTTCACTCCCCTAGCCACTGTTTTACTGCAATCTTTTCAGAAATGCAAATCAAATCCTTCTTTCTTTCCACACCTATTTAAAACCATTGCCTCCACACTAAGACTTAGGTTGTAGCCCCATGCCTATCATTAGTATAGGGCCAAGTGAAATTTGAACAATAACTAATGTTTTCCAAATTCAAGACCTGTCTGTTGTGCAGAGAGCAGAGGCCAACTGAACCAGGGTACAGGATTCTTATTTCTGATTCCACGAAAGCAATTCTATTTCTACTTGTTTTATTCAAGTTCCTAAACCTGGGAGAAAAGTGTGTGTTTTAAGGCATCTTCCAGCTCTCAAATGCTATGATTTTTCTCAACACATACTAAGCCAAACACTGGATATAAAAATCACCCAAATTGATGTAATTCACTAAGAAATAAAGAGAAGGCTAATGTATTAAGAGGGTCTCTATATGTACTACTAATCTCCATGTCTTCCTCTGCCACCTCCACCACAAAACCCATGCACACTTGGAATAGAAAATAGAAGAAAACTAGACTTGTCTCCACCTTCACTGCATTCCATACTGTTAGTTCTCTGCAAACTCCCCACACAAGAAAATCCTTTATATGAAGAAATGCTTTTATATTAAATTCAGTAAATTACTGAAAAGGAACCAGAAATGGGAAAGAAACAAGGAAATGCTCTCTCAAAAAACATTCTGAAAAAAAAAATATATATATATATATATTTCTTTTCAACTGCTTAGAACAATCTTGAGAAAAGTTTTGGTTAACAACAAAGTGAAGATGTGTAATATTAAAGAAAAAACTATGTAAAAAGCCAACCTACAAGTTATTTTGCACTAAAAAGTTCCATCCTTGGTAAAATTATCACATCTAAGCATAACTCCTTCACAGCAACAAGTCTATTTCAAATAATAACTACTACTAGCAAAAAGATCCCATATATATACAAAATATTTAAACATCTGTATACTGAGATGGTCTATGTGTCCAGGATCTTTATAAATAAGATTAATTCTAAAAATCAGATAAAAGGAGTGCCAAATATCAGTTATTTCTTTATAGATTTGTTGTAAGAAAGGATTATTACACTGTTATCTATGCATGCCTGAATTTATGGAATTACTTAAAAATTTAAAATATCTTATTTACCCCTGGAGTGAATTCACTGAATTTTTCTAAAGTGATAATCAAGCATGAATAGCTGTTTGTCTTTAATTATGCAATTTATTTTAAATGATTCCCCTGCTGCTATCATTTCTGCTTAAGGCAAGCAATCAAAATACCAGTTACTTATTTTTAAATGGGAAGTTTTCCTTTAAACTTATTTCCTTTAAATATTTATTAATCCTTGTTTATTTTCATAAGTCTGCAATTTCTTCATTAGAAATAACCCTAATGTTTGACAGTACTTCACCTTTCTGATAAATTAAAAAAAAATACCTTTTATAAACAATTTTCAGATCTCTCCACTCAAGGAAGCTGCACATTTTAGGTTTCCGTGCTAAAACGGTTTGAACAAGTTCTCTTGTGATCTTCTTCTTCTCTTTGTCTGACAGCGGGACATACCATTTCTGCAGCCTCAGCTTTCCCTGACGACTAAAAAGCAACATAAACTGCATCTGTTAACATAAATAAAAATCAAGATTACATACAATTACCAGTTAAGATCACATGGTTTTCAGAGCCGATTTGAGGGCACAGCAAACACCCAGACAAATGATTAGTAAGCCATTGACACTGCTATGCAGATTATAATAGCAGGAAATTCTTTTGGAAAGATCGTCTTACTATATGTTGGTAAATGTGGAAGAGAGTGTGTGGAAATAAGAACAGGTGGTAAGCTGGAGTGAGAATTTTGAAGAACAAGAATTCTGATAATTTAAGAAACAATCTTCTACCTGTGCTACACACCCCACCACTCTACATGCGTCGACATCAGGAAGACATCAGGTAGTGGATTTAGGTACATTTCTAAGAAAGAGAAAACCTTCTATTTTTCATCCTGAGGCCATTCTAGTTCTAGGTTGAATTTCTTATAGACAAACTGCTTATCACTTATTAAAGCACTCTCTTCAATTTATGCTAGCATATTTTAAGCAAAACAATATTTTTTTAAAAGATCTTAGAAATGACACATTTTTCTTCACAAAAGCCTGATTTTTATTTCTGTTTCACTTCTATAAACTCCAGTACAAATAAACGTTAAGGCACTGAGTTAGTGTAATATTATGTAAAGAAGAATAAAAGCCTAAAAAAGCTTAACTGAAAGTTACTCATATTGAGACACTGCAGAGGGTACTTAAAACAACAAAATTTTGGAACCTGGCACAGAATACTTCTTTTAAAACAATTAAAAAAATACATTTGAATGTATGCAGGATTCTAGTATGTTTTATACTGAAGCTAATTTGCATGGATTTTCTTAGCATTTGCATGTCTGTTGGCCAGTCTACGTTTTCTAAGGCAGGTATTTTATAATTCAGCTGGTAAAAGCGAGCTGTATTGTAAAGCAAGTTTGAAGGTAAAATTCAGATAGGTGTTCTCTTTTAACCCTTTTAAGTTCCTTTAACAGTGACAGTGCAATAGGACCCACTCAAAGGGAGATTTCTTAATATTCACCACACCACCTTAAATTTGAACCCAGGAGGAGGAATTTACGTAACTAATATAAAATCAATTTGGCTCTAAATTTCGACAGGAAATCCACCTCGCAATATCCCAAGAAGGCATCAAGAAAACATCCGGAAATATATGGCGTAGCCATTTAACTTTAATAAAGTTAAAATTGGCTATTACCGCACACAACACTCTACATAATTCATTGATAGGAAAGTGCCACCTATGTAAGTACTGAAGACAGCGGCATTCGAAGAGAACGGCAAGTAAAGCATCAACTGGACATTTAACGCGAACCGTTACCAGAACTTGGGGAAGGAAGCGATCTGGTTTTCTTAAATCTTGATGACCAGGAAAGAGGGTTGGCTAACGACAGGGGTGTGCTCTAGGCTATCTGTAGCAGGGTCCAGTATCCGCCCTACTACTTTGTAAGACGAAGAAACCACGCATTTTCCTTAAAAAGATGTGCTAACATGGGACGAAGCCCGTGGCACAAGTATTCCTTTTCCCTCGCTTTGATTTTGCCGCACATCTTGGGACAATTTTTCCAGATGGGTATTAAAACAAAAACAAACACCAACAATGAGCTCAGCTTTGGAGTGGGCACTGGTCCAGCATCCCTGGGGTCCCGCAGTCTCCGACGCCTCCCCTCCTCCCGGGACCACACTCCATCACTGCCCAAAGCCCGGAGAGGTGACCCGCAAGGAACTGAGCAGAGACAATGGCATCCGCTGGCCCGCCAGGGGCGCCAAGTCCTCGGTCGCTGCTACCCCGGCCCCTCCCCAAAACGCCCCGCCAAACTTGAGGCGATCGGCGAACCACAGGTGCCGCGGGGTCCCCGCGGAACCCAGGACTGGCCCCCGCATCACTGGCGCGCCGCAGAGTGGAAAGCGGGTCGCTACCGCCACCAGAAGTGAGTTTCGGGGCGCGGCGCCCCGGGAGGACTCGGGGTGGGGTCGTCGGAGTGCTCACGGGGCGGCGGGGGGCGCGCCCGGTCATCTCTCCCTCTTTCCATCCCTGACACCTCAGCGGACACCCTAACACTTACGGCGGCCGCGGGCCGCGGGCGCGGCGGAGCTTGGCCGGCTGCGGAGACTGAGGCGCCGGCGGCTGCTGAGGGGAAGCCCCCGTCGCCTTGCTGTTGAAGGGAAGCCGTGGTGCCGCGGGGAGGGGACCCGTCTGGCGGAGGGCAGGCTTAGGCGGCGAGGGTAGGGCGAGCCAACAGACCCCGCCCCGGAGGCTGGACGGAGGAGGAGCCCAGGCTGCGGCTAGCGGAGAGGCGGGCCAGAGGACGCGCGCCAAGCAGCGGAGGGGGCGCCATCAGCCTCTAGTGTCAGCACAGTTGCCAGCGAGAGCAAGAAAGCCGATTGGTCAAATGGCCACAGGGAGGCGTGGCGAGTGCCGGAAGTCTGGCCACGTGACCCGGAAGCGGCTTCAGTTATAGCTGCGCGCCTGCGTACTTATGCCCCTGCCTCCTGGACGCAGCGCGCGCGGCTGTCCTGGCTTCAGTAGCAGGATGGGGTTCTGCGGCGCCCTTAGCTGACCCTGTGGTGCAGGTTAAGGATGGTCCCCACCGCAAAGAGCTGACTTCGAGCTCCAATGACTCTCCGAGTCCCCTGAGGGTTGAATGGGAAGGTGTGATGGTTGGTGATGACGATGGGAGGAAGGACAGGAGTGCTGCAGCTCTGGGGAAAACAAGTCAGCGCTTTCCTGGTGCTCGGGCCCGCGTTTACAGGGAGGCCCCTCCTTTCCAACGCACTGCTACAGCTAAGCTAGCCTGGACACTACTCACCCCAAGCTTTCCAAGAGCCTCTCTGCAGGGCTTGCTTCACTCAGCAGTGCGGTGGACTGGATGAGTGCGGTCCGCTCTTTGCTGTAAAAACCCAGACCGCGCTTAGTCCTCCAGATTCCGGTTCCTTTTTTCACGGTTTCGCCCTCTCCCCCCCCCCCCCCCCCCCCCCGCGCGATTGGGTTCCAGTTTAGCCTTGCTGAAGACTCGCTCTGCTTGGCATGTCCTTCCGCTAATGTCACATCTATGAAGCCTCAACCTAAAGGCCCGGAACAACGAATCCCTTTTTTTTACCCACATGCTTCTGTTTAGCGCATCTTGGATTTTATTCGTTTAACAGCCTAGTTCCCTGCCTGGTTTTTAACACTACTGGTAAATGTGAGTTGCCTAATAAAATTATAAAATGATGATAGATTTGTTAAAAGCTGAAATGTTGACTTAGTTCTGGCCATATGATGGATGTCCATGTTTTATTTGAATGGTAGAATGGATGAATCATCTAGTTCAACTCATATTTTATAGATAAGGGGAATGGAGACCCACAGGATTAGATGACCTTGCTTGGACAGCCACGGATTTCCCATGTCAAATGTTATTCATTACGCCAGTCACCTCTGATCCTACATTGAAAGCCAGAAGAGAGCGTTTGTTGAGCCATGCCTCTCTTTGCAGATTACTAAACAAAAAAATTTAATTAACCAATGTAAGAAAAAGCTGTTACATTTTTAATGAAGCTGTGTTTACTTGATGTAAGGAAACCCCTTATTAGATTATCAATGTTCATTTTTATGCCGTACAGTGCCAATGTAATAATAGGATAGGAATTTGAGGTCATTTTTTAATACCTTTGTTTAGCAAAAATAAAACTAGAATATCTTCCCTTTTCAGCAATACTATGCTGCTTGGTAAGTTTCCTACTAACGTGTATGATTGATAGATACTGGAATATTAAAGTGGTCAACAGAAAGCAGAATTGGCTTTTGGTAGGTCTTTAGGCCCTCTGCCCAAATTTCTCTGTTTCCTGTCCAAACATACCCTAGAAATGCCCATGTCCTTTTTCTCCCTTAATACAGGAAACAGATGTCATTAGCTAGTTCAAAGACAGTACTAATACTACACAATGAAAACCTGCCTTTTGATTCCAAACACTGCCTTTTCTTTTTGTGTACAAAACACACATGTTCTCAAGATTCCTGAGATAGCCACCTCCCTCCCAAGTTTAAAGTCATGTTATTGATGTTGGTTGATACCTCTGGAAATGATGGGAGACTTCTAATGACATTAGCAGGCTCACTTCTGTGCTCTTAGCACAGAGAGAGAGAGAGAGAGAGAGAGAGAGAGAGAGAGAGAGAGAGAGAGAGAGAGAGAGAGAGAGAGAGAAGGGCTGGGGGTAGAGAAGGAATTATGGGAAAATAATTAGCAGCTGAAAGCAGCTATTACATAATCTTGGCTGCTTATTAATTTAGCAGAAGGAATGGCTTATTAAATTCTAATAGCAACAGCAAAACTGCAAACAACCTACAATTAACAGAGCAGGGCCCATTATTTTGTTAATACGTTTGCTTCCTTTGGCAAGTATATGAGAACAAAATTTATGGGAGCAGATGGTCTTTTTCAGTAGATTATAGATGGTTTATTCCCCAGCCTTAGTATGAAGTGCTAATCGTGCATTCACTGTGAAAGACAAAAAGAAACATGCTGCCATCTTTGTTAGTAATTAACTAGCTTGACTTTGATTTCCACATTTCTTCAATTGTAGGTTTTACTATATACATGTTTCTTCTGACCCATTATCTTTTCATCTGTTATGTCAATATATTATCTTTTTATTCTTTTGTCTTTGCTTTCAGGGTGATACTGCCTTCTTTATGTTAATACAAAAAATTATACAAAATTATGTGTGAAAAATTAATAACCAGAATTTGTAATAGTTTGTTAAATTACAAAATGTGCCTTGCTGTCATGCATGCTAAATACAAGACATGAGGGTAAAATAGAGGTGCTAATTTTTAGCAATCAAATTTGGGTACTATATTATCTAAAATTTTAATAAATAATTTTTGTTTCCTTCTAAGTCTGTGATATCCAGACATTTTTATGATTACTCCATCTCAAAATATGACTAAATGAAAAGCAGAAAACTGCAGTGTTTAAAACATGCCCACATGGGGCTGGAGCGGTGGCTCACTGGTTATGAACACTGGCTGCTATTGCAGAAGACCCAAGTTTAGTTCCCAGCACCCACATGATAGGTCATAACTGTAACTTCAGTTCCCAGGGATCTGATACCCTCTTCTGGCCTCTCTGAAAACCAGGCACAGAAGGGATGTGCTGATGTGCATGTAGGCAAACCCATATACATAAAATCATTTTAAAAAGTAACTAAAATATGACCACATGGATGGTGAGATGGGGCATTAATACAAGGAGGTCAATAAGGATCATCAGGGCACACTATCAACATAGTTAAATCAACTGGTGATTTAAATAAAAAGCTAACAAATTGAAAATATGGAGTATTCAAGTAGAAGTAAGGAGAGGGTATAGTAATGCTGAAGTAAATAACATGTAAATTAAACCCAGAAGCTGAACTATTAGCTTGTTTCTTTGATTCTAGGAAGCAAACTCCAGAAGCAATGATGAATTTCCACTGATAGAGTCTTGAGGTACGATGTATCAAGAGGTATTAGTATATTTTATTTCAATTTTTAAATGACAAGAGGTATTCTTATAGAGTAGCTAAAAATCATCAGTTAGTAGTGCACTCTATAGTACTGATTTCTACCGAGTTCCTTTAGCCAGCCTTTAGATTATTTAAAAATTACTTATTAATAGAGTTCAGTATATGTTATGTGCAAAAATTATGTTTAGAGTTTATAAACTTGCATATCCCATGGTGAAATTGTCCCAAGGAGAAAATGGACCTAAAATGATGAGGATTGGTGAACTGGGTCCTTTCAAAAATAGTTCTGTTACTGCCAGAGTCTTCAGCAGTAAGCTAGAGAAATATGCTCTTTCTATAAAAAAAAAAATGCTATTAGTTTATTCTCAGTCTGGACAGTTTTATTTATCAGGGTACCCTTGGCAGTGCCTGGGATATCTGGCTTATCACTACTGGAAGTCCATTGATGCTGTCGGTGTCCAGTGGATGGACAAAGGTCAGAGGTGTTGCTTAACTTCCTACGGCACACGTTAGTCCCACAACAAAGAATGAGCCAGCTCTAAATGTCAATGTTACCAGGGGGACAAAGCCTGGCTTAGTCACTGCAAATGTTAACATGAAGTAGCCGATCTTTTATAGACATTTCCAGAAAGGGAACAGCACAGCCTTCATGGAAAGCTTTTTTGGTGTCTCTCAGAGGAACTGGAGGGTATTAGTTTTAATACTTGATAGATAAAATCTTAAACTGCAGAAAAGGCTGGCTATATACTTAAGGCAGTCAGTATTTTTTAAATAATACTTAACTAGAATAAAGTATCCAAATGTGATTAAAACAATTGACCCCATTCCAGAACAGTAGTCAAAGGGACTTGGATCCGTGAGGTGACTCCCCATTCATTTATCATAAACGCCTATTATGCATCCCTGCTAAAGGGTAATGTGGATATAAAGAGAAGTTCAATATTGACCACATCCTTAAGCAAACAGAATTCTGACAGTTTCTTTTCTTCCCTCTCTCTTCCCTCTTCTCTCTCTTTCTACTTATTTTATTCAGAGTCTCACACTTGGCTCTGAATTTACTGACCCAGCCTGGCCTGGAACCTACAATATTCCTCCTGCCTCAATGATCCCTACTGCTAGGATTATAGTTGTGAGCCTCCACACCCATCGCTTGGAAACAAACCCTGGATGGCCAAAGAAACAGTTAGGATTCACATGTATGACTACAGTTGGTTTTTTTGTTTTGTTTTGTTTTGTTTTGTTTTGTTTTTTAAGGAAGCCATCTGACACGCTTCATTAGAACTTTAGCTACTTATGCCTGACGTTTTTGACAACCGCCCTTGTGATGTCTCAGAACCCTTAACAGCAGCAATAGTTTCATTCACAGCCACATGAGAAGAGAGGGAGAGGTTTTATGCTCTTGTTTGTTTTCTGTGAAGATAGCTTAGGGGGTACGGAACTTGCCGTATGAAGTTGAGGCCCTGTGTTTGAATTGCCAGAACCCATGCAGAGCCTCAAGTGGTAGCATGTAGCATCTTGGTGCTCCTTAGGGGGAAATGGAGGGCAGAGACAGAATGCTTGGAAGCTGCTCTTAGGTCTGGTAGCCTGGTGACAGAGGCAAGCAAGAGACCCTGTCTCAAGCAAGATAAAAGGTGAAGACTGATACCCAGAGTTATCCTCTAACCTCTACATGCATGTCAATGCGTGTGTCCCCCCCCCCCCACGGATCTTACACAAAAGATGAAAAAACATTGAAATAATGTTTAGACTTGGTCCTTGACATTGCCCTTGCCCCTAAATAGTCCAACTGAATTAAAGAACTGGATTAGTGGTTCTAGAATGCTTTTAAAAAATAGTAACAATTACTGTTATTTGGTTTTTCAAGACAGGGTTTCTCTGTCTAGCTTTGGCTGTCCTGGACTTGCTTTGTAGACCAGGCTGGCCTTGAACTCACAGTGATCTGTCTGCCTCTGCCTCCTGAGTGCTGGGATTTAAAGGCATGCGCCACCACCACCCAGCTTCTAGAATACCTTTTACAGGATTTGTGCAGATTACTGGGCCTTTTCACTCAGATTTCAGCAAAGCTAGCTACATATGTAAGACAGAGTCTGAACTAAGACCTGAAAACTTGTATTGCCAACAAGTTACTGACTGTAGAGCACTGAGGATACTCTAGGGCCTGTGTTTTGAGAAACGGTACTCCACGTCAAATAAAAGCTATGCATCTTACAGGAAAGCTCTTAAAACCAGCAGCTGTGATTTAATTTCTTAGATAAATGGCCGAAAGGAAAGTGGAAGTCTGATTTCTTTTTAATCATTGACCTCTTAAACCTGAAAACATTAGGTAAGTAATATTCCTAGTTTTATGAACCCTGGAGCTAAATCTATGTGTCATCCAGAGTGACATATGGTCCCTATATATCCTGTACAAAGTAACACACTAGATTCTAAAGCGTGAATTAAAGTGTTTGGAGAAACCTGAAGCTTGCGCCATGCTTACTTGATGAATATCAGCACTCTGAATATAGTTTCCAGTTGTTTGTGACAAATTGGTATCAACTCTGAAATATTTTATCAGCAAGTGTAGACATGGTAGAAAAGAGGAAGCTGAGAGGGAACATCTAGAAAAAAAATTAATATCCCTGGGAAGGCAGAGTCCAAAGACCAGCATGTAGTAATCAAAATTTGTGATTTTTCTTCATTAGCATCCAGCAAGACCCTCTTCCTCAGCCTCTGCTGCAATTATCTGTGCCCATCTTGCTGAGGTCAGTCCAACAGAATGTGGACAGAAGCAGTACCAAGACCAGTCAGGAAAAAGCATCAAGCAAGCAGCTGGGCATGGTGGCACATGGCTTTAATCTCCAGCACTTGGGAGGCAGAGGCTGGCAGATCTCAGCAAGTTTGGGACTAGCCTAGTGTACAAGCTAGACAGAGTTCCAGGCTAGAGAGAGTTATTTGGTAAGACCCTATGTCACAACAACAACAACAACAAAAGAAACAAAAACTCATCACCACCATTAATCCATAAAACATCCAACAAGTAAGACCCCTCCCTCCCATCCTCTTAAACCTTGCTTTTGATATCTGAATGTTAACAATTTGGGTGTCCTTGGAGGTCATGGACTGTGCCTTAGAATAACTGAGTCTCTGTCCTGAAGGATGGACTGCACGGAGCAGGCAGATATCACTCCTGCCATCAATTGTACTGTCAATGAAAGAGAAATGGCTTTGTCTTAAGTCACCGCTCTTTCTGGGCTCATCTGTTACAGCTGCTAGCATTTCTGGCCATTCTTGTAAGCTGTTGCATGCCTAGTTACAAAGGGAAGATCAGGCGATAAAATAGCTCTTTTCATCATTCTAATCCTATTTTTTGTGTGCCTTCAAATGTCTTCCTTCCAATGATATTTGAATACAAGTGTCACACAGACTGAGTCCAGAATTTTAAATGACTCATTTATCAAAGCAGGTTAAAAACAAATAAACAAAAAACCAAAACACTGATTTGAAGTGCTCTTCTGCATTTTTCTAACAAAGACTAGCATTTCTATCAGGCAATACATAAAAGCAAAATAAAAAGGAAATCATAAGGCTGGAAGGCTGAGAAAGTGGAGGGGGGAGCACATTTGAGTAAATTGTCACAAACTGGCAAAGGTGACTATTATCCATATCTTAGAATCAAGAAATCAAAGCGTAGTCTGTGACCATGTTTTGTCCTTAACTTCTAAACACTATAGGAAATGCTAGCACAATTAAAGTGATAGTTGCATTATTTCATATGTAGTGACATTCTAATCAGACGATAAAAAAAGTTTGAGCTACTTCTCATTTTAGATATGATAAATATATAAAATAATAGAATTCTAAAGGTCATTTTATTCAAAAAAAAGTTCATCTTACAAATGAGGAAATTAAAACCCAGAAGAGCTGAGCAGCTTGCTTAAGATCATCCTACCATACAGTGGGAAGTGAAGAACGAAAGAATCTTGGGTTCTTGCTCCAGACAGGCAATGTTCTTCCCACCAAGGTACACTGTGTTAAATGCCAATGATTACTAGCCCATTAACTTCAGACAAAGAAAATGAAAACTTGAAAAGCCCAGAAAGTCTCAAAATGTAAACTCTTCACTTCTGCCACCTTGGAGTACTCTGCTTGACCTTAAAGTATTTATCTCCAGCTTGCTAACCAAAACCCTTGCAACTGCCGGCTTTAGGCTGTCTTAGTGGTGGCAATACCTTGTAACTTAGGCCAAAGCTTTGCACAGAGTAGGTATTCAAAAAATGAGAATTAGACAAATTTGAAATGTCAAACGATACAATGACTTCTGTCTTATGACTTTCAAAAAATTTTATTTGCATTTAGTGTGTGTGTGTGTGTGTGTGTGTGTGTGTGTGTGTGTGTATGCCATGGTTTGTATGTGGAGGTGAGAGGACAACTTATGGGAGTTTGTTCACTTCTACATTTACCCAGTCACTGAGCCACCTTGCTGGCTTTGGTTCTCGCATATTCCATTTTTCTGAAATAGTCTCCCTTTCATTGCCATTAATACTGTACTACGTCAGGCCAGCAAACTAGACTTTCTCTCTCAGCCTTTACCCTTCAGCTGATTCATCACAGTTTCTTTTTCAAATGTGTTTTTTCCTAAGACAAATACAATAGAGATTAGACCTTCTGTTTAAAATGCCACTATTTGGGACTGAGCGTACTTGTCAGAAGCAGAGGACTTACTTGTCCAGCATGTGTAAGGCTCTAGGTTGTATCTCTGGCACTTTAAAAAAGAAAAGCTTCCATTTCTTTATTAGTTCATCTAATTTATATACTCAACTTTGGGCCAAGTACTCACTGAGTAGTGAAAATAAAAAGCGACACAGACATGGACCTTCCAATATGGTGTCATTGGAGGGGAAGTAGCACAGTTTACAATTGGCAATCACAGTTCACTGGAGCGTTGCAAACATAGAGGGCAGGATGCTGTGTGAGGATGTGAGAGGGCATTAGGCCAGAATCTGGGTGATAATGGTGGGCGGTGCAGTAAGAGAAACTTTCCTGGGGGACACAGGTCTTAAGGCAAAATTGAAAAAAAAAATGAGGCTTAGCCAAGAGAAGACAGGGTAAGAGGGAAAACAGCACATGACAGTCTTAGGGACCTGAATGAAGCCAAATATGGCCAGTGAGTGAATGGATGAATACAAGTCTGGAGAGGATAAGAGGCTCAAGTTATAAGACTTTTCAAACAAGACTAAAACGCTCAGAGCTAGGCCTGGAGACATGGCCTGAGTCATTAAGAGCTGCCTGCTCTTCCTAAGGACCTGAGTTTGGTTCCCAGGTCCCATGTCAGGTAGCAGCTGGTAAGTACCTGTAACTCCAGCTCCAGAGGAAGACCCACAATGCCTTCTTCTGGTCTTCACAGGCACACACACACACACACACACACACACACACACACACACACACACACATTATACATATACAATACATGCATTGTATATATAGCTTCCTTTCCTACAAGAGTCCGCAATACCAGTTCTCAGCACCCATATCAGGCTCACAACTGCCTGTAACTCTAGCTCCAGACAATCCAATGCACTCTTTTGGCCTTCAAGGGCACCTGTAGACAAGCAAACACACACACACACACACACACACACACACAAACAAACAAACAAATGAAAATACATCTTGTAAAAAAATGCTCCAACTTGATAAAATGACATTGGAGCTATTGGAAGAAGTTAAGAGAAAGTAGTGCCACTGTTGATTTTGAGATTTAGAGCTTGAGACTTTCACGGTGGGTGAGATGTGGCTGTTTGTAGCAATGCAGTAGTCAGTTTAGGTGCAGATAAAATGCTCCTCCTAGGTATAAATAGAAGCAGGATAAAAATGATTGGAATTGGTAGGGCAGCAAAATCTAGACTCAGCTTCCAAGAACCCTTGCAGAAGAACCTGGCTGCCAGCGAGCTGTTGCTTCTGCTGTGTCCAGTGAGCTGGAATGTCAAGACTGTCTCCACGTAATGGCTGGCTCCAACACTTTTTCTGCTTTGCCCATGGTCTGGAACTCATCCAGTAAACTAAATGCTCTTCTCACTCATGCAACTAGAGCTTGGACACTGGACTCCTTCCACAGCAGCCACAGAGGGCCAAATGGCTCCAGGCATCTGCTCACCAATGGAAAGAACAGAAGCGAGGCCCTCTGGTCATGATATGTCACTTCCGCATTCTACATATTGAGTGGGTGTACTTGAGTGTATATCACAACGAGGAGCCTAGCTAAGAAATGCAATTTGCTAAAAAGGAGGTCAGAGTGAAACCTGCAGTGTGCTCCGCAGAGGTCAAGGCTAAGAGGTGAGTTATGGGGTTGTGAGAGATGAAGAGAACCTGAGCTGAGAGCAAAGAAAAGGAAGTAGGTTAGAGAGTTTTGGGGGCAGAATTGATTGGTGTATGTTGCTAGGATGGTTAATTTCAATTTCCACTTGATCGGTTTAAGAAACAACAAGGATGGGCTGGGTGTGATAGCACACACCTTTAATTTCAGTGCTCAGGAGGCAGAGGCAGGAGAGTCTCGGAGTTCCAGGCCAGACTGGTCTACAGAGTGAGTTCTAAGACATCCAGGGCTACACAGAGAAACTCTGTGTAGAAAAAAAAAAGGAAGAAAGAAGAAACACTTAGGACATACTTGAGGCACATTTTTGGAGAAGTCTGTGAAGAATTTTCCAGTGAAGATTAATTTCGCGGAGCATGCCTTGCTCTGAGCAAAAGCAGGACAATCTCAGCAGCTGGATGAAAGAGGAAAAATAAGAAAGGCAGCTGAGAGTGAGCGCCCCACCCTGACCATTTCTGCTTCTTGATCTATTAGGATGTGAAGAGCCTTTGGCACACACTCCTGCTTCTATGACGGTCTATGCATCCTCTACCATGAGAGACTTTGGTCTCTTGAACCCTGAACCAAGTAATTTCTTCTTGCCTTAAGTCAGAGCAATAAGAAAAGTAAGGCAGCTGCAGCAGCAAGGGAGATGGCATAATCCAGGATGGCACTGAGAAATGATTCCTTGTGGGAAAGGAACCTAGAAAGAAGTCCTGTTGGTGGTGAACTGATAACTTGCTTTTCAATATCCCGAATTATGTAGGGCCTCTAAATAGAACAATAGGAATTGTTGATACAGGTCTAAAGACTCCAGGGTAAGGCCTGGATCTAGAGGTAGCAATCTGAAAGCCCTCAGCATCTTTGAGCTAGTGAGAAGATGAGATCATTCTAGCAGTATGTACATAGTGATATATTGAAAAGTACCATGACAGACAGAACTATCAGTGGGTTCTCATACATTTTCTATCCAATTGCTGCCTTGATTATGTTTTATTACTCACAAAAAGCTAATCTGCCAATGTAATTAAGCTACTAGCTAGTTGACCATGGAGAGGTTAGTTTTAACCAGATCATATGAGGATCTGTAAAAACAGTTTTCCTTGACTGATCAGAAGTGAAATATTTGGGATAAACAAGATGGCTAAGTGAGTAAAGGTGCTTGATGCCAAGCCTGACCATCTAAATTTAACCCTCAGGCCCCACAAGGTAAAAAAAGAGAACAGACTGCTACAAGTTGTCCTCTGACCTTGACAAGTACAGTAGCATGCTTGCTGTACACACACACACACACACACACACCCCGCATGCATTCACACATGCATGCACACATGTGCGCTCATACACACAACACACACACACACACACACACACACACACACACACACACACGGTGCATAAGTAAACAAAACTTTAAAAATATGAGATATTTGAAGCATAAAGAAATAGAATAAAGAAGGGAGATTTTAAAAAGTGTTTTTAGATTTATTTTTTGTATATGGGTGTTTTGTCTATATGTATGCGTATCTCTGTACTCCGTGCATGCCTGGTTATTTCAGAATTCAGAAGAGGGTGTTGGGTCCCCTGGAACTGGAAGTATATCTATATGGCTGTAAGCTACTACGTGGATGCTGGGAACAAAACAAAAGCAAGTGCTTTTAACTGATGAGCCATCTCTCCAGCCTTGAGAGAGGATTTGTTTTGTTTTTTTGTTTGTTTCCCTACAGAAGAAGTGGAGGAGGCCATTTGGAAGAACATGAGTATAGCTTCTAGGACATGAAGAGAAGCCAGCTGATAGCCAACAGCAACAACAGCAAAACCAATCAAAACACTTCGTTCTATATCTGTTTCTTAGCCAACAGGCCATGCACAAACAACAGTAACGATGCAACTTAAGTTAGATATTAGACAGATATGACCAGTAACTGGCAACTATTGGCCAGGGATCTATTGAAAAAAGCCTATTGCCTTTTAAAAGTGCTTTGAAGAGGCTATGTAAAAACCCATTCTGATTTTTTCTCCTATGAAGGCCACATCCTTCACCAAGACAGAGTCGTTCCTCAATCTGCCCCTGACATCTGAAAGAAATTATAAAAATTGTCTTTGCGTCCTAACACTCCCATTGATGATCCATTAAATATAGCAAATCCTGTTTTCTATAACCAGGATAGAAGAGGAGCAGAGCAGATAAAAGGAGTCTAATGCTAACAGAGGGAGAAGAAAACCAAGGAAAACTTCTCACAACATAAGGTCTTAAGATCTCCCATTGGTTCTGCCCTTGCAGAAAACCAACAGACAAATGCTAAGCTTCATGGTAGACTGTAGAAAACTGCCCAGCTATTGGATGCCTTCCTAAGGTTGCTTGCTGTCAAAGTTGCAAGGAAGACACCGGAAGGCTTATGACCAACCAGAGCCTCAGGTGTCCATGGAACAAGAAAGATCTTGGCTCCATTAACATCTGTGGAATGGAGCCTTGGGTAAGCCACAAATAGGACCATGTGTTTTCACCTGGGTACTGAGGCCACCTGTTCTGTTTCTACCTCATATTATAGATAACTGGTCCCTACGTTTGCCAAACGATAGGCATTCATTATCTATGGAATAGTGTGTGTGTGTGTGTGTGTGTGTGTGTGTGTGTATGTGTGTGTGTGTGGTGTTGGGTGTCTTCCTCATTCACTTTCTACCTTATATTATTTTGGGGACAGTGTCTCATTAAACCTGGAGCTCATTGATTTGATAAGCTGCCTAGCCAATGAGCTCCAAGGATCTGCCTGCCTCCATCTCCCCTCCCCAGCACCAGGATTTGCAGGTGTAGACTGTCACTTGGTGTTGAAGTAGCTGCTGGGGATTTGAACTCAAGCTCTCATGCTTGCTCAGCAAGCACTTCCCAGTCCTAGTAATTTATTCTTCCTCCATATTCTTCTAGCAATCTCTGAATATCCTCTTATTTTATTGGGCAGAGACATATCAGCAAATACAGGAACCCAAGTTATCTTCAGTCGTCTACAAAAATCCCACAATCATAGCCATGATCACTTCCTACCAAAGAGGCAAACAATGATCCAGTCTTTACAGGCATCCACATTATCCCCTGAATGTGGGCTGCTGACATGCCAGGTAGGACGGTCATAGCTATCTATAATCAGATTAAAGGGCTCTCGTGCTTTTCCTAATTGTAAAGAATGTTTTCTCTGGCCCAAAGTGTGAGTACAACTTAAAACTCTAATCAGGAAATTGCTTCCATTAGGAGTTTTTAACCTCATGCTAGTCACTCACAATACCTCAACCCTGCCCATTAAAATTATTGCTCAATTTGGTCTTCCAAGATCTCTTCAAAGCTAAAACTAATGGCCCTTCCTTTATTTCTTAGTTTGCCTGGTATGTAGCAACTGATAACTACATATGATTTTCATTCCTCTTGAAGACACTAGTTCTCTAGAAAGGTGGAACATACCAATCAGACTCTAAAGTTACGCTTTAAAACTGTTGCCAGGAGACTCAGCTTACCAGGAGTGCAGTAGTACCATCAGCTCAACAGAGAGTCCTCACAGGCCCTCGGTCAGCTCCCAGCCTAACCCTTTGAAGATGCTTCCTGAACAGCCTGTTCTATATTCAGATCTGTTCTTAGATGATGAAGCCTTTAAACCAGTTTGCCTCTACACTCAATGAATTCCAACCTGATATCAAAGAATCTGAGATACAGAGGCTGCCTAACCCATGGAGAAAAAAACATTAACCTCTTTTTCAACTGGGAGAACAGGTGCTAATTAAACCCAACAGGGAGGGCCCTCAGGGCCAACAGTCAATTGCTCTTTGGAAAGGCCCTCTCCTAGTGCTTTTACCTTCTCTTAAAGACATCAAGGTCTCAGAAATTCTAACTAGGACCATCACTCCCCCAGTACAGCCTTGCAAAGGAGACCTTCCTTAGGAAATACATTCCATAGACGCTTGGGAAAGTCAATACATAAGCGATCTTAAATACCTGTTCAAATGAACAAATGAGTGAAAGTGTTGCTGATTTTTCCTTCCTCGTGTGTAAGAAAAAACAAAACAAACAAAACCCCTCTAAATCACCTTTAGTAATGTACCTATGTGTTACACCATCACTGAACTCAAATTATCCAGGTTCTGTATTTATACCATTTATTGGGCTAAAGGATGTCACTTGAACAAGATTAAGGGCTGTGTATATAGCCCTGATAGTTTCACTAATGTCTCATCTATCTTATACCGTCTACACAACCAGATCCAAACCATATCAGATATCTTTCAGTGCATGGTTTTGGAATTGGATCTCTGGGTTTTCATGGTGGAAATCGGTTATATGTCTTATACTCCTTGTAGTAATACTATTAGTTTTTGGCCCTCATATACCTAACAGATGTTGATCCATCATCAAATAGTCCTGTGGCAACCTAATTCCATTTGTCTGGATCTTCTTGATCATCATCCAAAGCTTAAAGTCAACAAAAATGGGGACCTTAAATCCTTATATATGCTATTTTAGTTTAAAATAGTCAGGTCAACTCAATACTCAGGTCCCAAATGACTTTAGGGTCTGAACACTTGGGAGGGGTGTTTAATAGCTTTACAAATCATTGGAATGAACCGGGCGTGGTGGCGTATGCCTTTAATCCCAGCACTCGGGAGGCAGAGGCAGGTGGATCGATGTGAATTTGAAGCCAGCCTGGTCTACAAAGTGAGTCCAGGACAGCTAAGAAACCCTGTCTCAAAAAAAAAAAAAAAATCATTGGAGTTAGACTACTCTCTTATACTTAGCAGCCCTTAAAACAGTAATGAATGAGACTGCAGGACCTTGAGTACTGGACAAAAGAATGGAGTCTGAGGCTTAGCGCCTGCCCTGGGTAGAGCATGGTATTCTAAACTGTCCCCTAAATCATAAGATTTCCATGTACACAAAGGCTTTCTGATAAAAAAAGCATTGTTGTATGCTAATCTAAAATATTATTGTTAATAATAATAATAATAATAATAATAATAATAATAATAATAATAATAAAAGCCATACTATTTTCCTCTCTCTTAGAAGTTAATCCAAATGGGTCTGTTGATCACTTAGGCAGAAACATCCCCTAGAAAAGCAGTCTATTCCAGAAACTTTACGAAATAGTATAAAGCATATTCTAAAATGTAGGCTGGCATAATACTCTCTCTGGCTATTGTACAATCAGTGACGGAACATTGTCATCACTCTATGAAGAAATCCCATACCACTCTGCCATCATTCTGCAATTCCACCATCCAGCCCCACAGTCCGTTAATCTGCTTCCTGTTTGTGGATTTTCTTATTCTGTCAATTCTATATAAATGAAATCAAACAATATTTGGTTCTTTGTAACTGGCTTCTTTCAGTTTTTACAATTCATCCATGTTGTAGCATTTATCTATATTTCCTGTTGTTGTTGTTGTATTAAAGAAATTATTCATGGCTCAGTGGTTAAGAGCACTGCCAGCTATTTCAGGGGTCCCAAGTTCAATTCCTGGCAACCACATGGTATCTCACAACCATCTACACTGAGATCTGATGCCTTCTTCTGGCATGCAGTACATACAGATAGACCACTCATATACATTACATAAATGAGTAAATAATCTTTTAAAAATTATTCATTTTATGTGTATGAGTGTTTTTACCTGCATGTATGTATGTGTGTATTATGTGACTGCCTGTTACCCATGGCATCTGTGGGCAGAAGAGGGTGTTAGATCCCTGGGACGGGAGTTGTGGATGGTTGTGAGCTGTCATGTAGGTACAAGGAACCAAACCCAGGTCCTCTGCAAGAAGGCAAGTTCTCTTAATTGTTGAGATTACTCTCCAGACCATCATGCCATGATTTTAATGGATGAAATGAACCTTAAGGAAATTAGAAGAGGTGCAAGGCCAAATATTTCCAAGTTGGCTCTGGTTATTTATCCTCTATGCTTAACTGCTACAACTACCTCTTTCTCTTGAGATGAAAATAAGGCAATAAATATTAAGTGTTCACGTTTATTTCTTATTTTTTCCACTCCCGGCTGTAACTACAATGGAAAACCTCGCTTTTTATTATGAAACTGGAGTCAGTCATTGCTGCTTTGTGTTAACTGCTTGCCAAAGAAACATATTCATCTTGCTGAAGATGTAATGAGCAAAACTGGCAATGCCCTAATAAGCTCTAAATTAAGCATACATAATGTTGAACAAAATATAAGAATCAGCAATTTTTCTACTTATTGATCATTAGTGTTAATGAGAACAGCAGCAAGTAGCTTTGTTCCTGTTCACTTAGAAAGTATAAAAACAAGGTAAGCAAGCAATTAGGAAGGTTAATACAAGGATTCAGTTCTCATCCTGATAAATGGAACAATTTATTTCCCATCCTATTGACCTCAGAAGCCCTCAATGACTCCCATCTTCTCTGCTTTCAAACTAATTTTCAATGGCATTGGTAAAAGGAACTGTGGAAATAGTACCAGAGCTTACCAAAAGCAATAAAATTGAATGAATACATTTATTTCCAAGAGATGTGTGTTACAAACAAGCTAAAGGACTTGTCTGTGAGAAGGCACTAGAGCCCTAATAATAATAGCAGAGCGCCTTCATTGTGAAGCTACAATACAATATCACAGATTAGGTGGCTTAAAAAATGGTAGGCTGGGGTGCAGCTCAGTGCTAGAATGCATGCTTAAGTATGTATCATATCCTCGCTTCAATGCCCAGTTCTCCCAAATCCACATGTCGACAGCCATAGCAACAAAAACAAGTATTTGTTTCTCCCAATTCTGGAGGTTGGGAAGGTCAAGATTACAGGGAAGCTTAACCAGTATTTGGTTAGAGCTCTCTTCCTGGTTGGTGGGCAGCCAGTCTTTTCATTGTATTCTAAGAAAGGAAAGAGAGAGGGTTGGGGAGGGAGAGGGAGAAGAGGGAGAAGGAGAAAGAACACATACTCTCTGGAGCCTCTTTATTATAAGAGCATTAATCTCATCTTGTGGACTTGACTATCAGAAACTAATTGCATCCCTCAGGCCCCATCCTCAAATATCATCATATCAGGGATTGATGTTTCAACATAGGAATTTGAAGAGGACACGAACATTAAGTCTCCAGCTTCTGAAAGCAACTCAGAAGCTCAAAGTTGCTGGGGAGCAGGGCTGAGGCTCTCTGAGGAAGACACATAAAAGTCTGGGAAGAGGCAGATCGGAGGCAAAGATTCAAACCACAAGAACAGCACAGACCTGGAATAGTAATTGCAGAAAGACTAGCAAGAAAGAATTGATTCTTAAGGGATATTTGCATTTGTAGGTTCACTGCCATTATGAAATATGTTTGGCTTAGCCCTATCCCTCACTCATTTTGAAAACAGTATCCTTATTTGGGAGAGGGCTATGCTCGCCTCCTACCACCATCAGTCCATTCCCAATACTGCAGACAAAAACAATGACCTGGAGCTTTGCCCTTAGAAAAGCCATAGAATCAGCAAATTTCTCTACTTATTGATTATTAGTGTTAATGAGAACAGCAGCAAGTAGCTTTGTTCCTGTTCACTTAGAAAGTATATGTGGGGATGTAGCTCAGTGGTAGAGCACTTGTCAACCATATGCAATGTCTTGAGTTCCATCCCCAGCTCTGCAGGATAAACAAGCAAACAAACAAAAGGAAACAAAACAAAACATAACAAAAAGATACCCCCCAAAAATATAAATCTTTGGATTGGGGTAAATCATATCTAAGAATATGGAAACAACCTTCAAAATATCATCTGCAATCTATGAGAAATAGAAACACTTCCTTACAACAGGAAATCGCAGAGGTCTTGCTTTTCAGAACTGGCAAGACAATAGAGGATACAAATGTTATCCTGAGTTTCCAAGTTAATTTTCTGTTAAGAATACCATGACAGTTTTGCCTCCTCAGCTTAGTGGTGGAGTGCTTTCCTAGCATCTGTGAGGTCCTGGCTTCAAACATCTTATAGTGAGAAATCAAATGAGAGGGATGTCCATGCAGAGAGGGAAGGGATGGAGAAAGGATTATTTTACTAAGAGCATGACACACTGTTATTGAGGTCTTCTGTGTTATTCATATTGCCCAAATAGAATAAAGGAATACCATGGATCTACTTTCCTAGTTTCACAAGGAATTTTCAAAGCCTGTTTTAGAATCCCATAGGAAAGACCTGAGTGCCGATTAACAAATCTGTCTTTGTCAAATCTGGTGAATTTTTTTGACAGTCTGTATAGACTGGGGCAATTTTCCCGGAATAGTTCTTTTTTTTTTTTTTTTTTTTTCCTCCAATCTTTCTTTAAGTAACCTGGATCGGGGCTGAGTGGACATGGTCTGCAATATTGGAGATCAAGAAGCTGGGAGGAAATGTGAATAAATCAGCTTTCAAGGAAAGACCCAAGTTGGTGTTAGCACAGAGATGATATATTGGCCACCCAGTGCCTTTTACGTAATAAATCAGGACACATGTATAAATAGATATGTGTATTAAGGTGAAGCTTAATTTGTTTTCATGATGCTGGAGATTGCATATGCTAGCATGTGCTTTGCCACTGAGACATAGCTCTAGCCCAACGTGAAATTTAAATTGTACCTGGCTCTGTGTTTCATCCTTGAAACAAAAGTTAAGGTTGTAAGGAGAACTTGGTAAATAGCAACATGTGAAAGAAAATGATTTAAGGGCATTAGTGGCCTGAATCCAGCGGCAGCTAAGAAACATGATGAAGCTTCGGAACATGGGTTGGGTACAGGGACATTCAAACCAAAGCATTTCTAGGCTGTTAAAATAGAAATATAGCATTCTGACTGTTGTGTGCTTTGATGATGCATCTTACCATACTTTGATTTATTATGTTCAATTCTGGGAAATATATTTCATGAGGACACAGACCAACTTCAACTCCTCTACAAGAGTCATATCATACACCATTATAAATCATGACAGACGAGCAACAGACAGACAAGATGGGTGAGGATAGTTTGTTCAGGAAATAAAATATTTAGGGACACAAGGCAGGTCTTTTTAGCATTAGCATAGGAAGATAGGCTTTTCTTTAATTCCAAGGGGGGAAAAAAAAACAAAGATGAAAGTTACAAGGTACTAGACATTTTCAGGTAAAATATAAACAAGTAGCAATTAGGAGTGTGGAACTGGAGCAGGAGAGGTGAGCCTCATTTATTGGAGATACTCAGGAAGGTCTGGCCAGCCAGAACTTAAGAGGGACTTTTAACTCAGTGATTCCCAAAAGCCCACTTCAAATATGCTACTGTTTAGCTCTGTATGACAGGAGAAGATTATTTCTCTAAGTGGAAATGAAGTGTTTCATGAGTTATGATACACTAGAGATGGACAGGCACAACATGTTGGAAAGCCAATGTCTAGATAGTTCCTTAGGATTTCTTCCATAATTGCTAGCATGCAAATTCTCAAGGAAGGAGCTGTCTTGTTGAGCTTTCTCTGTGGAGCTAATGAAAATGCCTTCTTATTGAATGCCTTATTCATGCCTTAGATTGGAAGTGATTTTTGTCTTCTTGAAGATCTTCCCTCCAATCTTTCTTTGCCCTATGCATATCTCCTAATCTTTGTTAATTCTTTGACAATTTCATACCTTATAGATCATGTGTTTTGGTTCTTTTTCATCCCCATTATCTTCTCTCATCCTTTCCGCACGTCTCCCAAGTCCCTCTCTCTTCACAACAAGTCCCTCCTTTAAGCTTTCATGCCATTTTGGTTTTGATCTTTTGTGACCTACGAGTTTCATGATCATGGGCATAGGGTTATTTCCTGGATCACTGGCAACTTCCCAGTGTCTATATCACTGAAAAAAAATGAATGACTCCTTCCTCCCATCGCAGCCATTGACCGACCAACAGCAGTGCCTCCCCCCATCCATGATGGAATGTTGAAGGGCCCATTGTGTGTCGCTCCTGTGCAAGGAAGCACAGCTACTGTGGGAGTTCAGGCAAGGACTGACTATATCATGCCTGGAAGGCAGCTCTTCACAGTTCTCTTCATTCTCTTGCTCTTACGTTGTTTCTGCTTCTTCTTTTTCAGTGTTCTCTGAGGTGACATCTCCTAATTTTTAGAGAAATATGTCTTTTCACATCTAACTGAAAAACAAAAAACCAAAATAAAACAATTACTTCTCATTATGATTTTTTTTAGCAATTTCACACTTTCTTCATTCTCATTTCTTGTGAAGGCTATTAATTTAATTTATTTTGTATGTGTATGATATGTGTATGGGGTGTACATGTGGAGGTCAGAGGACAACTTTATGGAGTCAGTTCTTTCCACCTTTGCCTAGGTTGTGGGGATTGAACTCAGGGAATTAGGCTTGTACAACTGAGCCATCTGGCTGGCCCTCTGATAGGACTTTCATAGTGCCTAGCTGGAACTCAGCATCTTGGGCATGCTAGGCCAAGTGCTTGCCCATTGGCTCAGACCCCTCAGTCTTGGACTTGTTTTAGTAGCTACTTGATCTTTGTCACAGAAGCCAGAACAAATTTCTTGGAAATACAATGCAAAACAGTGTGCTCTCCAAGTCAGACTGACCCAGGCTTCAAGTCTTCTTTATATTCTTAGGCCAGCTTGCTTAATTTCTCAAGAACTCAGTTTTCTCATTATTTAATGAACTTAATGGCATGCATATATTCCAGAAAGCCGTTGGAAGATGAAATAGAATGGAGTTTGCCAAGGACCTATCATAACACTTCGGACGCAGCAGACATACAGTGAAATTTAAATACTCTCTACTTTCCAACAATTCTCAGCATCGCTTTAAAATAATACATTAAATTTAACTTCTAACATTGTTTCTATTTAAGTTGTTTAGTGCAAAGGTGCATCTATTTCCCAAATGTAACCATTTACCTACAGCTAAAATGTCCTCACTTCACAATTACTGATGGGTTCGTTAAAAACAATTGACATAATGGTAGCTAAGTTTAAGGCATGTGTTTATCAGTAGTCAAGGGCATTTTAAAAAATTACCTGTGTTCTGTCTGGGCCGGAAGCTGTAGTTTTCCAAAAATATTTTGCCCAGAGAAAAGCAATTGCTGGGTTCCTGCCTCTGTAGCCCGCCCTAGTCAAGCTGAGGGCAATGACTTTCCTTCCCACACTTTGCAGAAATTGGCCTCCTCTGTTTGATTTGAAGTCATGAGTCTGGATCACAGTGAGCGGTACAGTCTGCTTAATGAATCATTAGTAGAACAGAGAAAAGGACAGACTCAATTACACGCTGGGTTGGTTAACCAGCCTTTCCGTGAACATTGCCCTGCTCCAACCTACGCTGAGCCAGGGAGGCTTTTTGTGTGGCAACTACTCCCTCGCCAGTAGTTCTGTCTGTTGAACCTAAGACCCAGATTCTACATTCTTGATTGATTTTAATCTGACTTGGCAGCTTTCTTAAGTACTATGGCCATCTGTAAGCAGGGATAATGTGGGCTTTGTACAAATAGTGCTATCAGCTGGGCTCTCGGCCTTGTGGCCCCACTTTTTGTCCCATTGATCACATTGCTCATTGCCCACAGGTGTCAGACTCTGAGTGGTGGCCTCTCAGGGTCAGGCTTTTGGAGCCTGATCTGAAGGTGAATAAACCCAATAGGTGAGGGAAAAGAGAATGTGAGGATGGATGGATGAACTGATAAACGAAGAAGGAGGTGGTAATAAGTGCTACTCTTTTCTCCAATGCAGTTAAAGCCCCTGCCTCAGCATTTTGAAGGTCTCAGAAGAAACTGTGCTCTCTTTGGAATACCCATGGAAACCTTCCTTGGCCTTTCAAGAGAATCTCAGCCCTTCCTATGTTCAGCATATCCCAGCACTTTGGATTGCCACACAGTGCCTAGGGCATCAGCATTGCTCAGTAACTCTTGCTTGGTCAACTGAGTGAGTAAGGGGAGCTAAAGCCCAAATTTTGATTTATTACACAAATAATTATTGAACACCCACAATGTGCCAAGGGATCCTGGTAACCAAAAAATAAATACGTTAGAGAGGGAGGAGTGCCAAGAGGTAAAAGGGTGGAAGGAACAATGCAAGGCACACAATAAGCAGATGAATAAACAATCTAGGAGATAATAAATAGCCAGAGAAGAATGCCAAGAGAGAGGCCACTGAGATTGATGTTTTGGATTCAGTGGTGAGGGTAACCACCACTCCCCTCCCCTATGACCAAGTGGGCAGAATGATAATTGAACACAGCTGTGAAGAAAGTGAGGGGTTCCAGTCACAGTGAGCATGATGGTAATCAACTTTCTGAAAAGCATGAGTCAGGAGGATGATGAGTTGGACGCTAGCTTGGACTACATCTTTGGGGCTGGGCCTGTAGCTCAATGCTAGAGTGCTTGCCTAACATGCATAAAACCCTAGGCTCCAGCACCAGCACCAGCACCATGGCCAAAAGGTGAGGGCTAAAGCGTGGACTATAAGCTTTTCAGTCAGATGGATCTGAGTTTGGGAGCTGACTAGGAGAATGATGCCTTTTTTTTTTTAATTAAAGAATTAAAAGTTCGTGTTTGAGGCTGGGGTATAGATCAATGATAAAGTGTTTGCCTGGACATGCACAAGGCCTTGGGTTGGATCCGCATCAGCAGAAATAAAGAACCTGGTGTGGCTGGAGCTCATTGAGCAGAGAAGGAAAGAGTTAGGGGAATTGGAAAAGAGACATGGGTGTTTCCTGTAAGCAAGTACGATGTCATTCCCAGGTAGTGATTTACAGTAGTCAAAGAATGATTTTCAAGCACCCACACAGGACATCAGTGAGCTGCAAGAGCCACTGGGGGTCACAAAGAACATCACATTATGTCACGAAATCACCTTTCACCTGCTCCTCCACTGATGCTTGGCTGATCAAAGCACAGTGGCACAAAGAGGGTACAGAGACATCTGGACCTCATTTGGCAAGGTCTTGGTATCCCCATGGGAGGGTTGGACAGCCACTCCACAAAGTTAAAAATGCTTTCTTTTTCTTTATATTCTTTCGAGTGTGGCAAACTACGTATAAGACAACATTTGCTATTTCAATGATTGTCTTTTTCCTCTTGAGTTGTGTAGTCTCTCACTATAGCCCAGGCTGGTCCTGAGCTCAGAGTCTTCCTGTTCTAGCTTGATAAGTGCTGGGATCATAAGCAGGTGCTGCCCAACCCAATTTACTTTAGTTGTTTCATCTCATTTTAGATAGGGTCTCATGTAATCTACCAAGACTGGCCTCTACTTCACCAGGTAGCCCATGCTGCCCTCGAATTCCTGATCAGCCTGCTTCCACTTCAGGCCTGTGCCATTACTCTTAGATCTTTTACCTAATACTTTTTTTCCTGAGACAGAGTGTCATGTATCCTTGGCTGGCCTCAAACTTGCTATATAATGGAGAATTACCTAGACCCTCTTCTCTTCCTGCCTCCATCTCTTGAGTGCTAGCATGACTGGACAGACTCATCGTGCCCAGTTTATGCAGTGGTGAGAATTGGAACCCAAGGCTTTGTGCAAGCTAGGCAAGCATTCCACCAATTGAGCCATATTTCTGGCCCACATACAAAATCTATCAAACTGCGTATATAATATTTTCATCTTCAATATCATGATCATGTCAGAGAACAAGGAAAATACTCTCTAAAAAATTTATGAAAAAGTAAATCATAGACTTGTATTCAATTTTTAACTATGTGTAATATTTATGAGTCTACAAATTGCAAATGAAAAAAGAGAAAAGGGTAATAAAAGTGATTTGTTCCCACCTGGGCACCTGCTCTTCTGAAGCAATGTTTGCTCCATTTGCTCCTTTGGGCCTTAACAGCTTCCTATATAGAGGTTTTCTGGTAAAGAGTGACTTTCTGGGCTTAAATGTGAACAAATGACTTTAATTTTGACAGCTTTACCTTCTGTTTGAAGACTCAACTCCTGGCCAGCCACAGGGGGGAAAAGACTCTTTTAAGTGGTTGGAGGCTGAGGACACAGCTTAGTTGGCAGAATGCTGGCCTGAGATGAAGCCCATCTCCACACAAACTGGTTATGGTGGCACTAGCCTGTGAATGAAGGACTCAGGAGGTAGATGGGTGAAGATCAGAAGTTCAAGGTCAGCCTTGAGTACTCATAGAGCTCAGGACCAACATGCACCAGACAGCCTATAAATAAATAACATAAAATAACTAAGCAAAGTCTCAAGGTCTTGGGGCCAGAGAGATAGTTGGATGGTTAAGAGCACATACTGCTCTAGCATAGGGCCCAATTTTGGCACTCATGCACTCTGAGCAGTCACAGCTTTCTGTAACTCCCACTCTAGAAGATCTGACATCCTTTTGTGGACTCTGGAGGGAGGCACCTGAACTCACACATGCATGGTCCCACACACAGATACACACATATACTCACAATAAAAAAAAATAGAAATAAAATTTAAAGAAAGTCTCAGGATCTCAGGGAAGAAACATCAAAACTGCTCTCACTCTTAGCACTATGCATTTTAAACACTTTTTCACCCTTAAAGTTGTTTGCAGACCAGAGTGATGGTATTTGATAACTTATAAAAAATTAGCATGGATAAGGACAATAATCCTAACACATATTTTTGGAGCACTAGTTAACAATCACCTCAAAGGAGATATGCATGTATTGCTCATGACCTCTACACAAACTCATTTTCATTGATAATTTATAAATCAATGGCCAAGATGAAAATTCCCAACAAAAAATTAGAACTAGGGCTGTAACTCAGTGATAGCTTCCTTAACATATACAAGGTCCTATACAAGGATTAACAAGATCATTGTAAAAGAAAAATCATTGTATCTTTCCATTTCACAAGGAAAATGTCATATTATTTGGTACCAGAAAAGCAGATGAATCACATATATATATTTAAATTTTTGTTCATCATCATTATTATGTGTGTATAATATCTGTATGTGGTGTGTATACCACAGCATTTGTGTAGAGTTCAGAGGACAACGTTTTGGAGTTGGTTGTCTCTTTCCACCTTTTTATGCATGCTTGGCATCAAACTCAGGTCATCAGGCTTTCTTGGAAAGGATCTTTACCCATTAGGCATCTCACTGGCAGAAGGTATGCAATTTTTACAATGTACCTTTTTGCGGCTGATCCTGCCAGACTAATGGACATCATGCTCTGGACACTACTACAGTTGTCATTAATGCCATGCCTATTATCACCACTCTTGTCATCAGGAATGAAACTGTTAGACTGCAGACCCAGCCTATGGGCACTTGATCATACTAATGTGCAAGTGTTTGTGTACTGTGGAAACACTGGCCATACTGAGGAGGACTTCATGTGCCCTCACCAGCAAACAGCACTCCTTTGAAGTGCCAGTAATTCTCAGTGTCTTTATTCCCCCACATACCTGCATCTTCATCTTAAAAAAAAAAAAAATCCTACCTCTTCAGTTTACATGTGCTTCTGTTAGATGAATTTGGCAGGGCTGACCAATAGGAATGCTCCAGATATTGTCTTTGTTATCTGATTTGACTTCTTCTTCAGTCATGTATTATCTGTATTCCTTTCCTTTCTCCCTTCTCAGAAGAAAAGAAAAAAAAAGTGAAAAGCCCTCTTTCACTGTCATACTCCATTAAGAAATACCAGCTTTGCATCCACATCGTCAGAGTGACCTTGATCCTGCCCTGACCCCAAAACAAGACTGAAATTGCTTGTTTTCACTCAAGTCTGGAACCAGAGGATCAAGTGGAAAAAATTCCTGAGAGATTATGACATCATTCGTGAATGGCATTGTTTGGACATTTTATGATTTAGATTTCTTTTTTAAAAAAGTAGAGCTAAAACTAAAAGTAAATGTAACACTAAAGGGCAACTTTGTGGCTACCGTCCTATGTTCTGTATTAATTTGATTTCAAGGAAACACTTTAAGCTTTCTTACAGTATAGAGGCTAACCGTCTAAACTGCAGGTAAGAGGCCTAAGAGCTGGAATTGTACTAGGAAGGAGCCCTGCTTTGTGAGGAGAAACATGCAACGTAGTGAACCTGGCTTGTCATGAAAGAGACCATCACAGCTCAAATCAAATTCTTCTAGTGTGAGATTACCCATTCCATTAGGGATTTGAACTCAGACAGAGCTGTACATTTTTGCTCATTCTTAGTCTCAAAATAATAATATCCCATCTTTGAGCCAATTTTATTTCAAATTCTTTCTGGCTAAGATTGCTATAAGCTGTAATACCTTGCAAAGAAATGGCAAAGTATATTGCTTCCCCCCCCCCCCCCATACAACCCTGGTGATCTTCTCTTTTCAATTTCATTTTTATTTAAATTGTAACAGGACAGGGAAAAATATTGAATTTCTCTATCATTCCTAGCCCATGATCCATGTTAAATTGTTTTTGTTTCCCACTCGGTGAAAAATGTTTCCATAACACACGTTTAAAAAAAAAAACATAGTATGGATTCATGATAGAACTTGAAGAAAAGAAAGAATAGCCCTGACATGGCTGCAAAAACTGCTTGAACATCCTCTGTATAAACAATAGAATTATTTCTAATGTTTCCCTGGGTAGGCCATTTTTCTTGTGAGGAGCCCACAAACAACAAAGCATATGCATCTAGGGAAAAATTAATCTATGCTTGTCTTCATTATGATAACAGTATACATTTTTCTTAAGAATTTCAAGCCCATGGTATCCATTCTAAAACCACTCCTGTGGCAGAGCTAGACAATATTCTCTTCCTTCTGTGATTAGAAGGTAAGAGTCAGGGAAGGCTCTTTGTAATCTATGGAAGACTATCCATGAATTAGTGTCTTCTCTTCTTTGTCTTGATGCTTATTTAGAGCTGAGGTCAAATTGAGGCACGCAGAAGTTGTTTTAGTTCAGGACCTGCAAAGCAGAGTCAGAAGCTGAGATTGGAAAGGTTGAGTTAACTGTCAAGGTGGGCCTGGGATGCCTGGGGGACAGAGGGAGCATGTTACACAAGCCAAGGGGGGGGGGCGTCACTAAAAAGGATGAGTTACCAAGTAAATAATCACTGAGCAAATGAAGCTAAGGTTCCAAATGAAAGCTGAGATACTTAGGTCCGGACTTTGGTCCCTCACTGGTTAAGGGCTGCCCCTGGAAGTGATAAATCTGAGGCATTTCCTGGCCAGCACAGGCACAAGATGGGCAGCTCTAAAGGTGCGTAAGGAAGCCACAGGCAGACAAGCAGCGAGACATAGGCAGTTTGCCTGAAGGAAGAGCTGTCTGTATGTGCCAGTCTTCTCCAGTCACCGCAGATGACCCCAAAATGGGTCAAGATGTGGGCAAAGAAACTTTTGGTGTGTGTCAAGTTGGCTAGGACATGCAGATTCATTAGCCAAGCCAAGGCCTGATCTCTGGAGGTGATCAGTGTTGTCTGTTCTGTCCTGGGCCTTTCATAAACACTTTAGATGAGTGAAGCATCCTAGGTGAAATTACCCAGAGTTTCCTTTAACACTGTGGACCAGTGCCTCTAGAGCTATTTTTAGATGCAGCCTCTGCTGTTTCATGCTGTGGTTTGAGAGGAAGCACATACGAGCATAATTTGTTCTAACTCTGGGTTTTCATTTGAAACATCTGAAAGGCTTTGAAGGAAAATACAGATGCTCAGGAACCACCCACTCAAAATAGAATCTCTATGCTCACTAACAAATGAATGGATAAAGAAGCGCAGATATGTATGCAAAGAAATTTTATTCAGCTGGGAAATGGTTGTTATTTGGAGAAAACCGGGTGGAACTGGAGATCATCATGTTAAGTGAAATAAACCAGACTCAGAAAGACAAACATCTGTTTTATATCATATGTAAACTATTGAGGAAACTAGGAATGGAAGTAGGACACGAAAGTAGAATTACTATGATGAGGTGAAAAGAAGGGGGAAAAAGAGAATAATGGGGAGAAACACAAAACATTGCATGTTTTCTCTCATATACAGAATATAGATTTAAATATGCACATATATGTGACATAAAAGCAGAAGGGGGACCATGGAGAGGAGCAGAAGGGATGAGAGAGGGCTTTGGGAGAATTGAATAAGAGCAAGGCACAATGATATGTACGTATGAACATGCCATTATTTTAAAGATAAGTTCAAACTACGTATCCTTGGCCTGGAATCTGCTATGTAGATCAGGCTGGCCTGGAGCTCACAAAGATCTACCTATCATTGTCTCAAGGCTTCTTTACCAAAATGTCAGTTTTAAGCAATAAAATAGGATTTCTACGATAGAAGGCAAGGGTCTCTGTCTCTCTCTGTTTCTGTCTCTCTGTTTCCGTGTGTGTATGTGTGTGTGTGTGTGTGTGTGTGTGTGTGTGTGTGTGCGTGTGTATGTGTGTGCATGCGCGCACACACGTTTAACTCCCTAGATAATTCTGATGCATAGCCACGATTGAATCAGTGTCTCTGCCACTTTCTTTGAGTAGTGTTCCTTCCCTGGGGCTCAGTTTCCCCATTAGGGAAACAGGGATACCATATCTATGTCACCTCTGCTCCCAAGGCAGGCACATAATTGGTGCCTGCTCATTGTCAGTCTTCCCATTCCCCGCCCCCCGTCCCCCCTCCCCGCCCTGAGCAGTATGCTGTGAAAAGTGCCAGTGCTTTCTCCTATTCTGGAAAATGAAACTTGAATTCTCATATGTAGGTGGAGAGGGCGGTGGTGCAAGGACAAAAAGATAGTTATACTGTCAGAAGTAAGTGTAGAAGAACGTAAGAGAACAAACAAGGGGCTGAAAATGGAAACAAGAGAACCACTAATTGACTAAAATGCAGTTGTGCAAAGGTTCCTTTTGGAATGTATTTAGCATGGCCTGAGGGCCAGTCCCTGCCAATGTTAAGCAGAAACTGCAGGGTCAGGCTTCCTAAAAGGTATCCATATGTAATTTAAGTCCCAGCTGGACAGACCTGCAAGTATTAGTAAAAAAGTCTGGTGTGGTTTTTTTTGTTGTTGTTGTTCTTTTTTTTTTTTTTTTTTTTTGAGACATGGTCTCTCTGTGTAGCCCTAGTTGTCCTGGAACTGGAAGAACAAAAAAGAAAATGACTCCATGGTGGTTTGAATAAAAATGGCCTCCATAGGCCCATACGGAGTGGCATTATCAGGAGGCGTGGCCTTGTTGGAGTAGATGGGGCTTTGTGGGAGGGAGTGGCTCACTGGGGGTGTGCTTTGAAGTCTCAGGAACTCAAGCCAGTTCTCTTCCTGCTGCCTGCTGATCTGGATGTGGGACTCTCATCTCCTCCTTCAGCACCCTGTCTGCCTGCAGGCTGCGATGCTTTCCATCATGATAATAATGGGCTAAACCTCTGAAAGGGTAAGCCAGCCCCAATTAAATGTTGTCCTCTGTAAGAGTTGCCATGGCCATGGTGTCTTTTCACAGCAATAGAAACCCTAACAACACCCTCAAACTCTTCTTCTCTGATTCAGGAATGCTGTTTGCCTAATTAGGAAAGAGTCAAATGGTAGAAGAGACAGAATTCTATCTTTTTGCTGCCATAAAAAAATGTGAGCCCTCTTAATGGAGTTACATTTAAAGGAAGGACAAGAGGTAGGAAGTGTTGGAGGAGATGTAGGAAGAAAGTTCCTTGTACACAGGGGTAGGACTGTAGACTGTAGACTACCATCATGGAAAAGACTGTGAAAACTCAAAACAAATTCAAAACAAACTACCATATGAGTCACCAATCCCTTTCTGGGTTTACACTGAAGAGAAGTGAAATCATCCTGTCCCAGAATTAGCTGTACTCCTATGTTTGTTGAAACATCATTTACAATAGCCAAGATGTGGAAACAACTGGTCTTCATCATAGATAAGTAGGTAGAGAGATTGATACACACACACACATACACACACACACACACACACACACACACGTCAAATTTTTTTTTTTTTGGTTATTTGAGACAGGATTTCTCTGTGTAGCTTTAGCTGTCCGAGAACTCACTCTGTAGACCAGGTTCGCCTCAAACTCAGAGATCCACCTGCCTCTGCCTTCCCAGTGCTGGGATCAAAGGCATGTGCCACCACTGCCCCACCATTATTCTGTCTTAAAATCAGTGGACCTTGCCATTTGCAACAACATGAACAGAGCTGGAGGATGTCATGCTGAGTGAAGTAAGCCAGATACAGACAGAAAAGTCTACATGATGTCTCGTATGTGGAATCTTTAATTCTTTGAGAATTTTAAACATGCATATGATGTATTTTGATAATATCCACCCAACTTCTTCCTCTAACTTCTTCCAGATTTATCTGCTCCTCCCTACACCACTCAATTTCATGTCCTCTTTTGAAAAAAGTATAATTCACTATATTAGTCAAGGTTCTCTAGAGGAGAAGAACTGATAGAATCTATCTACATATATGTGTATATTTATTAGATTTTTAGATTGTAGTATTTATTAGAGTGGTGTACAGGCTGAGGTATAGATGATGGCTATCTTCTGACCGAAAGGCCAAGAGTTGGGTAGTTGTTCAGTCCATTAGGCTGGTTGTCTCAGCTGGTTTTCAGTCTACTTTGGAGTTCCATGGCCAATGGACAGGACATTCTCCACAGTTGAGTGGAGAGTGGGGTCTGACTTTCACATGAACTCTGGTGCCCCATATTTGACCACATCCCCTGGATGGGGAGGCCTGGTGGCACTCAGAGGAAGGATAGCAGGCTACCAAGAAGAGACTTGATACCCTATGAGCATATACAGGGGGAGGAGGTCCCCCTCAGTCACAGTCATAAGGGAGGGGAGTAAGGGGAAAATGGGAGGGAGGGAGGAATGGGAGGATACAAGGGATGGGATAACAATTGAGATGTAACAAGAATAAATTAATAAAATATATTTTAAAATATTTTAAAAAAGAAGTAAGTTCTAATATCAGTGAAGGAATGGCTCAAAACCAGGATTATTAGTGAGAGCAAAAGCAGGCAAGGAAAAAGCATAAGCTTGTTTCTTCCATGTTGTTTTATGTAGGCTGCCACCAGATGGTGGATCTTCTCATCTCAAATAATCCAACAAAGAGAATCTTCATAGATGTACCCAGGTGATTGGATTTTAGTTGATTCCAGATGTAGTCAAGTTGACAGACTTGATCAGCCATCCCACCCACCAAATCCAATTAATTCTGCCCATGTACTTGGGGCATGAGAACATCTACTAGGAGGCTGACCTACCAGGGGCCATATCTCTGAAGGAAACTGTCTTTTTCTTCCGTGGAGCCTTAAACTATCAATATCTCTTTGGTTAGGGGGGTCAGGGCTCATGAGTTCCTCCCCACTCTGTGCTAGCTAGGGTGTTAACTGACTCAATCTTGTGCAGGCAGCCATAGCTACTGTGAGATCATGTATGTAGTGGTTCTGTCTTATCCATATGTCACTATTTCAGGTGGCTCAGTGGCTAAAGACACTAGTTGCCCTTTTAGAGGACCAAGGTTTGAGTCCCAGAACTCACATAGCAGCTCAGGGGATCTTATGCTGTCTTCTATCCTTTGTGGGCATACGCGTGCATGTGATGCCCAGACATACACATAGACAAAACACCCACACAAATCAAATACAAATAAAATGAAAAAAGATACAATGTTTCACTTTGGTCCCTTTTCTATTATAATCTTTCTATCCCCTCTTCTCTTAAAAAGGATGAGAACATGTAAACAGAAAATAAAAAGGTGGTTATCAGGAGCAAAGGAAGATATAAATCAAAGGGCTTAAAGTTGCAATGATGTAGCCTGAGTAATCTGTGGGTCTGATGTCTAATATGGGAGACCTAGTTGATAATATAATATTGTACTGTATAATTGAAGTTTGCCAAGATACCAGGCTTTAGATATTATTGTCACTATAAGAGAAAAAGGGTGAGTGTACGTGAAATGGTGGGTGCCATTTTGCTTGACTATATAAAACTCACTTCACCTCATTAGCTACAGACACACACACACACACACACACACACACACACACACACACACATACACACACGCTCACACACATACATATGAATATCAAGAGATCATGTTGTATACTTTAGAATATGCAATAAAGTACATTCCAACAAGATAGCCAGCCTTAAAAAGCTAACCATCCTTCACAGGAACATAGAAGCTGGAGTCACAATTAAGTGAAAGTGGGCTTCCTACACTGTTATTTGTCAGTTAGACAATCCAATCCTGTGGTTCTGAGTCTCCCAGAAGAACACCATGGGCTCCAAGCCAGACACACGTACTTCTCTGAAGGAAAGTCCAAGTGCCGCTGTCAGTCTCAGGATGGAGGAGGATGAAGCACTGGGCCCTGAGTGAGCTCAGAACAGAAGTCCGTGTCACAAGATCTCTGGTCCAGCCGTGGGTGCCAACAAAGGAAATTTTCTCTACAATAAATGTTACTGCTCTTTTAGCTGGGCTGCTGGCACCAGGCCAGGAGGCAATGAGGCTCTCAGGGCTCCAAGACTGAGCCAGGCAGCTGCTTCGGGAATAGCCAACAGCAGGAGCTCAGGGCTCCTAGAGGCTGAGCTCCAGCAGTGACCTTGAGAGTTCTTTGGGGGGACATCGGAGGTCATCTTTCCCTAGTATTACAGTTCAGAATAAACAGCCAGTGAAACAGATGATGCATGATGGCTTATTTCATGTGAAAACAAGGACTTATAAACGTTGGGCTGTGGGGGCGGCTTTGAGGATGAACGCATTTGGTTGGCTGGTGCTAGGATGCTGCTGATGTTCTATTTGCATGGGGAAAGATAACAGGTGACAGCTTATGTGACTGGCCACCTGTAGCCACTTTGGAGTTGTGCTCCTGTGGCGGGCATGGAAACAAGAAGAGAGCTTTGTCCCACACCTTCCATTCTCAGGATGAGATTTTAAATCTTAAGTTTGAGATTTCTAGGATTTGAACATGACCCATCTCACTAGTCACTTCCTCTGGTGGCATGGTCCACGAGCCTCACACAATCCTAATTTAAAAATACTCTTACCACACACTCTAGAGTTTCCATGTGAAGATGTTGATATCTACTGGAATTTTACACCAAGTATAGTGAGTGTATTTTTGTCACATATGCTGGATAATGGTTCAATTACTGAGCATCCATTGCTGTTTAAGTTGGAGCTTTTCATGGTAGATGACAAAGCAGCACTTAAGAACAGTTAGGTAAGCTGGGCATGGTGGCACATGCCTTTAATCCCAGCACTCGGGAGGCAGACGCAGGCGGGATCGCTGTGAGTTCGAGGCCAGCCTGGTCTACAAAGTGAGTCCAGGACAGCCAAGACTACATAGAGAAATCCTGTTTTGAAACAAAACAAAACAAAAAAAACCAGTTAGGTAAAAGGGGATTTATTGGAAGAATCTTTGGACAAGTCATTGCAGAGCAGTCTCAGCATGATGCTGGTGGAAAGATGCCCGCAGACACAATAAAGGAGTATGATTTCTCTGGTAGCAAAAGGTAGAGAAATTTAACTTAACAAGCAGCCCCACAAAAGAGAAGCAATGAAGCTTGCATCCATTTATTCCTGATGGTGCTGGAAATGGAGCCCAGGGTCTTGCACGTAGTGGACAAGTGCTCTCGGAGTCACACTCCAGTCCACAACTGCACTAAAAGCAGACATCCGTCATTATATGGTGCATCTGCTCAAAGGGTTGTCAGGTAGGTTCATAAAGTTCACTCGTCACTCTGTACTTGTTGCTAGCCAGAAAAGCTACTGGCAGGACAGTGGGCAGATGGTCTTTCTCTTACACTGCCCCAGGTGATAGGGTCTTTGCCCTCCAAGTGTACCTGTGCCACAAGTCTCATCCCCAAGGGCTGTGTGGAGAGTACTGTACTGGACATTGGCATTTTAGATGACTCTGGACCAAGCAAAGGACATAGAAGTGAGAATGTACCTCCAGCCCAGTAGCTTTAAGAAAAATCCTCAACGGGCAGTTGCTGTGCTGGCCAGATTGGTTTGCAGCAAATTGAAGGCCCTTAGCCTGGATCCCTTAGGTCCAGCAGAGCTTATCCCATTACTTGTAAGAGGAGAAAATGCTGCTTGCTCCTTAAGGGAAGGTGCTGAGTGCCCGCTGAATCCAGCTCTGCCCATTGATAAGTGGCAGCGCAGGTGGTCAGCAGGCAGACTCTGCAGCACACCCACCCATTACAATGCTTTCTGTCCTCTGAACCTACAACATGCCACTGACTTCTGGCCCCATATCTAACCAGTCTACCTCAGCACACAGGTGCAGGACCACGCCCTGGTAGCAGAGTCAGGGAGGAAGTTCCAGCAGCTCCCACGCCACACTCCTGCAGCCATGGCTTTGAGAATGCTCACCAGAGCGAGTCCCTTCTGTACAGAGACCTGGCAGGCCTCCATAACCCCATCCCAACTGCCACTGGATTGAAGAGTCACTGAAGGATAGGCGTGGTGGCGACAGCAGTAGGGTGGTGTTAAGCGTACTTGTTCCAGTGCTCTGGAGTGGTGGCTGGAGAGCGTCCGTCTGCGGTAATGCTATCTCACTCACGTTTTACCATGATGCAAAAAGCCTCATTGCTGCCTGGGCATCCTGGACCGAACAGCGCTCTGCCTGCTGGACACCGACCTCCCCAGAATTTTCTCAGAAAGTTGTTTCAGAGATGGTCGTCCACTCCTTACTCGACTTTTGAATGGTTTGAATTTTTGAGTGTCCCTGATTTTCTTTTTTGGGTGATCAGGGAACAGAACCTTTAAATCATTGTGCAGTACACGCCCCACCAAGATTCTGCCCTTCCGCGTTTCTGCCACTTCCTTCTTCACAACTTCAAATTCTTCTCCCTGTTTCCGGTTCTCAGGCTGGATGCCACTGACCGCTGTCCTGTGGTCAGTCACGGACTCGGTTGGCTTGACGTACTGTCATAAACACACTTCCCATACTGGTTCATGATGGACACACTGGCTGTGATGCTCTCTTCCTCTTTGGGGCCCACGCCTACCATCTCACAATCCAGGGCCAAGGCTTTTGTCAGGCTGCTGAAGGGCCTGTCCCTTCACCAGGGAGATAGTGATAGTCTTGCTCTGCCCCAGCCGCTTTCGTACCAGCATGGCTGCCTCTGGGCCTGTGGCGGCCTCGGTATCATCGGGATCCACATCATTAAATCAGATGTCTTCCTCCATGGGCATGGACGGAGTCAAGGCTACAGCTGCCTCCTTAGCTTTCCACTTATGCTTGATGGGCCCTTGATGAGAGGAGATGTCACTATGTGTCCTCTTTTTGGCTTTCGTCTGCTCTGTTTCGGAGGTCTTTGTGGGAGGTACTAGTGTCTTCCTGTCCTTCTTAGATGCAGACGTAACAGAACTCCTAGTGGTCTGGTCTTTCTCTGTCCTCTCCTCTCCCTTTGATTTATTTTTTCTGTTTTGCTGGATTATTTCAGGATGCATTTTGTCATCCATCTGAAAGACAAGAGGTCTTTGGGGGCCTGTGACTGTTGTTTCAGCAGAGAGCCTAGATGTCCACAGGGTTTGGCTGGTTCTGTGTGTCCAAATAGGAAAATCCACATGAAGGAACAAGGTGGAATGTTATGGAGCTCAAGAAGTTCCTTACTATCTTTCATGTTAACCAAGGCCCCATGGCATACACTCCAGAGGATTACCTCTTGTAATGCCTTCCAATTTTGAGAACAGTTCTTTGGGGCCTCCGGTGGTTGGATTGTGATTTCCCGGAGTCCCGCTTCCTCCCTGCACTTTGATCTTCCTGACCCTCTTCTTGTCTTTCTTCCAAGTGAGCTTCTTTCTAGGCCCAGGTTGGAGCACCGACGCAGTGACCTTCATCTCCATCTTCTAGCTCTCCACAGCTGGACCCAGCAGGGAAGAGACTCAGACTAGGTGGCAGCTGCGGAAGCACACCCCAGGCGGCAAGCAAACCTACACACTGCCAAGTCTGCCCCGCTTTCACCTCAACTTCTCGCTGCAGGTTTCAGCCATGATGCATGTTCATGCGGATACACATGTGCATCTGGGTATACATGCATGTGCAGGTGTGCATGTGGAGGTCAGAGGTTGATGGTAGGTATCTTCAGCTATCACTCTACATCCTCTTTTGAGACAGGTCTCTCAATGAATCCAGAGCTCATTGATTGGACTAAGATAGTTGTCTTAGTTACTTTTTAATTGCCATGACAAAATCAACTTATAAAACAAAGTGTTTAATGTGGGGCTCATGGATTCATACCATCATGGCAGGGAACATAGCAGCAGGCAGGCAGGCAGGCAGGCATGAAGTTCAAATAGTAGCTAATAGGTCACATCTTGAGACACAAGCATAAAGCAGAGAGAATGAGCTAACGGCAAATGCTATGGGTTTTTGAACCTCAAAGCATACCCTCAGTGACACGCTTCTTCCAACAAGGCCACACCTCCTAATCCTCCTGAAATAGTTCCACTGACTGAGGATCAAGCATTCAAACATAGGGGCCTTTGGAGACCATTCTCCTTTAAACTGCCATAGTAGCTGTTGAGTTACAGGGATCCCTTCCCTCTCTCCCCAGTACTGATGTTACAGACACATGCTGCCACTCTCGACTTTTTATGTGACTGCTGAGAATCTGAACCCAGGTCCTCATGCTTGGAGAACAGGCACTTTACTCATTGAACTACCTGTACAGGCCACTTACTCCTCCTTCCCTTCTTCCTTCTTGCATTTGTCCTTTGTTTCTGATATAGTATTCTTGTACAATTTTATTCTCCTTTTGACATTGTTATATATACACACCATATGTTTTAATCATATTCACCCCCATTGTCTTCTCTTGCTTCCTCACACTCCTGTGGATCCTCTGCCTCTTTCATGTATTTTTGTTCATTTGCTTGTTTTAATAAACTAATGAGTTTAATAAGGACTGCTTATAGGAGCATGGGTGGGGAGTTTACAGGATTATGGACAATTTACCAGTGACTATACTACTGATAAAATGTCTTCCAGTTCCCCAACCACCATTAACTGCCTTTAGACCCTCAGAGACGAATGGGGGCCTTGTGAGCCTCCTTTCTTTTCTGGTTCCATTATTTTGTTGTTTTTGTTGTTGCTGTTTTTGTTTTACAACACATGTTTTACAACACAGGATTTCTCTATTTATCCCTGGCTATCCTGGAAGTCACTCTGTAGACCAGGCTGGACTTGAACTCACAGAGATCTTCTTGCCTCTGGCTTCAGAGTGCTAGGATTAAAGGCATGCACTTCTACTGCTCAGATCTTGTTCCAGTTTTTGTTTTTGTTTTTGTTTTTGTTTTTTTTTTTTTGAGGGCTTCTTTGTGTAGCTTTGGCTGTCCTGGACTCACTTGGTAGATCAGGCTGGCCCAAACTTACAGAGATCTACCTGCCTCTACATTCCTGAGTGCTGGGATTACAGGCATGTGCCACCATGTCCAGCTCTGCTTCTATTTTTATGGAATGTCCAGAAGACGCAAATCCACAGAGACAGAAAAAAAGATTAGTGACTGCCAGGACCTGGTGGGGTAATCTAAAAAGAACTTTATTTTGGAACCTGAAAGTCCAGCGTTCAACAGTGCCATTTGCTCAGTCTCTGGTGGGCTATTCATGGAATGCGATGGTGTAGCAGGAATACACGTGAGAGGAATCAGCTGGCAAGTCAGGAAATCAGAGGTAGTACAGAGAGGCTGGCTCACTCATTTCTAACAACTCATTGCTGTGTGAACTTACCTGGATCTCTCTAGATAGAGGCCTCTCCTGTAATGCCTTAATTATCTCATAGCAGGCCTCACTTATTTTTTAAACTTTCACTTACGTGTATGTGTGTGTGTTGCTGCTTGCACAGACTGTACCACATTTGTGCAGGTGCCCTCAGAGGCCAGAAGAAGACATTGGATCCTCTGGACTTGGAGTTATAGGCAATTATGAACTGTCCGATGTGGGTGCTGGGAGATGAACTCAGGTCCTCTACAAGAATAGTATGTGCTCTTAACTGCTGAGCCATCTCTTCAGTTCCAGGTCTCACCTCTTAAAGGCTTCTTCCCTTCCATGTTACAGCTGAGGACAAACCCTCTGACACACATGTCCCCTGGAGACAAACCATATTCTAACCTTAGCTATTTGGTTCTTTTTGAGACGATGAAACGACTCCAAAATTCTGGTACTGGTTGCTCTATTAGTCCACTTTTTCCAGTGTGGTGGTTTGATTGAGAATGGCCCCCATAGGCTGTCATATTTGAATGCTGGGTCCCCAGGAGGAATAGGTAAGTGTGTCACTGGGGAGGGCTTTAGGTTTTGGAAGCCCACCTCATTCCCAGTTAGCTCTCCCTTTTTGCTTTGCCCTTGTGGAGCAGATGTGAGTTCTCAGCTACAGTTGCAGTGTTATGTCCTGCCTGCCTGTTACCACATTCTCCATCATGAACTCACCCTCTGAAACTGTAAGGCCCCAATACTTCCCTTCTACTATAAGTTGCCTTCATCATGGAGTTTTGTCACAGCAGTAGAAGGTAACTAAGACAGCCAGCATAACAGAATGTCACAGACTAGGTAACTTATTGTGAACAAAAGCTTAATTTCTCATAGTTCTGGAGACCGGGAAGTCCAAGATCAAAGCTATAGTAAGGTCAGTTGTGGGATGAGAAAGTCATCCTCTGGAAGATGATTTTATTGTGACTACATGGCAGAAGTGAAAAGGATAAGAGAGCCCAGATGCTGTAATGACATTGAAGTCACTGATAAAGGAGAGACTCTCACATATTTATTCCCTCCTACCCCTCCCCCCACGTATGTGTGTGTGCATGCGCATGTGCAGGCACATATGTTCAGGTTAAAGAACAACTTGCAGGTGTGCTTACTCAGTTTTGGACTCAGGCAGGTGACAAGCACCCTTGGTGGCAAGCAGCCTTACCCACTGTGCCATCTCACAGACCTCTAATCACTTCTTAGAAGCTCTGCTTTTTAGTCTTTTCATCTAAGTGCCAACCAAGCTTGACTCTTCTTAGTTCCTGAGTTTAGATGAGATCAGCCATGGTCAAGATGATATGTATGGCTGTAGACCTCACTTCTTAATCCTATTACATTGGCCATCAAGATTTAACACCTGAGGGGCAATTTAACACCTGAATTTTCTATGGGAAACATTCAAATTATAGAGTTGTGTAAGTATGTATATACTAAGAAAAATGCTAACATTTACTCTTCAAGTGAAGAAATTGTATGGTAAGAAAATTCTGTCTCCATAATGTAGTTTTTTGAAAAAAAAAAAGAATGAGGTGAGATGACTCAGCAGGTAAAAAGCACTTGCAAGCTAGCCTGGCGGCTTGGCTCAGTCTCTGGAACCCGAACAAAAGGAGAAGGAGAGAATTTCTCAGAGTTTAGGGAGACAAGTAAAGGAGGCACAGCTCTGCACCGTCACTCTCAGCGACCTGAGGGGTACCTCGCCTCAGTCAACCTAGGATTCGTGGCTTTGACACGGAAAACACTTTCAAGACTAGGCAGTTTGTGAAGTAGACCTGGATATTTTATTAAAGGTATTTTAATATAGGCTTAAACATGGGACTTGAGAGAAAAAGAGCCTCTCAGGGGCAAGGCAGGCACATCCAAATACAGGCTCCAGAAAGGAAAGGCGAGTCATAGCTTGTTGTTTTTACAATGGCCACATACAGGGTTTTGGTGAGGTTTGAAGTGACTATGTATTACTTGGTGGTCCCCAAAGCACCGATAGGATTGCAGTAGATAAGGTAAACGTCTAACTCTTAGGGGTACAGGGCAGTAGGTTATCTTTACTATAAACAGTTTTGTTTGAGATGCCCAGGCAGTATTTCAGGAAAGAAATGAGGCTCTCTACTCAAGGTCATATACATTCAGGTATTAAGCCTGGATCTTGGCTGCTTCAACATAAAATATCTATATATGAAAATGATATTCTGTGTCCACATCCTTTTGTTGTTATTGTGCTGGAATTCTGGTTTCTAAACTGTCAAGAGCTTTATTTAGACTCTGGGACAACAGGCTTCTTTCTCATGTTCCCACAATTTATCTTCCTATCTGGACTCAAAGTGACTCCACGCATAATTGGAAAAAAAAATTGAGAACTGAATAGTTCCTGGGAAGAGTTTAGAAACTGACAAAGGAAGAAAAGTGCATGGACACCCCGTCAGCAAACCAGGCACACACCTGAAGACAGTAGCAGAGACAAGGTCGTTTCTTAGTTCAGAGCTCATTAGATGTACCTGAGTTTGGGTATGTGTTTAGATATGCTTAATATACATTTTTGGGGTTCACCAAGCAATAAGTCAGGAGGATCTCTTAGGATTAGTAAAGCTTAGAAAATACTAGTTTGAGTCACTGTTGTTTTTAATAGGCACTAACTCCCTCACTACCAGTATCCAAAGTTGCTATTGATAATGCAGCTCAGACAAGATAAAAAAAGCCTCAATAACTGCTTTTTTAAACTTAAATTTTAATTTAAAATTTAAAGATTAATTTATCTTATTTATGCTCATGTATATTTTACTTGCATGCATCTATATGTATTGTGTATCTGCCTGGTGCCCAACGGAGTCAAAAAAGGGTACAGGGTTCCCTGGAGCTGGAATTACAAATGGTTGTGAACCATCACGTGTGTGCTGGGAATTTAATCGGGGCCTGTGTAAGAAAAAGAAATGCTCTTAACCCCTGAGCCATCTCTTCAGCCCCAGCCCTTTTCCCCTTTAAATATTATTGGGAAAGTTGGAGATATAGCTCAGTTGGAAGAATGCTTACCTAGCTTGCAAAAGGTTCTGGGGTCCGTTTGATGCCACATTCTGGTAGCAGGAGGTAGGGGCAGGAGGATGGGGCAGGAGGGTGGCGTAGAAGGTAGGGGCAGGAGGATGAGGTGTTCAAGGTCACCTTTGGCTCCAAAATGAGTTCTGGCCAGTCTCAAATATGTGAGATTCTGTCTAAAAAAAGTTAACGTTTCTTGGACAAAAGACCTTAATTCTGTACTTTGCAGCTAATGATACTGACATTGCGGACCTTATTAACAAATGGCAGTTATTCACAATGAAAGCGGGTTATTGGCTGGAAGCTGCTAAAGCACTTACCTAGACTGATGTGCCTTGGACCTGCAAGGGCTTCTTCCTACATGAGCCTCTGGAAAGATGCTGCTATCACTGTGCTGCAGAGAAGATACCAAAATTGCTGTGAACGCAATGAAAGCTGAGATGCAGGTGGAAATTCTGAGATAGTTTTGTCATCTTGAAAGCCAATTACTTGCTCCAGTGCTGCACTTCCAGATTCAAGGTTTAAGGACAAATTTTTGCAGTCTGTGATCATGTGAGGCAGAACAAGTATTAGAGTTAAAAGGAAAGACTAAGAAAAACAATCTAAGATTGCTCCCAAAAATATTCAGAAAGTCTCTTCTTTAAGCCGGGAGTGTATATAGCCCTATAGGTGAGGCTTCTCCAGTGAGATTATACTGTCCCCTTTGACTCCAGGAGATGAATTTTGACCCTGATAAGTTACTATAAGGAAGATTTATTAGAAAGGCAGCATCACCAGCAGCAGAGCTCCATCATGTACTTTCTCTGACTTTAATTGCAAATGAATGTCTATTTATTTACTACAAAATTACATATTATGGGGAGGGCAGTAATCAAGACTGTTATGCATTGCTATTTACTATGTTCATCTTGCAGCACTTTAGATCTATGTTTATTCCTTCTGTTACCTTCACCCAGGACCTTGCCATCTCATGTCACCTTGTGCCCATATATATATATATATATATATATATATATATATATATATATATATATATATATATGTGTGTGTGTGTGTGTGTGTGTGTGTGTGTGTGCGCGCGCGTGTGTGTGTGTGTGTGTGTGTGTGTGTGTGTGTGTGTGTGTGTGTGTATTTTAAACCTGTCTGAAAGTAAATGAGGGCTAGGACAGGGTTTGAGGGTTCATTGGCAAAACACTTGGTTTAAGGCCTTAGGTTCGATTTCACAGCACTGAAAGAGTCAAAAAGGAAAATAGGAAGAAAAGAAGTGAGTAACAAAAAGAGAATTGACAGTATTCAAGGGTGTGGCTACTGCAGATGGGGAGTAGCATACAAAGGGGACCTTACAGCACTAGCTATGGGTCAGGCAGTGGTGGTGCACACCTTCATCCCCAGCAGAGGCCAGCCTGGTCTGCAGAGCGAGTTCTAGGACAGCCCTGGCTACACAGAGAAACCCTGTCTTGAAGAAAACCAAACACCTAAAAAAAAAAAAACAATAAAGCTTATATAAGTAATAGAATCTTTTCAATCAACAAGGTGGTTCATGATAGATTTTGTGAGGTTTTTTGTGTTTCTTTTTTTGAGGCAGGGTATCACTCTATTGCCCTGGCTGACTTGGTAGCTGTGTAGACTATGCTGGCCTAGAACTCACAGAAATCTACCTACTTCTATTTCTGAAGTACTGGGATTAAAGGCAAATGTGATCACACTTGGCACCATATTTTTATAAATATTATTTTACACTTTTGTTATTTGTGTGTGTGTGTGAGAGAGAGGGGGGGGGAGTGCGAGTGCCAAGTCAGGATGGAGCATAGCTTGCAAAAGTTGGTTCTCTTCTATCTTTTGTCATGCTAGACTGAACTTTTGTATTTAGTAGGTCTGTAGTGTGGCTTTGTTTGTCTTTTCATGTTGTGCCTTCTTTCCCCCTGGGGTTGGAGGGCCTCACACATTTGACTCAGGTGCTGTACTTCTGAGTCATGTTCAAGTTAAGCTTTGTTTTAGTCTAGGGAGAAAGATGAATGCTGTCTTCATTTCAAGAGCATAGTCTTTCAGCAACAGGTCAGGCTTCTGCTGGGCCTTGGAAAGGAGGAACTAGTTATTTTGTCAAAGCTGAAATACTTCATCTGCCCCACCCCTTCCTTCTGTGGATGAAGAAATGGGGACGGAGAGAAGTACCACTGGGGGGGGGGGGGAAGCACATTACCACATTTTTTTACATCATTATACTAGTTGCAAGGTGGAAAACTCCAGCAAAGAGAAGATCTCTCTGTCTCTGTCTCTGTCTCTGTCTCTGTTTAATTTTTGTTTTGTTTTGTTTTAAGACTCTGTGTAGTCTTGGCTGTCCTGGACTTGCTTTGTAGACTAGGCTAGCCTTGAACTCACAGGGATCTGCCTTCCTCTGTGTCCCTAGTGCTGGGATTAGAGGCGTGTACCACCATGTGCAGCTGAGAAAGACTCTTTAGGGAAGAATAATTTAAGAAGCAATCCCCCAATCCCTGTTGCTCTGCCAGTTTAGGCCTGCTTTCTCTTTCTGGGTCTTTGCCTTCTGCTTTGCTGACTGCTTGCTGCTAACCCTGTCCCTGCAGTCCTGCGAGGACTGTCTAGCTGTCGCTGGCCAGGCAACTGCAGTTTTCACTTTTCCCCCTCTTGACCCCAATAGGTGCTGCATGAGACAATAAAGTGCTCATGTTAGGTTGTTGTGGTGGTCTTAGACTCCTGAGTGATAGCACAACACTACAGAGCACAAAGGGCTAGGATTTTTAAATAGGAATTTGGGTTTTGAGACAGAGTCTCATACAGCCCAGCTGGCCTTGGACTTCTACCACACTTGGTTTTACGTATTGCTTGGAATCTGACCTAGGGCTTTGTGCAAGCTCTGCAGGCACTCTAGTAACTGAACCACAGTTCTCACCTCCACTTTCGTCTTGAAAGAGCTACACACACAACCCAAATGCCAGTGATCAGTAAAAGATGTGTAAGTCCCTCTTCCATTCCCAAACCCCACTTTTTTTTGAAAAGGGGAAATGAAGACAAAGCTGGCCTCCACAAGGTGCAATAAGACTAAGCTAGCCTTCATAATAGCTGCAAACATGAAGAATCCAAGGTTCCAATTATGGGTCTGGCCAGCTCCAAGGTCCATGCTATTTTCACAGTAACCCACTGACTATGAGCTGTGTTTTCCTTTTCATTCTGTTTAATCTTGTTTCCAGCAATTCATTTGGGATAATTTATTCATGCATGTTTCTCTGAAAGCAAGGTTGTCAGATTAAACACTAAGCAATATTTGGGGCATATTTACACCAAAAAAAAAAAAAAAACCATTTGTCATATATTTAAAATTTAAATTTAACTAGGCATTTAGTTTTTCATTTTTGAGACAGGGTTTCATAGTGTAGGCCAGGCTGGCTTTGAATTCGGTATCTTTTTGTCTCATTCTCCTGAGTGCTGAGGCTGATCCAAGACAGTGGCACCGATCATGCACTGTTTGGTCAGCAGGTCTGAGCCGAGGGACTGGCCTGGGAACTATAGAACACCAGAGCTGAAGTACCCTGGGTGAGAGGGGTTCACATTGTGTGGAACACAGGTGAGTCTGGCATCGGGCCATCCAGCTGGTCCACAGAGGAGTCCCTGGATCAGTCCCCAGAGTCTGGACACATACCCACCTGCAAGCTGCTTTTACACTCTACATCTCGGACTCTGTCTCAGACTGAACTGTGGGCTGCAGAGCACCAGAATCTGGGTCTGCTAGGCCCATGGTGTGGAGCATGAGTGGATCTGACTGAGGGTTACCTTGCCTATCCACTGAAGGCCTCTGGTCCAGGTGGTGAGGGCACAGTCTCAAGCCAAATGCAGGCTAGTGTGCTGCACAGGCATTCTGTCACAGGCTGAACTGCGTGCTGCAGTGCACCAGGGTCTGGGCTTGATAGCCCAGGGGAGACCACAGGGTGTGGAGCATGGGTGAATCTGACCTCAGGTCACCTGGCCAGCCCCTGGGGAGTTATCGGTTCCAAGAAGGCACAGGCACAGATGCAGGCTCCAAAGCTTAACTAGTACATGGGTTGGTGAGCAGCACCAATGCCCTGTGTTTCAGAGGGAGTTGTGGGCCACAAGGTGACAGTGTCTGAGTCTTAGAGCCCAGAGGAGACTCTACGGTATAGAATACAAGAGGATTTGATGTCAGGCTACCTGACAAATTCATGGAACGTTCCGAGATCTGAACTCAGGTCACCCTCCTGATCCATGGAAGGCTTCCCTGATCCCCATAGGTGAGAGATCTCAACCTATAGCCCCTCACCTACTAGCTGCTCTCAAAGGCCAGTGAAGGACACCAGAATCTACAACCCAACACCGTAAACATGAAGATGACTAAAGGCCAGCATAAAAAACACTAACAACAAAAACCAAAATAAAATGACATCTCCAGAACCCAGTTATCCCAAAGCAGTCATCCCTGGATACTCTAATAGAACTGAAACACAAAAAAAATAACCTCAAATCCTTTTTAATGAAGATGATAATGGAGGAAATGAATAAAATTCATAAACAAATACGTAAGATACAGCCAAAGAGATTGAAGACCTTAGAGAGGCCATGCCAGAGGCCCATAGAGAGGAAATGAAAAAATCACTGGAAGAAATTCAGAAAAATGCAGTCAGGTGAAGGAAATCAATAAAATGGTTCAAGATCTGAAGATGAAAATGAAAACAATGATAAAAGCACAAATAGAGAAAATCCTGGAAAGAGAGAACTTAGAGAAGAAAACAGGAACTGCAGAGGTAAGCATGATCAACAGAATACAAGAGATAGAAGTAAGAATCTCATGTGTAGAAGATACTGTGGAAGGATTTGATGCAACCATCAAAGAAAATGTTAAATCTAAAAAATTCTTCACACAAAACATTCAAGAAATCAAGGACACCATGAAAAGACAAACCCTAAGGATAATAGGAATTGAATAAAGAGAAAATGCCAGGCTCTGAGGCCCAGAAAATATTTTCAACACAATAATAGAAGAAAATTTCCCCAGTTAAAGAAAGATATGAATATGAACATACAAGAGGCTTAACAGAACACCAAATAGAGTAGGCCAGAAAAGAAAATCCTCCTGCCACATAATAATCCTGAGTGCTGTGATTATAGATCTCTTTCACCTCACTAGGCAAGAAGTATTCTCTCTCTCTCTCTCTCTTCTCCCATTCAGTCTTTTCCTCTCTCCCCCTTTTATTTCCCAGAGAAATAATGCCAACTCCATTTATGTGGACAAGTTAATTTATAATTATGGATGTTGGCACCAGCAGGAGTAGCCTCAATTTGCAGAACACTTAGCAGCAAGTATCATAACAGACTGCTATCAGTTTTGTGCCTTTCATTATTGCCACTGAATGATGTTTTCCTCTTGCACTGGGGGCAGGGTCAGAAATAAACTAGTCAGCTAGTAGGCTATAGCAGCTGGGGTCAGAGCTGGTTGAATCTTACCACTTTTCTGTGACCAAGCTAATGTGTGCCTCAAGGTGAGTTCACCCAGGAAAGAAGCTTTCTAGCCTCATCCCCCCTTTGATTCACAGAGCCTTTGTTGGTATCAAGAGTTATTGTGGTTTTTGGTCCTGGGATAAGACTTCCACTGAGCAGCCAGAGGGACTATTTTAATCACTCGGGCAGCTCAGGAAACTTGGCTCTGCTATAACAGCTCTTCTTCCTTTAGTTTACATCATATTTTCCTTGAAGTTGGTCATATAGAACTGGGGCTCCCAAGTGCAGAAAGTGCACCCAAGCCTTTAACTGCAAGGGGATCAGCCAGCAATAGGGATTGGTGCCTTTAACATTTGAATCCAGATTTATCTTAGGCTCTTGAGATAAAGGGCGAGCAGTGTATGTTATTAATTGTTCTGTCAAGAGCCCCTAGACATACATAGGGGACAGGAGAAAGATGCGAACCGCCTTTGTTCACCCTTTTAACAAATGAATACAGAATACATTTTGGTGTCATATACTTAGTGGTGGGAAAACCTTTGTTAAAAAAGACTAAAGACAACAAATACTGAAATGATTTGAACTTTGTAGCTGATATCTTACTAATAGTTTTAGTTTGGCACCATCTGTTTATCTGACATTACATTTCTAGCAAATTATCATGCCAGGAGATGCTGTTTTCATTTTTATGTGTAGTTGAAACACAGAATAATGAGAATCAGTTTGAGTTGAAGAAATATGTTCGTGAAAGGTTTCTTTTTTAATCAGAGCTGGCTGAGAGAATGACTTTCAAAGCTACTGGCAGCTGCTTTTTGGTCCAGTTTTCAGTCTAAATAGTTGAGGTTGGAGACATCATTTGTTGTGTATTTGGATGCAGTAGAGGAAGATCTCTGCAGCTCCGAGGAAGACCTGGATATCACAAATAATCTTCTTTCCCCTGTTAGACTACTTTCTAATTATTTCTTGTCTCTTTGCCTGACACGAACGATAGGCAGGCACTGGGTCTGTAAATTAAAAGCACACGTAGCAAATTGCATACCACCCAGTCACTGAGTTATTTTTATTTGGCTCTAAAAAAATCACAGCCTACATATTAATTGGCATTTGTTTACAGGAGGGGGAAATGATGACTTTTGAAAACTATGACTCAGTGGAAACACTTCTCATCACACTGGCTCGCAAATGGAATCACTGTACTCCGTTCAGGTTCCATGGTGATTCCAGTGGGAGCCTGGGATTCTTCCCAACAGAGTGTTAATTAAAGAGAGCCACCTCTTGTCACTATTCTCATGCCTGCAACACTTCAGAATCTTCTAGTTGCCTCTTTAATCAACAACTTGTGTTGGATGTCTACTTTCAGTGTGAAACACTTTAGCTACCATGCCAATTTCAAAGGCAGTGGTGAGGACAAGGTTTGATTGCATGGCTTTAAAGTCAAGGCACCTAAATCTATACTAAGAGAGGCCTTTTATACATGCCATTGCCATGGGATAATTGAAACTTTTTATGTAAACTGTAAATTTTACAGAAGAGACAGCTTTGTTTTGAGATAGGATTTCCTGTAGCTAAGTCTGGCCCCAGACTCACCAAGTAGCCAAGTATAACCTTGGGTTTCTGATCCTCCTGCTTCTATCTCCCAAGTGCTGGGATTGCAGGCATGTTCCATTATGCCAGTTCATTATCAAACAACTCAGGTTTATTGAAAAATACTGGTTTTCTATCCTTTTATGAGATAGGGTCTCCTGTTACCCAGGCTGACCTTGAATTCACTATGGAGCAGAAGAAGATGAGCTCCAATTTCTGATCTCCCTGCCTCTTACTCTCAAAGTGTTGAATCTACAGGTGTGCATCAGTATGTGCTGCCTATGTGTTTACTGGAGATGAACACCAGGCTTTGTGTAAGCCAGGCAAACCCTCTCTACCAGATGGGCTATATTCCCAGCCCTAGTGAAACTGCTTTTCTTTTTCAACAGGATGAAATTAATTTGGTGGGCCAACTTAATATTGAAAAAGAAAAACCTTAGCCCATTATTTTGAATTGTAGAGGTTGGCCTTTAGGACCAAACTTCACTCAAAAGTCCCTACTTATGGCTGGAGGTACAGTTCTGTTGTGGAATTCTTGCTAGCACAAGCACAAACCACAAGGACCTGGGTTTCATCCCCAGAACCAAAACTAAGGGTCTTATTTAAGCTATGGTGGTTGAGGACAGGGTCCATATTCCTGGCACTTCTCTGTTTCTGGCACACAGACAGCACTCAGGACATTTTGCATGAGTATATAGATGGATAATAAATTATGCACATGCTATTAAGTGAATAAAAATATACAATGTGCTTTTCTTGCCCAGTTGCCTTTCCCTTCTGTGTTGCAGTTTTATAACTTAAAGTCTGGATTGAATAATGCTGAAGTTATCCGTGCACTCTGTGAGTAGAGGACAATCAACACAGACTCAATACACAGAGGATGTAGATTGCTGACAAAAATCTTCATTCCATGTTCTGTATTTTATACAGTCATAAAGTCTCTATATAGAAATATATTCAGTTACTAACACAAAATATTAGTAATAGTAGTCGAAGGAAACATACCACAACCAGAAGATAAGCTAGGTGGGAGTGCAGCCCAGTTCTAGGGCAGTTAGTTACCCAGCATGTGGGATACCAGCCTTGGGTTTGATCTCCGGCATTGTAAGAAAAAAAGAAGGTGAAATTACATTTTAAAAAGAGAATCAATGCTTCAGTCAGTATAGATTGCTATTTTTAAAAAACCACCATAGACTGGGTGATATAAACATCAGACATGCTTCTCACAGTTCTACCACCTGGGAAGGCCAAGGCCAAGGCCTTTGCAAATTTGGTTCTTGGGCAGGGCTCTCTTTCTAGTAACAGAAACTGTCACCTCTGTCCTCTATTCTTGTATGGTCACAATCTTCTCTGATTAGGGGTCTTCACCTATTATCTACCTTCTTACCTCTTTGAGGTACATCTATACCAGGAAGCTGGGGCTTATGGCCAGGGATGAGGGAGTAGGGACACAGTTTTCCAGATAGTGACAATCAGACTAGTCTGATAAAGAGGCTTTAATTTTAGAACCCTCAAATGACTATGACAAAAAAAAAAAAAAAAAAAAAAAAAAAACCTCAACTCTGAAAAAGCCTGTGTCATGATTGACTGTAATTTTATGTCTCAAAAAAAAAACAAAAAAAAACAAAAAAAACAAAAAAAACAACCCAAAAAAAGTCAGCCCTTGAAATTTAAAGTTTAAAAATACTAGCTGATGCATGGAATGTTAAAAGCCAGGATACTCGTTCCTCTGGTGACTGAAGAGAGTCAGAAGGAAGGCTTTCAGGATGTTGTCATGCTCCACTTCCTGTTTGGTGTCAATTCAGCGAGAATGGGGTCAGCTTGGAAGTGTTCCTTTAGCTGCTCATATACAATTTGTGTGATGTATTGAACGTGCCTCATATACAGGTCAATCAAAAAATGTAGGCATGATGGCTGGAGAGGCAGCTCAGTTAATGGAGTGCTTGCCTAGCACGTGTGAAGGCCTGGCCTTCATATCCAGCACATTGTAAACTGAAAATGGTGTCACAGGCTTGTAATCCCAGCACTTACAAAGAAGCTGTGTGCACGGGCGGGGGGGGGGGGCAATTCTAGGTTATCCTTGAGCTAATTAGTGAGTTCAAGGCCAATCTGAGATACACAAAACCTGCCTCTAACCAAACCAAACCAAACCAAGCAAAAAAGAAGCAAACAGACTAATAAAAAGTTAAGGCATGAAAGAAAGAGACGTCTGAGTGATGCATTTAACACAGGAGATAAACTACACAGGTAATGCGCTGCTTCAGTCTAGACTAACAGGCCACTCCTCCTTCATTCTTTGTAGTTCAGAAAGTCATGAGAGGTTAAAATCTAATGAGTTAGAGTGTACAAAGGAGACTGGCCTTGTAGTTGAATATAATATTATCTTCCCAGAGGCATAGGCCGAACTGCAGACACAGTTAAAATTTCTGGCTGACATTGCTTGATGCTGTTCCCCAGCCTGGTAGCTTAATGGCTGGAGGCTAAAAAGCCAGCTTTCCAGGGAGAGGAGGAAAGTTTTCTGAGCAAGGGGAGGCAATGCCAACTCAAGGCCAGAAATATAACTAAGCTCCTCTCAAGAGAGGTGGCGGTTTTAAAGGACTGGCAAATAAACACTGTAGCAACCAACCAAAGTGGGGGCGGGGATCAAAGTACAAGATAAACACTCTGTTGTTGCTCCAGAAGACTCCAGCTGCTCTGGCCTGCAGCTTTGGATCTATGCAGTGACAGAGCTGGCTTTCTCAGGTGATCAAGGGTAGGGCTGAAAAATGAGGTAATCTATTTGTGATTCTTAATAGCAGTGTTCCTAGAAGCTTGTATCTCACACACCCAAGGTGGAACTCTTCTTAAAGAAAATTACAGCTAAAGAATTAGCACTTCTAAAAGCTTATGACTAGCCGGTGGCTTTGTAGAGACTGGTGGCTTATGAATAGGTTCCTGCCTGAATTTCAGAATACCGTGACTGCTCCTTTGTCCCCAGCTCTTCCATTCATTTTTAACTGTTTCACACTGTGCTTTAACTTCTAACAGAACGTTAACAGCAGTAGCCAGTTGAATGTTTTCAAAACCTTTTAAGTTGGGGGGGGGCAGCTAATAGCACCCCACAGACTAATGGAAGTCCCATGTTTCCATGGATGCTGTGTTATCAACCATTATCTGGGTGATTTTGTGTGGTCGATCATGTGTAAGGCAAACACATCTACCTTTGCTTACTTTTTATGGGAATAGGGGTATAATGTTGGTTGTGTGCCCAGCCTTAATGGCTAAGCCATCTTTCTGGCCCTGAGATATAATTTAAAAAAGACAGCTGTGTTGGTGTGCTCTGGTAATCCCAGTGCTATGTATATGATAGGGAGGGTTGGAGATAGGAAAATCAGAAATTCAAGGTCATCCTTGGCTATATATTGAGGTCAAGGCCAACTTGGGAAACAGAAGGTCCTCTCTTGAAGTAAATAAATAGTCAGGCGTGATGGTGCATGCCTTTAATCCCAGCATTCAGGAGGCAGCAACAAGTGGGCCTCTGTGAGTTCAAGGCCAGCCTGGTCTGTGTAGTCAGAGCTACACAGTGAGCCCTGTCTCAAAAAAACAAAACAAACAAAATGTTGAAACTCTTTTCCATCTGTGTCCTGCCTTATAATAACCAATGATTTTGGCATTGTTGAAGGGTTAGGATTTGGTGCGTGAGGGTGGTGTGCAGGTACCAGGAAGACGCTTATTTCTTGGAGATTTAGTAAAGTAGAATTCTCTAGATACTCACAATCACTTTGGACCCTAGATATTGGTAAGTTTCCAATGGTCTCTCTTCACTATTATGCAACCCTTGACATTCCAAGTGGTTGGACCACCAGACTCCCATTACCCTGAACTTTATTCAAAAGGCATGTGCTGTTCTTCCGGAGGCCTGGAGTTTGATTCCACCCACTTTGGGTGTTTCACAACTGCCTGAAACTCCATTTCCAGAGGGATCCAAATGCTTCTGGCCTCCACAGGTGCTTGCAGTTTTGCACTCTCTCTCTCTCTCTCTAAAAAATCAAATGCAGTTTCAGATACCCTCCAATACATTATAGTCACACCTCAGTCTATATGGAAAATAGGTCCTAGAGCAATCTATCAAGAACCTTAGATACCCAAACTCACACATGTTTCCTTTCTGTAAAATAACATACTGTTGTCATAGAATCTATGAATGGCCTTTTTTACCATTTATGTCATCTCTGGTCACCTTATACTACCCAGTACAGTGTAAGTGCTAAGCAAGGAGTTGTTCTATTGAATTGATTAAGAAATGAAGAAAGCTGGGTGTGGTGGTACACGCCTTTAATCCCAGCACTCAGGAAGACAGAGGCAGGCTGATCTATGTGAGTTCAAAGCCATCCTGGTCTACAATGTGAGCCCAGGACAGCCAAGGTTACACACAGAGAAACTATATCTCGAAAAACAAAAACACAACAAAAAACTCCAAAATAACTCCCTCCAAAGAAAGAAATGAAGACAAGGGATGGTGGGGGTTGGGGGAGGATCCTGTACATAGTCAAAGCAGATGCAGTTCCTCCCTCCCAACAGTTTTTGTTTTTTTGAAATTGCATCACAGCTAGGGAAGCCTGGCTGTGTAAAGTAGTAGAATCTGGATTGGGGTATTCTTTGGTGTTCAATGCTTGCTTATAATACATAACAACTTGAGTTTCCCCTCTAGCAACATCCCCACCCTCCACACCTTCAGCGTGTCTTAGAACCCATGAAGATGCAGGAGAATGGTGACTAGCCTGGACTATATAGTGCATTCAAAGGCATCCTGGTCTATAGGGAGATCCCATTTCCAAAACTAAAACAAAGAAGCCACCAGAAACTCACAGCCAAAAAGGAAGGCATCAACATCTGTAGTTTACAGGTTTCTTTACTAGTTTGTATTAATCTTACATAATGTGCTTTATTATGAATTTTCATGTGTATATACGATGTAGTTTGGCCATATTCATCCCCTATTACCCCTTTTTGTTACCCTCACACTTATCTTCCTTTTTCCAAGTAGTCCCCTTATAGTTCCATCTCTTTATTTAAAATAAAATTGTGTATATGTGTAGTATATGTGCAGGTGTGCATGTGTACAGGTACAGGTGAAGGGCAGATATAAAATTCAAGTGCCTCTTTTTTTTCTTTCTTTTTTTCTTTCTTTCTTTCTTTCTTTTTTTCTTTTTCTTTCTTTCTTTCTTTCTTTCTTCTTTCTTTCTTTCTTTTTCTTTTCTTTCTTTCTTTCTTTCTTTCTTTCTTTTTTTTTTTTTGAGACAGGGTTTTTCTGTGTAACAGCCCTGGCTATCCAGGACTCCCTTTGTAGACCAGGCTGGCCTTGAACTCACAGTGATCCCCCTGCTTTTGCCTCCTGAGTGCTGGGATTAAAGGTGTGTGCCACCATGCCTGACTCAAGTGCCTCCTTTAATCATTTTCTACCTTATCTTTAGGATGGCATCTCTTACAAAACCCAGAACTCACTAATTGGCTAGACTGTCTGGCCAGGAGCTTCAGACATCTGCGTGTCCTGCCCCTATTACACTATGGTTACAGATCTGTAGGATCTCGCTTAGCTTTTTTACATGAGTGCTGGGGATCAGAATTCAGAGCCTCATGCTTGGGATCAGACTTTACTAAGCTATCTCCCCAGCTCCCAGTGTGTTTTTATTTGAGTAATACTGTGAGTTTATTGGAGCATATGTATCTTACCAGTGGTTAGACCAATGAATATAAATCTCCCCCTCAACCCCTGGAAGTCATTAACTACCTAGAGATCCTTCAACAGAAGTAGGGCTTTGTGATCCCCTCCCCCTCTCAACTGTCAACTGCCCATAAAATCTTAGAGAGGGTGGGGCCTCCTGAGCTCCTCCCCCTTTTGTGACAGACTTTTAAAGAGCTCAGTCTTTATTTTTTGAAGGCAAAGGATAATTTCATTAAAGTTCAAATGAAAAATATGCCAGGGTAGACCAGTTATACTGTACATTTCAGAAGCTGCTGGAAAGAGAAGAATGGAGAGGAGACAGAATAAACCAGTCACGTGGTAAGGAAGGGGCTCATGGTGAGGAGGGGTTCCTTTAAGGAAAGAGTAAGGGAGCCCAAAGCACCAGAAAAAAACCCAAATCATTCTTAGGCTCTGGCTAACATCCAAACAAACACACAAACAACAACAACAACAGGAAAAGAAAAGGAAATTTATGCATTTTTGAGTCAGAACTCAGAAGAGTGGGCTAACCTGGAAGAATTTCACAGAGAGTCATAGGGAGCTGTGCTGGGGGCAGTGATTCTGGGAAGGAAAATGTATACAATTTCATTAAAGGGATAATTATTCCATCCATCTCTTTAGCATGGCTTAAAGTGAGTCTAAGTCTCACTTTAGTGAGCCCTGTCTCCCCGAGTGATGTTCCTTCACAAGCCCTCTCTCTAAGCTCTATACATAGTTAATGGTTTCCAGGGACTAAGGGGGAGACCTATGTTCAGTGGTTTAGTCTCTGGTAGGGTGTTTCTGCTCCTGTCTTGGGCCTGCTCAACTGGATTAACTCTTAAAGGAGGAAACGATGGAATATCTCCCCTTCTCCAAAAGGAGGTGGACTAAAATTGGGAGATATGTATTTCTTCCAATTTTAGTTTTATATACATGTATGTGTATGTACACACACACACACACACACACACACACACCTTCCATTTTTACCACAAAAATCTAGAGATCCACCTCCAAAGCTGCCTACCAGAAGGGGTCAATGTCTGGACTGGAGTTCTAGTCCCCACCCACACATCCACCCACATAGAGCCTCTAGACAAGGGTGCTCATTGAGGAGAGGAGAAACTGGGATTCCCTTCTGGCATTCCTGGCCAGAGAATCAAGGAAAATTCTAGAACTTCTGCTTTTGGCATCCCTGCCATGAGCTGACTGTCCAGTTTCTACTTCCTGTTCTTATCATTACTCCTCTGAAGAGGACACCTCCATTGCCATTAAGGAATTAGGGTGGTAACTGATGTGGCTTCCTTTAGGTAAATGAAGGTACTGGATGTGGCAGTTGGGATAACCCTTTAGTGAGCCTATCTAAAAGACCCCCATAGTGCATCAGTGGTTTTGTTTATAAAACTGCCACATATAAGAAGAGGAGGAAGCCCTTGACTGGTGCTTGGAGAGAGAGATGAGGAGAAGCTAAGGCAAGAGTTATTGGCATTACAGATTCTAAGCAGAAAAACCAGGAGAAGCCAGAAGAGAGGAGATTCCTTAAATGCCCAAATCAAGGTCCACTAGACTCTCTTAACAGGATCACTCAAGTAACCATCCTTTGGGATTCTTTCTTATTTTTTTCTTTGGCCTCCAAGGCTGGACTAGAAAGTGATGAGGCAAAGTGCTTTCAGGCACTTTGATAGTTGTCAGGATAGCTAGAATCACAGTGTGAAGTCATCCTCAGATGGGTTCTAGACAGGAAGAGAGCAAAGACATTTAACCATCATTTGACTCATAGGCAAAACCAATAGTGGGTTCATGTCTCTCAGTTGTAGACAGGCACTGAAGTGTTGACGTTGAGCTAGGGTCACAGTGTCTTCTATCTTAATGTAGGTCTTGAACAGGTGATCACAGCTACAAAGAGTTCAAGAATGCAGTACCCAGGTTATGCCCAGGAGACAGCATTTCACAATATGTCACCACTTTCTCTGGCTCCAGGACTTTTAACATGAATAGTTTTGGATTTTTTTTCAAATGCTTTTTTTGGCATTTAAGGAGATGATCATGTGGGTTTTTTTTCTCTTTCAGTTTGTTAATATGATGAATTACATTGATAGATTTCCACACATTGAACTACCCCTGCATGTCTGGGATGAAGCATACTTGGTCCTGGTGAATGATATGTTCTTGAATTTGGTTTGCCAGTATTTTATTGAGTATTTTTGCATCAATATTCATAAAAGAAATTGGTCTGAAATTATCTTTTTTTGTCGAGTCTTTCTGTGGTTTAGGTATCAAGGTGACTCTGACCTCATAGAATAAGTTTGGTAATGTTCCTTCTATTTCTATTTTACAGAATAGTTGAAGAGAATTGGTATTAGCTCTTCTCTGAATGTATGGTAGAATTCTGCACTGAATCCATCTGGTCTTGGGCTTTGTTGTTGTGAGCCTTTGATGACTGCCTCTATTTCCTTAGGTGTCATAGGACTATTCAATTTATTTACCTGATCTTGATTCAATTTTGGTAGTTGGTAACTATCAAGAAAATTGTCCATTTCATTTAGGTTTTCAAATTTTGTGGCTTATAGGCCTTTGAAGTAAGATTGATGATTCTTTGGATTTCCTCTGTGTCTGTCATCTCTACCTTTTTATTTCTGATTTTGTTGATTTGAATACCCTCCCTCTGCCTTTTAGTTAGTTTGAAAAAAGGTTTCTCAATCTTGTTGATTTTCTCAAAGAACCAGCTCTTGGTTTCATTGATTCTTTGAATTGTTTTCTTTGTTTCCAATTTATTGATTTCAGCCCTGAGCTTGATGATTTCCAGCCATCTACTCCTCTTGGGTGTATCTTCTTATTTTTGTTCTAGAACTTTCAGATGATCCCTGTTAGACTAGAGATATTTTGTTTTTATAATCATTAATGCTGAGAATGCTGCCTCACATAAATACATAGTTACAATATGGCTGAGGTACACTTAGATCCATTTTAGAATTTTTGAAAATTTTATCCTAATCTCAACCTGAAATTATTTAGATTAAAAAATGATACTCAACTCAGCTACTCAAATGGCAATTTTCAAAAACAATTCTGATACAATACAATATATAGTTATACTAATTGGATGCTTACATGCTAAGGAATAATATTAGGGAAATATTAACTTTCTGTTGTGTTTCTATAAAGGCAGCAAACATTGTATGTGGACTGAAGACACTGAAATACATAGTGTACAGTAGCCTCAAATCTGAAACAAGATGTTTCAGGAAGCATCCTTGGTATCTCATGGTGTGACAGCATGTGCAGCAGGAGACATATTCACATGTTCATGCGCCTGTTCTGAACAAAGGCTGCAGGGAAGTTGTGCAATGCAACATGGGTGAGTGCTGCCTGGAACACTCTGGATTTATGATGTGTCTTATTTTAAATTAGTCTGTGCATTAAGAAACCTTTTATTCTCAAAACACTATGCCCTCCCATTCAGTTATGCAACTTCAGCTGGGGTGCAGGCTTACAATTTAAGAAACTGGTACCTAAAAGATTTGTCGGCATTTCACTAACTGCTTTTCATAATGGAGAAGTGGCATGGGTTGCTCAATGCCAGATCTGCAGGTGAAGGAGGCCTGTGACATTTTTATTCTTTTGACTTTGTTGTAGGTATTGGGGTGGGGAACCTTCTCCCCAGATTCTGAAGATTCTACCATTTAAGTCTATAGAAATGAACAGATAATAGACTAACATGGGAAAGGCCATACATACAAATTGGTTACACACATGAGAACATCACAGTAAAGTGATTATCTCATAACCCACTGGCACTTAGTTACTTTATAGGTGAGAAGAAAGTGCTAGGCGGGTTGTAGGCAATTTAGAAGGGGAATAAATGACTTCTGAATATGATTAAGAGGCCTCAAGAATGGGCAGTGATCTGGGACAAAATCTACCTGAGATGTGGGTAAGATGTTAACTCTAGTTTTCCTTTCTGCCACATTCATCAATTTCTTTTGGTTGATCAAATATTAGGGGTGGATTCTAAGCCGTTGAGAATATTCTGGAAGCACTGGCCATTAGATAGTTATGGGAACTAATGAGAAAGTCCGTCCCTGTATCTGCTGATTCTCAAGCTCTTTCAATGTGAAAGATACCAAAGTGCCATCTTCTGGGTATTATTTTCTGAGTCCCAACATCATCAGACCGTTTTCCATAAGACTATCACCACCCTAATGTTATTTTACTTTGAGTACCCTCTGGTTGTCCCAATCATATCCATTAGAAGGTGTGGTTTGTGTGTGATTGTGGGGAGGGTAATATTCATTGGTGATAACAGTTTCTATCTAAAACTTTTAATTTGGTTGAAAATGATGACATCCATGTATATGAGTTATGAAAGGAAACTAGACTGGATAATCAACAAGGATGCCTCCTACTTCCTCCCCTCCCCCTTTTATTGGTAATAACCAACAACATAGAACATTCTACAGGTCTCCATAGGGATAAGAAGAAGACTCTCCAGGATAATTGAGAGAATTTCTGCCAGCCTTGGTATTAAGGCAATTTCCAAATGTGATGTGAATAGGCACATATTGCTTCTGCCCTCTGAAACCTTATTTTGTTCCAAGAAATCCCCAGAAAGAAAATACAGTCATTTAATACAGCAATGTTAAACAGTGATAGTAGTGAGAATGGAGCACTATCTGGTGCATCTGAGTAATTGTCAAGGTTAGCTTTTCTTTACATGATGCCTATTGCTCAGCCCACCCATGTTAAATGACTAGACCTCAAGGTCACTTGGCAGTGGCATGACAATAGTGCACTTGCCTGTTAAATGTCCTGATTCTGGCTCAGTTAGGAATCCAAAGCCAAGGCTTGACCTTCACGTGTATTTCATCTTCTGTAGTTGTTTCTAGTTGCTTATGTGTTTCTTATGCATATAACCTTGTGCTATAGTACAAATATGTGAAATTTACAAATAAACATGTATAAGCATATCACGTGATACACTATTCAGAAGTTTCTACCTTTCCTTTATAAATTTTCATAAACTCTCTATCTAGTATATTAGCCTCTAAGCATCATTTTATCTTCTCATTTGAAATGTTTTCATCTTGTTTAGCTTGGTTTGAATCTATTGAGCTACAAAGGGCCATGTGCATGGTGTTCCTGCATATACACCCAGATGCCATATTTATTGTTCTTAGGAGTGCTACTACTGGGAACAGATCTCATGATAATGGTGGTACTTTTGGAAAGATATTACACTGGTAATGGTACTGCTGATGTTGAGGCTGTTGGTGGGGATGATGATGATGGTGGTGGCAATGAAGAAGGAAAAAAAAGGAATGTATTATTTATGGCTGAGATGAAAGCAACACAGGATCTGAAGTTTTCTCCCTTCTGCTACTTGGTAATGAGACATCTTCCCCAGCATTGATGTTCTTCCCTGATTATTTATCTTGCTTCCTATACAGCTTAAAAATACTTTCAAGTATCCCTGAGGAGCTATTGACAGTTAGTGGCTATTGGGGGCAGGGACATCATCTTCAGTGATGTAGCCACTGGTAACTTGCCCATGCTCGAGTAAATAATCCCCACTGATGCTCATATGAACCACTCTAATTAAACTCAGTAGGTCACAAAACAAAACAAAACAAAAAACAACATGAAAGAAAGTAGGAAGAGGACTTGTTAGAAGAAAAAAGAAGAAGAAGAGGTTTAGCAGGAATGGGGAAAATACAAGAGCAGTAGACAGTGACTCAAATTCATTGTCAAAGCATTAAAGAATAAGTTAAAAAAATCATTTAATGTAATCTAGTGTGTAGTTTCATAGGAAGCTTCCTAGGATTGCAGCCTTGGGAACAGCAGGTTTTCCTAGGCCCCCACCATTCTTTGGTATTTTGGTCCTGGGCACTCAGCAAGATGTGAAAGCTGTGAGTCATGGTTTCCATATGGTGGGATTCCCTCCCCTCCCTCCAGCTACATGCCTGCCACACCATCTGCTGCCACTCTCAAGGTTATGGAGGCAAGAGGTGACACAGGAAACAGAAAAGAAAACAAACACTGTTTTATGAATAAAAGCGGAAAGACGAGGCATTTTTCTGACTACAAAAGCACTCTTCGTATAGTACAGAAAAGTCAGAAACCAAATTGCATGCACACACACATGTACACACCAACCCCAAACGAAACAAATGCACACACCTACCCCAAATGAAACAAAAGAGTCTTACTTGTCCGTGCAGAACATTAGTAGTCACTGAATCTCCATATGTGCATTCCTAAATCATCACCCCATATTTATGCATGTAGCAAGCTCAGAAAGAAAATGGGATCATTATCACACAATTTTGTGACCTTTTATTTTTGTTTTAGAAATTGAATCAAGAACATTTTTCTGTGTCAGGAAACATACCCCCACACATGCATTTTTAATGTTTAATGAGTATTTTCTGTGGAAGGCATCATTCCAATTGCTGGAGTTTATATATAAAAATAGGCAAGACAGGCTCTGCCCCTTTGTGAGTAGCACAGATTTTTTCCCCCTGTCTAACATTTACGTAATTTCCATATATTTGCCTTTACAAACAATGTTGTGATGGATATCTTCATAGCTAGGTTGCTGGTTGCACATAATTTTCCAACGATTATGCTGACTGTTCTCTGTCTGCCCCGCTGTGTCCACTCTCCATCCCTCTCTGCCTTGCTTCATGGACCATATCTTTGGGCTTATTTGCTTTCTGGCAATGGACAGCTCCCACAGGCCATTACAGAAGCACAGTAGAGAATGGCAGATAATATACTATGACTCCTACCTTGCCTCCTTGTGGGCTGCTGTACTGCTTTTCTAGCTGCTGTGATGGAATGCCTGACAAAATCGACTTCAAGAACTTTGAGGGGGACAGTCCATTACGGAGGGGGTGATGGGGCAGCAGGAGCATGAGGCCTCCATTCACAGTCACTAACTCAGCTCGATGGATTCTGCTGCTCATCTCCATCTTTCTTACCTTTTTTTTCTTCCCTTTGGGGCTGCAGTCCCCAGAATGTTGGCATCCACTTAGAGTAGGCTGTCCCAGCTCAGGTAACCCAGTGTAGAAACTCATTCCCAGATGCCTGCAGACAGAGGAGCCCCCTAGGTTGTTCTAGGTCCTGCTAAATTGAGAATCAAGATTAGACATAATAGCTGGCGTGGAAGTGCAATGCCTTGGGATGCCAGCACTTGGGAGGTAGGGAGGCAGATCTCTGTGCATTTGAGGCCAACCTAGATGCTAGAGTGAGACTCGGACTAAAATACAAATTAATCTTCACAGTTGTTGCTTTTACTCTTACATTGATGGCAGTGGTATCTGGGCAGCCTTCTCCCACAGCTCCCTTCTCAGGAGTTGCTAACCCCATGGTACTTCAGGATGGCTTGTGAGCTTCCTTTGGCCTTAGCCTTCACCTTGTGGAGAGTTCTTTATGAAGCCTTCTTGCTCACCTCTGGGATAGTTCCTTATGCTTCCTGGCAGGACTTCAGATGATGAATCATGCTCCTTTGCCTTGGTTTTTCTGCCTTTCCATGATTGCTCACTCGCAGTGGGAGCCTGGAACAGGTTGTGTGGAAAAGCCCAGCACTCCTGTTTCTCCTTCGCTTCAAGGCCTGTACACCAGGGAACACTGAAGAGCACCTCCAGACACAGACTTTACCTACATGTGGGACATCCTGACCAGAATATAGGGAAGACACAAGAGAAGGTTTAGCACTCCACCTATACCCTTGATGTCATGGATATGCTGCCCTTAATTTGTTTTTATATGACACCCTCTCTGGAGTCACAATGAGTCAAGGATAGATTATTTGACCATTTCTTTTTTTAATTTTTTATTAATTTATTCTTGTTACATCTCATTGTTTATCCCATCCCTTGTACCCTCCCATTCCTCCCTCCCTCCCATTTTCCCCTTACTCCCCTTCCCTATGACTGTGACTGAGGGGGACTTCCTCCCCCTGTATATGCTCATAGGGTGTCAAGTCTCTTCTTGGTAACCTGCTATCCTTCCTCTGAGTGCTGCCAGGCCTCCCCATCCAGGGGACATGGTCAAATATGGGGCATCAGAGTACGTGTGAAAGTCAGACTCCACTCTCCACTCAACTGTGGAGAATGTCCTGTCCATTGGCTAGATCTGGCTAGGGGTTTGAAGTTTACCTCCTGTATTGTCCTTGGCTGGTGTCATAGTTTGAGCGGGACCCCTGGGCCCAAATCTGCCTATCATAATGTTCTTATTGTAGGTTTCTAGGACCCTCTGGATCCTTCTACTTTGCCATTCTCCCATGCTTCTCTCATCTAGAGTCCCAATAGGACGTCCTCCCCTCTGTCCCAGTTTCCTGGTAAGTGAAGACTTTCATGGGACATGCCCCTTGGGCTAGTATGCTGATATAAGTGAGTATGTACCATTTAACTCTTTCTGTTTCTGGGTTAACTCATTCATTATGAGCATTTCTAGTTCAATCCATTTGTATTTGACCATTTCTTATACTTCCATTCATTTTGAAGGGTGAAGGAATTTGGAGATATATTAAAAGACATTTTAAACATAGATCGTAAGCAAAGGGTTATTAGAAAAAGAAAATGTTATTATATAGCATGGGCTGGCCCCTATGTAGCTCAGGCTAGCCTTGAACTCATGTCTCCCCAGTGCTGAGACCACACGAGTGTGCTGTTGCACTCTCTTCTACTTTAGTCTTAAGCTTCATTATAGCTGGGCACAGTCGCTATTGTTTCTAATCCCAACACTCAGTAAATGGAGGCTGGAAGACGACAAGTGCATCTGAGGCCAGTCTGAACTATGGTGTGAGACCCTGTCTCAAATTTTAAGAAGGGCCTTATAATATTCGTATTAGGGGATTAGAAGTTTGTTTTTAGAGCCCTGGATTAGATTAGAGACTCCTGGTTCCATCTCTTCTGTGACTGTACAATTAAATCAGTAGAAATGTGTTTTCTTCTTTTTAGCTTTATTCACTTTCCTGTATATGTGTGTTTCCCCAAATGTATGTAAGTGCGTCACCTGCATGTCGAAATGTCTGTGGAGGCCAGAGGTTGTCAGATCTCCTGAAAGCAGAGTTCTAGATTGTTGTAGGTGCTAGAAATCGAACCAGGGTCCTTTGAAAGAACATCCAGTGTTCTTAACTGTTGAACTATTTCTTCATTCCCCAAAATGTGTTCTCTTATTTTGCAGCCAGTTTTACCTTCCTCTCCTTGTAGGGTTTTAGGTAAGATTGTCCCTTTCTTCAAAAGTTCATCCTGATTCTGCTCAGCTGGCTGTCCTTAGCAGTTCAGAATTGCCTTTCCCATTTCTTTGGGCCACATCCTGTTTGATGGAACTGTTAGCAAAACTAGTCAAAACGACCATTCTTATCTTTTAAGATGTGTTTTCATGGCTCATGTTCTTATGATCCCTTCTGGTCTCTGTGCCTCAGGCCTCTGGTCCATGAGGCTTTACTGCTCCTATATTCTGGAACTTCATTTCACTCCAGGTAGGTTCTAGAAGCAGCTTTGATTCATAGTAAGAAATATCTGCAGTTCAATTTGGTTATTGTATTATTATTATTATTATTATTATTATTATTATTATTATTATTATTATTATCTTGACACAAGCTAGAGTCATCTGTGAACTTTCTCAACAATTGAGAAAATTGGAAAAAAATAATATTGGCCTATAGGCAAGCCTGTGGAGCATTTCCTTAATTAATGATTAATGTGGATTAATGAGGAAGGGCCCAGCCCATTGTGGGTGATTCTAGCTCTGGGATGGTGGTCCTGGGTTCTATAGGAAAGTGAAAGCAAAAGAGGGCTGAGCAAAGTAGGGGAAGTAAATCAGTAAGTAGCATTCCCCAATGGCTTCTGTTTCCATTCTTGCCTCCAGGTTTCTGCCTCGGCTTTCTGCTCTGACATCTACAGGGCTGGACTATAACCTGTAAATCAAATAAGTTGCTTTTGGTTGTGGTGTTTTGTCACAGCAGTGAAAACCCTGAGAAAGTTATATATTGACTGTGACTTTAAGGATGATGCTAAAGTCTCTTTCCCTCTCCCTCTCCCTCTTCCTCTCTCTCCTCTTCCCCTTGCCATCCTCTTCCCCCTCCCTCCCTGCCTCCCTCCCTTCCCTCCCTCTCATTCCCCTCCCTTCCCTTCCCCTCCCTCCCTCCCTTCCTCATCCCTGACCTGCCTGCCTTCTCATTTGCTGTTAGAGATTCAGGCCTGAGTCTCATCTCCTGGCTGGCTTTGGCAAGCACTCTACTACATCCCACCCACATCCCAGATCTCTAGAGCTTCTGTCTATGGTAGGTCAAAGCTTCTTGACCTTCTTCACAAGGATAAGACTGCAGTGAGATAATTTATATAAATGTGATCACTCAGTCTATGAAACTTACCTCCTCTCCTTCCCTTCCCCACACCCATTTTCCACTAACGCTCCTCTTCCCCCTTCCTACTGCCCTCCTCCTTCTTTCCTACAGTTTCCCTTCCTCTGTTCACTTCCCCTTTCCTATCTTCACTTCCTTCTCCCCCTTGGCCCCTTCCTCTCCTTCCACTTTCACTGACCCTGAGACTAACATATGGACAAGAAAGATGGAAAAGCAAGTCAGAACACATCAGACGGTTCCACTGCTCCTTGAAAATGTATCACAACCATGTGAGGAACTGTTCTCAGAAAAACTCTCAATTATAAATTCATATCCCCAAAGGCTTTGGTAATACTTCCCATTATTTTATAAACTCTTACCTTGGAGCATCAAGGAGATCAAGGCTTATGTCAGTTGTGTATGATGCTGTAATTTTCACAGGATTTGAAAAGTACCTGGCCAATATTCCAGATTTGTTTCAGTGAGTCAAAAGATAAATTCTTGAAGTGATTACTCCATCTGTCAAATGGTCTTATCTGGTGGAAGAGAGCCGGTAGCTAATACAAGACAGTTCAGAGTTGGAAGGGTGATTTGGGACAGTCAGAAACTGCTGTGTCAGTGAGGAGGGCTGCTTTAAAGGTTAGCTGCAGAAATGCCTTATTGGTTCAATGCACCAAAATTTAGACGTTACCGGCATCTCTCTCTCTCTCTCTCTCTCCTCTCTCTCTCTCTCTCTCTCTCTCTCTCTCTCTCTCTCTCTCTCTCTCTCTCTCCCTCTCTCTCTCTCTCTCTCTCTCTCTCTCTCTCTCTCTCTCTCTCTCTCTGTGGTGTGTGTGTTTGAGACTGGGTTTTCTTGTAGCTCAGTCTTTCCTCAAACTCCCTCTGTAGCCAAGGCTGGCTCTGAAGTCCTGACCCTTCTGCCTACTACTCCCAAATGCTGAAATAACAGACACATATCACCTGTGTCTAGAGCATCTCAAATATTTTTCTCTAAATACTTATTTAATTTTATGTGTATGTGTGTGTGCCTAAGTGTATGTATGTGTAGCCTTCATGGAGGAGCCCTTAGAGTTCAGAAGGAGTCAGATCCTCTGATGTGGTAGTTATAGGTGTTTGTGAGCTGCCATATGGATGCTAGAAACCAACTTTTGTCTTCTGCTGGCGCAGTGACTAGTCTTAACAACTGAGCCATGTGAATTCTTATAAATCTTTAAGTTGTCATTAAAGAAATAGATAGTCTGGAATACTACTCAGCTATTAAAAACAAGGAATTCCCAAAATTTGTGGACAAATGGATTGATCTAGAAATTATCATAATGAGTGAGTTCACCCAGAAGCAAAAAGAGACAAACGTTATATACTCACTTATATCAAAACACTAGTCCAAGGGATACGTACCATGAAAAACTTTACTTACCATGAAAGTGGGTCAGAGGAGAGGACATCCTATTGAGACTTTAGGCGAGAGTAGCATGGAAGAATGGGGAAATAGTAGGACCCACAGGGTCCTGGAAATCTACAAGAAGAACTTTCTGACAGGCAGATCTGGGTCCTGGGGTCCTCCTCAAACTAAGGCACCAGCCAAGGAGAATATAGGCAGTAAACTTCGAACCCTTACAAAGACCTAGCTGATGAACAGGATATTCTCCACCGTTGAGTGGAGAGTGAGATCTGACTCTCACACGAACTCTGGTGCCCCTTTTCTGACCACGTCCCCTGGATGGGGAGGCCTGGCAGCACTCAGAGGAAGGATAGCAAGTTACCAAGAAGAGACTCGATATTCTAAGAGCATATATAGGGGGAGGAGGTCTCCCTCAATCACAGACATAGGGGAGGGGAGAAGGGGGGAAGTGGGAGGGAGGGAAGAATGGGAGGAAACAGGGGAAGGGCTGACAATTGAGATGTAATATGAATAATTTAATAAAATTAAAAAAAAAAGAAATAGATTGTCTCTAAGAATTTTCTCCCAATGGTTACAGCCTGACTCTAAGACCTTATGCATGCTAGGTAAGTTCTAGATCATTGAGCCACAACTCCAACTCATTCTTAAGATCTTTTGAGAATTTGCCCCCCCACACACACACAATAGGATGTCAGAAAACAGATTTTCCCTTGAAAGTATTTGCCAGAGGATAGTTTATTTATAAAATAATAAGCAGCATATTCGATATGCAGGTTGTGAAGAATACTAAGACATAAACATACAGAGGCTAGCTCTCCTTCACAGTTTCTTCCTCTCCCACAAAAATAATGATTATTCTGAATTTTATACCCCCCATTTAAAACAAAATATTTTAGTGCATATATTCCTCGGGAATTTTGTTTTGAACTTTATAAAACATGGCATCATATGTAATGTCATTTAATTCAAGCTTCTAATATTCATTGCATCATCCATGTTGTTTGGGTTTTGTTTTATTTTAAGATGTGGTGTCACTGTGTTTTATCACATCTATTGCTGTGATGAAACACCATGAATGAAAAACAAGTTGTAGAGGAAAGTGTTTATTCAGCTTACACTTCCACTTTGCTGTTCATCATTGAAGGAAGTCAAGACAGAAGCTAAAACAGGGCAGGAACATGAAAGCAGGAACTGATGTCATGGAGGGGTGTTGCTTACTGGCTTGCTTCACATGGTTTGCTCAGCCTGTTTTCTTACAAAGCCCAGGACTATCAACCCAAGGGTGGCACCACTCACCATGGCCTGCACCTTACCCCACTGATCACTCACTAATCGAGAGAAAATGTCTTCTTACAGCTGGAGCTCATGGAGGCATTTCTTCAACTGAGGCTCCTTCCTCTCAGTGACTCTAGCTTGTGTCAAGCTGACACAAAGCCGGCTAGTACACAGTAAGTAAGTCTAGGTGGTCTGGAACTCACTATATTATTGTTTGTAGCTGTTAACAAAAAACCCAAGAGAATCAACTTATTAAAAGAAATGGTTTACTTTTGGATAAGAGTTTTAGAGTTCTCAGTTCATGGTTAGTTGGCCTTGTGAGAGCACATCTTGGTGGGAGTGTGGAGCGAAGTAAAAGTGCTCACTTTATTGATTGGAAGCAAGTAGAAAAATAAGAAAGGGTGTGCTACCTGCTATTTCCTACAAGGTCACATTTACAATGAACTAAATATTTCCTACCAGCTCATACTTCCCACCGGTTTCATTAACACACAAACCTTTGGAAGACTTTGAGATTCAAACTATAGCAGTAGCTGAGGTCCATCCCCTTTGACTCTTACATTGCATTTGGAGAAGATACACAATTCTTTGCCCACAGTCTGGCCTATGAGTATTTTGATTATTTATTGTTTCTGGGTGTTTGTACCATAGTGTTATTAACATAGATGAAAAATATGAGCATTTTTAGTATTCCTCTGTCAAATTGTCATAAACACTAGATTAATTTGTCTACTGTTTCTTTGCGCTTTATCTCTTTTATCATTTCCCATTTATCTTCAAGAAACTTAGATGCAATAAAAAATGTGTTTTCCTCATACTCTATTCCACTGTCACTGTTGCTATTTCTATTCTTGTTAATAATTCCAGAGCTGGGACTATAATTCAGACATAAAACTAGCATAGGTATGGCCCTAAGTTTAACTTAAATTAATTCCAAACACACACACACACACACACACACGAACTACTCCATGGACCAGTAAAACCCTCAAGACCCCCTCTTGGTTCTTTTTCTCTTAACAAAGAAAAACTTCCATTCTGATACTAGAATTTGAGAGATGCATATTTATTTATTTTTATATAACACATTGTCTCATGTCTCAGGCTAGCCTTAATCTTGCTATGTAGCTAAAAGTGACCTCAAACTCTTGATCCTCTGAATCCCACATCTGGAGGTCTGGAATTATTGGCCTACATTTATAGGGATAGAACCCAGGGCTTCTTGCATTCTAGGTAAGCACTCTGTTAACTACCCACTTTCTCAAAATTGTATATTATGATCTCACAAAACTTTGTTTAAACATTTTAAATTATTTTATTTTATGTGTAAGGTGAGTTTTGCTTGCATATATATATGACTATGCACCACATGCATGCCTGGTCCCTGTGGAGGTCAGAAGAGGGCATCAAATACTGGAGAATTGGAGTTAGAGACTGGTGTGAGATGCAGTACAGGTCCTCTGGAAGATCAACAAATTCTCTTAATCACTGAACCATCCATCCAGCCCTTTACAATGCTTTAAACCCAGGAGACAGTGAGTTATAGCAAAAATAACATACATCCAGAAAAAAATGACTTAATTTTTTTCCAGAAAGATTCAGCATTTTAGGAATAGGTACTTCACTCACTCATTCACTCATTCATTCTACATGCTGGATGTAGCCCCATCCCTTCTTATCTCCCAGTTCCACCCTTTCTTTCTCTCCTCTATTCCCCAGAAAAGGGGAGCCCCCCTTCCCATCCACCATAGCTCATCAAGTCATATCAAGACTGGGGGCATGTAGGAATAGGCACTTTTTATTTCTTGGATTTAGTACCTTATTGATGGGAACTGTACAGGCCATTTGAAGCTTAAGACACAAGCTTTGACCCCAATGGCCTTCCGATAGAATGTAATAACTAAAACTTTTCCTCCAGAGATATATAATAAATCCTCATTAACCAAGAAACATCAAGTACTCCATGCTTAAGCAGGTGACTCAGGATTTTAAGTGCTGGCACAAGCACTTGTAGTAGAGGTAGACCTGTGAGAGTCACTTGATTCTCCTGATCTTTGTTTTTCTTCATCTGTGAAATAGACAAAGGGGAGTTTTCTTCACAAGGCAGTCAGTGTACTACATCAGGGAAGATATGTGAAAAGCTCAGTTGTCATCTTATGAAATAAGTAACAGAGAGAGTTCCCAGCCTGATTCTCCTAACTCATTATCCCACCTTAAGATTGGTTCAGATGGAACAGAGGCCAGTTCTGTTGCGTGTGTGATTTCTGACACTTTTGTGGGTGATTCTGGCCAAACAGGGAATAGCAAAATCCTTCATTATCTTTTTTTCTCCAAGAAAGGGTTTCTCTGTGTAGCCCTGGCTGTCCTGGACTCAATTTGTAGATCAAACTGGCCTCAAACTCACAGAAAATCTGCCTGCCTCTGTCATCCTGAGTGCTGGGATTAAAAGCATGAGCCTCTACCCTGGCTCCTTCATTATCTTAATGATACTGTATTGTATTGCTTTTTCTTAGGATGACAGATTTTTCTTTTTAAAAATTAATTAATTTATTTATTTCATTTGTATTCTCATTGCAGCCCCTCCCCTCCTCCGAGTCCCCCTTCACAGTCCCTTTCCCCATTCTCCTCTTTCCTTCTTCTCAGAGAAGGGGAAGGTCCCCCATGGGTACCAACCCACCCTGGCACATTAAGTTGCAGCAGAACTAGGCACATCCTCTTCCATTGAGTCCAGACGAGGCAGCCCAATTAGTGGGACAGGATCCAAAGGGAGGCATCAGAGACGGAGAGGTCTCCACCCCAGTTGTTGGAGCATCCACATGAAGACCAAGCTAGTACATGCTACATATGTGCAAGGAGCCTAGACCAAACTAGTACCTGCTACGTATGTGCAGGAAGCCTAGGACTAGTCCATGCATGCTCTTCGGCTGGTGGTTCAGTCTTTGTAAGCCTCCATGGGAACACGTCAGTTGACTCTGTAGGTCTCCTTGTGGAGTCCTTGATCCCCCTGTCTCCCTCAGTTATTCCCCCAGCTCTTTCATAGGATTCCCTGAGCTCTGTCTAATGTTTGGCTGTGGATCTCTATATATGTTTCCATGTGCTGCTGGGTGAAACCTCTCAGAAGATAGTTATGCTAGGTTCCTGTCTATAAGCATAGCAGGACAACGTTAAAAATGTTAGGAATTGGTTATCTCCTATGGGATGAGTCTTAAGTGGGGCCAGTCTTTAGCTGGCCATTTCCTCAATCTTTGTTGCTGCACATCTTGTAGGCAGAAAACATTTTGGGTCAAAGGTTTTGTGGGTGGGTTGGTGTCCATATCCCTCCACTGGAAGTCTTGCCTGTCTACAAGAGGTGGCCACTTCAGGCTCCACATCACCCTATGCTGGGAGTCTCGGCTAGGATGTTCCTCATAGACTTCCTGGGTCCTCCCTTATCCCAGGTCTCTAGCAAGTCCCAGAGATGCTCCTCACCTCCAATTTCTGTTCCTTCAACGTGCACTCTCTCCCTTGCTCTCCTTAATCCTAATCTCTACCTCTGCTCCCCTCCCATCCCCTTTCTTCCTAGGTTCCTCTCTCCATCCACCTCGAATGCCTATTTTATTTCCCTTTCTGAGTGAGGTTCAAACATCCTCCCTTGGACCCTCCTTGTAACTTAGCTTTTTTTGGGTCTGTGGATTGTAGCATGGTTATCATATACATTTTATTGCTAATGTCCACTTATAAGAGAGTACATACCATGCATTTCTTTTGGGATTTGGGTTAACCTCACTCAGGATGATATTTTCTAGTTCCATCCATTTGCTTGCAAATGTCAAGATTTCCTTGTTTTTAATAGGTGAGTAGTATTCCATTCCATAAATGTACCACAGTTTCTTTATCCATTCTTTGACTGAAGGATATCTAGGTTGTTTCCAGATTCTGGCTATTATGAATAAAGCTGCTGTGAACATAGTTGAACTAACATCCTTGTTCTATGGTGGAGCATATTTAGGGTATATATATTCCCAGGAGTGGTATAGCTGGGTCTTGAGGTAGAACTATTCCCAGTTTTCTGAGATAGTGCCAGATTGATTTCCACAGTAGTTGTACAAATTTGTACCCCCACCAGCAATGGAGAAGTTTGCCTTTTGCTCCACAATTTCTCTGACATGCGCTGTCACTTGATTTTTTGATTATAGCCATCCTGACATGTGAAAGATGGAATCTCAGGTTCATTTTGATTTGCATTTCCCCGATGACTAGGGACGCTGAACATTTCTTTAAGTGTTTCTCAGTCATTAGAGATTCCTCTGTTGAGAATTCTCTGTTTAGCTCTGTACCCGTTTTTAAATTGGGTTATTTGGTTTGTTGTTGTCTAACTTCTTGAGTTTTTATTGTGTCCCAAAAGTTTGGGATGCAATGTGCCTTCATTTTCATTGGATGTTAGGAAGACTTTATTTTTTCCCTGACCCAGTGGTCATTGAGTAGAGAATTTTTTAGTTTCCATGAGTTTGTAAGCATTCTATTGTTGCTGTTGTTAAAGTACAGCTTTAATTCATGGCAATCTGATAAGATACAAAGGGTTATTTCAATTTTCTTGTATTGATTGAAGCTTGCTTTTTGATCAACTATATGGCCAATTTTGGAGACGGTTCTGTGAAGTGCTGAGAAGAAGGTATATTCTTTTGTGTTTGGGTGAAAAGTTGTGTAGATGTCTGTTAGGTCCATTTAGTTAATGCCATCTGTTAGGTTCATTATTTCTCTGTTTAGTTCTGTCTGGATGACCTGTCCATTGGTAAGAGTGGGGTGTTAAAGTCTCCCATTATTAATGTATGGGGTTTGGTGAGTGATATAAGCTTTAGTAATGTTTCTTTTACAAATGTGGTTGCCCTTGTATTTGAGGTGTAGATGTTCAGAATTGAGATACTATCTTGGTGGGTTTTTTAAATGAGTATGATATGTCCTTCCCCATCTCTTTTGTTTAACTTTGGTTGAAAGTCTATTTTATTAGATATTAGAATGGCTATTACAGCTTGCTTTTTGTGTCTGTTTTCTTGAAAAACCTTTTCCCAATCCATTACTCTGAAGTAATGTCTTTGTTGCTGAGGTGTGTTTTCTAGTAAGCAGCAGAATGATTGATTCTGTTTTGGCATCCATTCTGTTAGCCTGTGCCCTTTTATTGGAGAATTGAGTACATTGATGTTGAGAGATATTAATGACCAATGATTGTTATCTCCTGTTATTTTAAAGTTGGTGGTGGTACTGTGTGTGTGTGTGTGTGTGTGTCTGTGTGTGTGTGTGTGTGTGTGTGTGTGTGTGTGTGTACTTTTGGTTTTACTTCAGTGGAATTATTTACTTCTTGTGGTTTTTTAAAAGTTTAAAAATTTTTATTAATTTATTCATATTATATCTCAATTGTTAGCCCATCCCTGTATCCTCCCATTCCTCCCTCCCTCCTATTTCCCCCTTACTCCTCTTCCCTACGACTGTGACTGAGGGGGACCTCCTCCCCCTGTATATGCTCATAGGGTATCAAAGTCTCTTCTTGGTAGCCTGCTATCCTTCCTCTGAGTGCCACCAGGCCTCCCCATCCAGGAGACGTGGTCAAATATTGGGCACCAGAGTTCGTGTGAAAGTCAGTCTCCACTCTCCACTCAACTTTTGTGGTTTTTTGGGTGTAGTTAACCTCCTTGTGTTGGAGTTTTCCTTCTAGCAGATTTTTTTCCAGACTTTTGTGTTAACAACCCTTTCATGCTGGGCTACTAAAAAAATCCTTTGTGCTTTCTATTTGACTGGCAAAGAAACATGCCTACTCATAGTGTCTAATAATTGAGGCCAGCATGGTGCATTCTTCTGCAGAAAAACATAAGCTAATTGATGTAAATTCATGTTAGGGCTTTGTTTCTGTTCAGTTTGGGTACTTGGGGAATCAAACCCAAGGTCTTGCATGGGCTAAAACATGAGCTCTAGCCATAGAGTTACATCTTTAATCCTAAATAAAGTATCTAAACTCAAATATTGGACTAGAGATCCCTTACTCTCTTCAAAGTTCCTACCTACCACAGTGTCTTCCCCTAGCTACTCAATAAAGTATTTGATAAGTAAGTGAAAGAACTACCTCTTATCTTTTTTTCTTATTGTTCATATCATATTGTTTTTGTTTCCTCTCTCTCTGTCTGTCTCTGTTTCTCTGTTTGTCCCTCTGTCTGTCTCTGTCTGTCTCTCTGTCCCTCGGTCTGTCTCTGTCTGTCTGTCTGTTTCTCTCTCTCTCTCTCTCTCTCTCTCTCTCTCTCTCTCTCTCTCTCTCTCTGTATGTATGTATGTATACATGCATGTGTTCATTTGTGCAGATTTGTGCAACCTTGGATGTTGGTCTTTTCCCTCTACTTTCTTTTTTCTCTCCTCTATGGTTATGCCAGCTAACCATAGCCTTGTAGGAGCAATGAGATTACAGATATGTGCTGCTGTGCTTGGCTTTCCATGGGTTCTAGAGACTCTAATTTTGATTGTCATGCTTGAACAGCAAATGATTTACCCACTGAAGCATCTCTCTAGCCCTGGTTTTGTTTTCTAAATCTTGAATAACATAGACATGGCATATCTTGAGTTTGTTTTTGTCCCTGCAGAGCTTTTATTTTTGAAATGTAAATATTCCTGGGAGTGCACTTATTATTTTGACAAAGGATCTGGGCCACTACAGCTCATACTGGTCATAAATATATAACTCACTATATAGCCCTGGCTTTGAAAGCATGACATTTTTCCTACTGTAGCTTCCTAAATACTGGGATTACAGGCATGAGTCACTGGTTAAGTTATTGCTATTATTAATTATTACAATTATGTTAAGAATTGAACCCACAGCCTCATGCATGCTAAGCATGTACCACTGAGTTACATGAATGGCTCCCCATTATTTTGAAAAAAATTACTATAATTATTATTAATAATAGTATTATTTTGAGACAATATATCACTCAATAATAGCTCAAGTTTGCCTAGAACTCACTGTATAACCCAGGCTGGCCTTGAATTCACCATATTTCTGCCTCAATTTCTTGGTGCTGAGATTACAGGTGTGTCACCATTCCTGGCTTAGATTTTAATTGTACATGTATAAGCTTTACAACTTGATAATTTGTTATGCACATAAGTTAAATGATTACCATTATCAAGATCGTTAACACATCCAATATCCTTTTTCTTTGTAATGAGATCTGGGTATTAAGCAAATGCCAAGAATGCAGTATAGGGCTGTCACCTGTTCTTACCTTACTGAGCATTAGGCTTCTAAAATTGATTCTTCTGACATGCCTGAGATTTTTGTACCTGTTGACTAATATATGCCCATATCCTGGTAACTACATTTGTACTCTCTGCTTCTGTGAGTTTGAGCATTTTTAGATTCCATGTATAAATGTGGTTGTCATGTTTATCTATGTTGCTGAAAATGGTAGGGCTTCCCTCTTTCTATATAGGCTGTGATCATTCCATCACATGGATATATGTCATTTTCTTTCTTTCTTTTTTTTTTTTTTGAGCTACCATTTTTATAATTTTAAAATTATTTGTGTTTGTGTGTGTCTACATGTGGGTATGTTCACATGAGTGCAAATGCCTGAGGAGTTCAGGAGAAGGTGTCATGAGCATTCTGTCACAAGCATAATACTTGGAGCTTGAGTTACAGGTGGTTATGAGCTGCCTGACAAGGGCACTGAGAACCAAACTTGGGTCTTCTGGGAGCTCTTCATCATTGAGCCATCTCTCCAGCTCACAGACTCCTCAGTTTCTTTATCTATTTAACTATGCATAGATACTTAGATTGACTCCATGTTTTTCTAGCAGGAATAATGTAGCAAGGAACTCATAAGTGCATTTATCCCAAGAGCTTGTTCCTATTTCTTTGGGAAAACATACAGAAGTAGGATTGTTGAGTCCTATAGTAGCTATATTTTTAATCTCCCCTTTTACTTTTTAAATACATTTTATTAGCATATATTACTTATACATAATAATGAGTTTCACTATGACATTCCATACACAAGCATCTTTTTAACATATTCACCTCCATTAGACTGTTTTCTCTCCTTTCCTCCTCCTCTCTTCTCAACTAGTTCTCTTTCTACTTTCATGCTTTATGTGTGTCCATGCATGCATCTCTCTCTCTCTCTCTCTCTCTCTGTGTGTGTGTGTGTGTGTATGTGTGTGTGTCTATGACCTAATGAGTTTAATTAGGATTGCTTACATTATGGGTGAGGAATTATTTACAAGAACATTAACACCTTATCAGTGGCTATATCTCTCAAGAAAATGTCCCTCCCTCCCACAGCCACCATTAATTCCCTCAGAGAAGGGTTGGTCTCATGTGCCTCCCCTTCTTTGCTACTGTTAACCACCTGTAAGTCCTTAGGGAGGAACAGAGCCTCAGGAGCTTTTTCCACCTCTGTGAAAGAATCTCATGCAAGATTTGTGCAGGTACTTTACAGATACTGAGGGTTCAAGAGTGCAATGGCCACACCATGCCAGGAAAAGTACTCCACACCCCCACCTCCTCATCTGGCTCTTACATTCTTTTTGTCCTTTCTTCTGTTGTCTTTTTTATTTGTCTGTTTTATATTTTTGACAGGGTCTCATGCATCTCAGGATGTTCTCAAACTCTATGTAGCCAAGAGATGACCCTGAACTCTTGAATTCCCTACCTCTATCTTTTAAGTGCTGGGGTCGCAGGCATGCCTCACCATCCTTACATGAGCCTTTTTTGGGGAGAAAGGGTATGCTCCCTAATTCAAGCTCTTTACTTATTTTATTTAGTCACATTTCCTTTGTCTTTTTGGTTCAGCTTTGGTAAATTACACACCTCTAAGAATTTGTCTGTTTCTTCTAGGTTATTCAATTTGTTAGTTTGTAATTGTTCATAGTAGTCTCCTAAACTTTTTTTTATTTCTGTGCTCAAGTGTGCTGTCTTCTCTTTCATTAATAATTTTATTTCTCAAAACTTTTTTTCTTTATTTGCAGGTTTACCAATTCAATTTATCTTCTCGACACACACACACACACACACACACACACACACACACACACACACACACACACACACCACTCTTCACTTTAGAGACCCAAAGAGGCTAAGTAAGGACCCAAGGTAGGATGCTTAAATCTCACTCAAAAGGAAAAATAGATTGGACAGTGGGAGTGGTTGAAGAGGGGGCACAAAGAGAAAAGAAGGTGGAAGCCACTCTTCACTTTACTAGTCTTTTCTATTGTTTTTTGGGGAGGACTATTCCATTTCTTTCTATTCTAATAGATATTTTCTTCTTTTCCCTTAATTTGAGCTTAGTTAGTTTTTCATTTTATTTTGGGTGCAAAGTTGGATTATAGGAAAGCTTTCTTTTTTTTTTCATTGTTATAAACTTGTAACTATTTTTTCTGCATCCTGTAGGATTTGGTATATTTGCATTTTTTGCTTGTGTCAAGATATCTCTTGATTTCCCTTTTGGCTTCTTCTTTGATGAACTGGTTGTTCAGGAATGCATTATTTCACTTCCACTTTTTTGTTAGAATTTCCTCTAGTTATTGATTTCTGGTTTTACAGCATTATAGTTGGAAAAATGTCATATGACTTCTACCTTCTGAGATCTGTCGAAACTTGTTTTGTGGCCTGTACTAGTCACTTTTCTATTGCTTGGATAAAACATTATTTTAAAAAAGCAATTTATAGAAGGGAGAGTTTATTTGGATTAATAGTGCTAGAGGGTTAAAGTTACATGCAGAAGTGAAGGCATGGCTGCAGGTAGCAGGGCTCATGGGAACATCATGAGTTTTTTTTTTTTTTTTAACCCCAAAGCCTAAAAGCCCACCCCTAGTGATGTAATTCTTCCAGGAAGGCCACATCTCCTAAACTTACCTGAATGATGCCACCAGCTAGGTACTAAATTTTTAAACATCTGATTTTATGAGGGACATCCTCATTCAAACCACCACATGACCTATTCTATGAGCTATTGTGGTGAATTTTCCATGTGCACTTGAGAAAAATGTACGTAGATGGCCTTGATTTGGGATAAAGTAGGACTGGGGATGGTGGATCAGCTTATAAATGCTTCCTATGTGTCTTAGTTATTTTTCTGCTGTGATAAAATACCATGACCAAGTAAACTTATCAAAGAAAGCATTTAATTCAATGTACAGTTTTAGACAATTAGAGTCCATGATGACAGAGCAGAGGAATAGCTGAGAGCTCGCATTTTAGACGCACAAACATAAATCAGAAGGAGAAAGACACCAGAAATCACATGAGTTATTTGAAATCTCAAAGCATGCTCCCAGTGATATCCTTCTTCCAAGGCCACACCTTCTGGCTCTTCCCAAACAGTTCTACCACCTGGGGACAAAGTATTCAAATATATGAGCATATGGAGTCCAATCTCACCCAAACTACCACACCATGCAATTGTGAGAAACTGGAGTTCAGATTTCTAGAACTCACCTAAAAGGCCTGTAGGCATGGTCTTCCTGTAATCCCATCCCATAGGAAGTAAAGATAGGCTATCAATCAGTCAGACTAGCCAAAATGGCAAGCTAGAGGTTCAGTGAAAGACCCTCACTATTTAACACCCTCAATATACAAGGTGGGGAGTGATTGAGGAAGACACATAATGTCAGCCTTGGGATTCCATATGCATGTGCATACCTACGCATATGTGCTATTCATGTGTGTCCCGTGCATTCTTGTACTATGCACATATATACATATGCAAACATTTTAGAAAAAGCATTCCCATACAGTTATTACTTTTTCATAACTTTGATCCCAGCGCTTGGGAGACAGGTGGATGAATCTCTGTAAGTTCGAGGCCAGCCTGGTCTACAGAATGAGTTTCAGGACAGCCAAGGCTACACAGAGAAACCCTGTCTCTAATAACAAAACAGCAAAAGAAAAAAAATTGGTTTGATGTTAAATGAATTTGCTCAATGGTAGGCTAATGTGTTCTGAGCACACTTATGGCAGGCTACGCTAAATTAGATGTACGGTAAATTAGATGTGTTAAATACATTTTTGACTTGTGTGATACTTGCAGGTTCTGATGAGGGCATCAGAATGTAAGCCCATTGTAAGTTAAGGAGCATCTTTGTTCTACTGTTGTCAGATAGAATGTTCTGTACATGCCTCTTGGGTCCAATTGGTCTACAGTGCCATTCATGTCTGCTTCAGTTTAACTGATATTCAGTCTATATGATCTATCCACTGTAACAAGTGAAAAATGATTAATGGATTAAGTGAATCTAGCCACTCTTTATGGCTTGCCTCTCAGTCTAAAGAAGTGGTTCTCAATCTATGGGTTGTGACTCCTTTGGGGGGGGGGTCACACATCACATATCATACATCTCGGATATTTATAGTATGATTTGCAATGGTAGCAAAGTTACAGTTATGAAGTGGCAGTAGAAATAATTTTGTGGTTGGAGGTCACCACAACATGAGGATCTGTATTAAAAGATGACACAGAGTTAGGATGATTGGGAACCACTGGTCTAGAGGCTCAAAGGAAGGACACGAGAAAGGGAATAGGACACTACAAACATTTTCAATGTGAATTACTTGCATGGGAGACTTTCCTGTTGACAACTTGCAGGTATTCACAAGCAGAAGTAAGAAGATTGACAGAATCTGGACAGATGCTGGCTATGCTTATCTGAAGATGAGGCTGGTGTTGGGGGCATATGTATAGATTTATGGTAGCTGTCTTAAGTTTCTTTCCTGTTGCTCTGAAAAACTACTCTAAAAAGCTTACAGGAGAGGGGGTTGTTTTTAGCTTACAGTTCACGGTACAGCCCACCATGATGGGCAGCAGGAACTTGAAGCAGCTGACCCCATTCCATCCACAGTCAGGAGAGAACAAAGGATGCACTCTTGCTTGCTGGTGCTCAGGTTGCTTTCTCTACTGTCTAGCCTATGCTCCCGGCCCTAGGGAACAGTGCCACCTACAGTTGGCTTGCCTTGCCTCCTCAATTAACATAATAAAGATAACCCCCCACAGATAATGTCTCGAAGCCTTCCTTCCAGGTGGTACTAGATTGATAGTGAGCACTTACCATCCTAGTATCTTTCTTTCCCCATAGGTTATAGCGCTTTCAATGTCAAGAGTAATAGTACTTTCTTTCATTTATTTAACTAATATGAAGCAAGTGGCATAGGCTTTTGGGATACATGAAGGGAAAAATGCCCTCGTGGAGCTTATATTCAAGAAGAAAACGAACAAAAGATGCAACATATAAACCGTATAACATGTTGAAAAGTGACACTGCCTATACCCTCAGATTACACCGCCCAGAGCTTGAGTAAGCATATGGGATACCCAAGACAATAGTGTAGAACACATTAAGAGGACGGAAGTCCAGGAATGTATTTCATATAGCAAGCCAAACAAGCTTCAAGGCAAAAAAACAAAACAAAACAAAAAACAAAACAACAACAACAGCAGCAGCAACAACAAAACAAAAACAAACAAAAAAGAAACAAAACAAAACAATTTTAAAAAACAAACAAAAAAGTCAAAACCAACCTGTTAGCACTAATTTTTCAAAAATAAACATTGTGAATGATGAAAAAGAGAACAGTGGGTAGAGCTTTTAAAAACATCTAGAAGGAACTTGTCCATTTCTTCAAAGGCCTTTCTCTTGAGCCTCTGCAGAGAGCTGATTGCTCAGCAGCACCATAAAAACGAAGCAGCTAACACCATCCAAGGTACAAAATTTATGACTCCGTTGAGATACAGTGATGGTGTGTCAAATTTCCCCCAAAGATCAATAAATTAAATGTTTTATACAACTCTTTAAAAAAAAGTGGTACTAGCCATGGAAATATAAAAGTGTGGAATGTGATGTGCTAACGGGCACTGAGTGTGGGGAGGAAAGGAGAGCCTTTGGAGAAATTTGAGCCGAGAACATGACAAGTCTTGCTTTGGCTTGCAGAAAGGTCCATGCTGGCTACTAGAGAGTATGGGGCAGGTATAACTTTAGGCAAAGAAACATCCTGGAGAGGGGCACTGTTACAGTTTTCCAAGCAAAGAGCAAGGTGCTTGGATCATGGCAATACCAATGAAGCAGTAAGAGCCTGGACATTTTCTTTTTTCTTTTTAAATTTCATTTAAGTAGTTTATTCAGATTACATCTCAATTTTTTTTTTCGAGACAAGGTTTCTCTGTGTAGCCTTGGCCATCCTGGACTCACTTTGTAGACCAGGCTGGCCTTGAACTCACAGCGATCTGCCTGCCTCTGCCTCCCGAGTGCGAGGATTAAAGGCGTGCGCCACCACGTCCGGCCTCAATTGTTTTTTAATTTTATTTTTATTTAATTTATTCAGATTACAACTCACTTGTTATCTCATCACTTGCATCCTCCCATTCCTCCCTCCCTCCCTCTTTCACCCTATTCCCCTCTCCTTAGGTCTATGACTGAGGGGGACCTCCTTCCTCACTATATGGCCATAAGCTATCAAGTCTCATTTTGGTAGCCTGTTTATTCTTTCTTTGAGTACCACCAGGCCTCCCTACCAAGGAGAAGTGGTCAAATATGGAGCACCAGAGTTCATGTCAGAGTCAGTCCGTGCTCTCCATATAACTGTGGAGAATGTCCTGTCCATTGGCTGGATCAAAGTAGGGGTTCGATGTTTACTATTGTATTGTTCTTGGTTAGTGCAATAGTTTGAGCAGACTCCCCTGGGCCCTGATCCACTGGTCACGATGTTCTTCTTGTAGGTTTCTAGAACCCTCTGGATCATTCTATTTCCTCATCTCTTATATTTCTCTTACCTAGAGTCCCAGGGGGATGTCCTCACATCTATCCCAATCTCCTGATAAGTGAAGACTTTCGTGGGACATGCCTTTTGGGCTAGTGCCCAATTATAGGTGAGTGTATACCATGTGAGTCTTTCTGCTTCTGTAGTAACTCACTCAGTATAATCATTTATAATCCCATCCATTTGTCTACCCATTTTGGGATTTCCTTAGTTTTAATAGCTGAGTAGTATTCCATAGTGTAAATGTACCACAGTTTCTTTATCCATTCTTTAACTGAGGGACACTTAGGCTGTTTCCATGTTCTGGCTATTATGAATAAGAGCCTGGACATTTTCAAAGTAAAGTTTTCCTTTCTTTTCTTTTGTGTTTGTGTTTTTGTTTTGGTTTGTTTTTCAAGACAGGGTTTTTCTGTGTAGACTTGGCTGTCCTGGACTCACTTTGTACACCAGGCTAGCCTTGAACTCACAGAGGTCTGCCTGCTTCTGCCTCTTTGAGTGCTGGGATTACAGGCGTGTGCCACCATCCTCAGCTTCGAAGTAGAGTTTTCAAAATCTCTTTATGAATAGGGTAAACTTGAGAAGGTCTCAAGTTGCTTTCCCTCAGTAACTGGAAGGTGAATTTTGCTATTCCCTGAGATGGGAAAGGCTATTGGTTGGGGCGTTGTTTCAGGAGAAGAATTTAAAGTGCTGAGTTTGAGGTGTCTGTCACACACAACTGTTGAGTATATGATTAGATTGTAGAAACTAGACATTGGAGAGAAATGTGTATGGATATATAGCTGGGGGTAAAGTTATGTTGATAGGATTTGAAGTCATGAGTTAGAGTGAGGTCATGGAGGGAGGGACAGAGAAGAGAAGATAGACTGGAGTAAGCCTTGGGGCATTTTAGAAAAGAAAAGAATTGAACCAAGAGAGACCAGAGTGGTGGGAAAACCAAGACCAAAATAAAGTCTAGGAACAAGCATATTTACAATAAAAAAGTAAGGCCCAGGGAAATGGCTTACTAGGTAAAGGCACTTGCTGTGTAAACTTGATCGCCTCATTTCCATCCCTGATCCCATGATAGAAGGAGAGAACATAGTCCATAAAATTGTCCCCTGACCTCCATGCGTCCAATGTGGTATTCATGTGCCCCTCCCCTATGAAACAATGTAATTATTTGAATTAAATTATCCACACTTAAAATGGGTACTTTAATCAGTAAAATCAATTTAAAAGAATCTTCTGATTCAATAATTCTGTTTTAATAATTCTAAGGTAAAGAATCTTTAAACAGACGAGTATAAAACATAACATAACCTCAAAGGATAGAATTTAAAAGCACGTAGAACGAAGTTCTTGTTAATTTTTATTTAATTTTTATTTTTTTTCATTTTATTATTTTATTCATATTACATCTCGATTGTTAGCCCTTCCCTGTTTCCTCCCATTTTTCCCTCCCTCCCACTTCCCCCCTTCTCCCCTCCCCTATGTCTGTGATTGAGGGAGACCTCCTCCCCCTATATATGCTCTTAGACTATCGAGTCTCTTCTTGGTAACTTGCTATCCTTCCTCTGAGTGCTGCCAGGCCTCCCCATCCAGGGGACGTGGTCAGAAAAGGGGCACCAGAGTTCATGTGAGAGTCAGATCTCATTATCCACTCAATGGTGGAGAATATCATGATCGTCGGCTAGGTCTTGGTAGGGGTTCGAAGTTTACTGCCTATATTCTCCTTGGCCGGTGCCTTAGTTTGAGGAGGACCCCAGGACCAAGATCTGCCTGTCAGAAAGTTCTTCTTGTAGGTTTCCAGGACCCTGTGGGTCCTTATTTTTCCATGTTACTCTCGCCTAAAGTCTCAATAGGATGTCCTCTCCTCTGACTCACTTTCTTGGTAAGTTAATTTTTAAAATTATGTTTATTTAATGTGTGTGCATGTGTGCACACATGCCAGTGTGCACGTGGAGGTCAGAGGACAACATTCAGGAGTTGGTCCTCTCCTGACTTGGACTGGCTGAACTATCTCACTGGCCCCACTGCAGTGCTTTCACTTTACAAATGAGCCTATCAAGCCAATTATTTCCAAGACTACTGGTGAAACAGATCTTTGTTGCTGGAGGCAATGTAAAACAGACTCTATAGCTAAATAATAGTATTGTCTTAATTATATGGACAAGGAAATATGTGCAGATCATATTTCTCCAGGTTTCCTTGGCTTACACAAAGAGAGATGTATCATATGCCTTTTAAGCCCAGGATTCTGAGGCAGAGGCAGGCAGATCTTTTTGTGAGCTCAAGGCCAGCCTAATCTACAGAGTAAATTCTAGGATAGCCAGAAATACACAGTAAGACCCCATTTCAAAATACAAAACAAACAAACATCTAAAGTGTTGGAAAGAGCAGATCTTTGTACCTTTCTTGCTCTTCTGTTGCTCTGGGTTTGAAAGCACATGGAAGTGGGTCATTTTCAGAATTCGACAGAGTTTTGGTTGTATAGACCCTTGCTTTCAGTTGCTGGCTGAACAGGAGATTCGTTCTAGTGATGCATGCAGCCTAGGCTCTTGACCCAGGCTATTCTGCTTTCTGCCTCTTACTCTCTGCCTACCTTAGGTGGCTTAACTTCTGCTCTTGATATATCCATTTCCTTATCTAAAACCAGGAATAAAATCATTCCTGCTATCTAGTGCTGTGAAGGTACCCTTCAGTGCCTTAAAATAGGAAAATTAATGGAGATGCTTTGCCTTTGATATATTGTGGCATTAGCTGTGGTGACTGGATGATTGGAGGCCTGAATTATCAAAGGCTCACTCATTCATTACTCTGGTGTTTGATACTGGCTGTTAACTGGGGCACTAGATAGGGTAGAGTCATGGTTACCTCCTGTGGCTTGTGCGTCATCACAGTGCAGTGGCTGTGTTCCCAGGGCAAGAAAGCAAAGGCCAGGATCAACTAGGTGTAGTAGTTCTTGACTGCCACTCCAACACTTGGGACATTGAGATAAAGAATATCACCATGAGTTAGATGGTGGACTGGACTACATAGTGGATTCTAGAAGAGCTACAAAGTAAGAACCTATTTAAATAACCCCAGAGGGAACAAGGGAGTGAGTGAGGAAGGAAGGAAGGAAGGAAGGAGGCAGTTAGATAGGGATTTCAAAAGAATTTCTGGTTCCATCCCTGTAAATTGTGATTCCATTGGCCTGCAATTGGTGCTTTTGTATGCTCCTCAGCTGATTCTGTGTAATCAATTTTACGAAGTACTACTCTCATGGAAAGCACAAGAGACAAGAGGTTTGGTCCTGCAGCTGACTCCCACCATCCCGTCATTCATCATTTGTTGGGTTCCAGAAGGTCCGGCCATGTCATGCAATGATGAAAAGGCTGCTAAAGAAATGAGATGGGGGAAATGCCAGTGCAGTAGAATAAATCTATTTCTTCATGGCTCTTCAGCTACCTCTGGTTGTGTTAGGTTGACTATAGTTGGGGCCAGACTTAATGGTATTCAAGAATGATGGAAAGGCTGAGTTTTAGAACCAGAATGGGACTCCTAGGTGTCTAGTCATTGAGGTGTCAATGAGATCAGTCAGATGCCACGTGAAATTTCCCCATCTTTCCTGCAAGCCTTCACCTCTGCATCTGAGAAAGGCCTTGTTTTATTATTTGATCAGCAGCTAAAAGCAGCAGATAAGATAAAGTTGAATTGTAGCTAAAGCTCATCCAAAGTACTCCCAGGAGACCCATGAGGAATCAACATCCTGTTACTTTTTAACCCGACACAAGATGTCCCTGTTGCTCCTGTGCTTTTAGCACTGTTAATCAGTGGGGCGAGTCCCTGATTCCACAAGTTTCCTTCATTCATCCCCTAACCCCTGAAAGAAGAGTGGGTGCATTCTAGCCATGAGGTTCATGGTTATAGACCATTCCACCCATTCAAGTAGACATACTCATTATAAACACATTTTAAACTCACCGTCATACCATGTATAGGTAAAAATTAATGTCTTTTTGAACATTTCATGAAGAAACTTCTGTAGAGGTGACTGTGAAACCAGACCAGCTGACCCTTCCATAGGACAACTGGGAGACTTAACATCATACTTTCTGTTTGGCTTTTACCACTGCTACATTGAAGTGATCTTCTGTTACCATGTTTATTTTGGTACCAGAGTGGAAGGAGGTATGGACATTCGCCCAGTGTAACAATTTTTGAGAACTATAGTGGATGAGAGAATGACAGAGTACTGAAGCATCCTTGGAAGCATTGCCACCGTGAGGGAAACTGTGTTTGTAGATTTTCTTTTACACATGGCATTATATGTGGTTCAAAGGAATACTCAGAATGGTTGCTTGGAGGTAGACATGGTAGACTCAAGGTATGGCTGAGGGAAGTGTGGGACTTTGGGAAGCTGCATTCCTGGGAATGTTGAATGAGGCTAGAAGTGCCAAGCATCCTTGTGCTCCACCCTTCCCCTACACTATCTCTTCAATCTATGCATACTGAATATTACTTAATGAATATCTGTAAATGGGAGTCCCAGATTCTTACTCTGCTGTAGGTCTTCACGCCAAAATATCAGTATCAATTTACTCAGGCTTGTTCATCCACTGATCTATTTCTTTTTTCCCTCAGCTTTTCTATAATTATTATGTACATGGGGTGATCTCAAAAACAATATGATTGTAGAGCTTTATAGAGAACAGAGATGTGGAGTGTGTGTGTGTGTGTGTGTGTGTGTGTGTGTGTGTGTGTGTGTGTGTGTGTGTGTGTGTGTTGGAGAAGAAGATATTAGTTCTGGTTTGGATGTGAAATGCCTTTCACAAAGGCTTAGTGCTTGGCTGGAAGTGCTGTTAGAGGGGATTGGATCATGAGAACTGGCACTTCACCAACAGTTTTATCCTCTGATGAATTCATAGACAAATAGACTATGGAGAGGTGGGGCCCAGCTGGAAGAAGCAGGTCATTGGCAGATGAATCGCTTGATGATTTATAGCTGAATGTACTGTTAGGAGGTGGGCTGTTGGAGACCCTGAGTTATCAGCATGTGATTTTGAGGGGTACCTCTTATCCTTGAGCCCTCCATGAGTTCCTTATTTACTGGCCAGCATGGAGGGAGCAGTTCTGCTCTAATTCACTTTCTACCCATGAACTGAAACGTCTGAAGTTGGGAGCCCAGACAAACCATTCCTTCCTTCATCAAGGTGTCTTCTCAGGTGTTTTGTCACAGCAATGAAAAGTGACTTGGTACTATATTATTATATTCTGCTTTCTAGTCAGTGGAGAATACGATGTGGTTATAGTTCTGGGAGGAAGAGTATGCATGTTTAAATTGGTTAATTTCATGAGAATTTTAACAATAAGTGTTTGCAAAGGTAGAGCAAATTGTAGGAAGCTGAACAGGCAAATGTAGTACCCAGGAATAGACCAGTGGAGCGATTACTTCCATTACATATGGAGGATGAGAGGACAGAGATTTTAGTATCATTCAATAAGAGTTTTTACCTGAAGGGAATGAATACAGCTTCTTTCTGTATTACCTGATAACACACAGGGAGCTAGGATATTATCACCCTGACTTAAATCTTCTCTTCTTTTCCAATCTCTATTGTTTGCCAGACCAACTAAGGCTTTTTATTTGGTTCTCTGTACTCAAATGCTGGTGGGAATGCAAACTAGTACAGCCACTTTGGAAATCTATCTGGTGCTATCTCAGAAAAATGGGAATAGGGCTTCCTCAAGACCCAGCTATTCCACTCCTTGGAATATACCCAGAAGATGCTCCAGCACACAACAAGAAAATTTGCTCAACCATGTTCATAGCAGCCTTATTCATAATAGCCAGAACATGGAAACAGCCTAAGTGTCCCTCAGTAGAAGAGTGGATAAAGAAACTGTGGTACATATACACTATGGAATACTACTCAGCTATTAAAAACAAGGAATTCCCGAAATTTGTGGATAAATGGATTGAGCTAGAAATGATCGTAATGAGTGAGTTAACCCAGAAGCAGAAAGAATCAAATGGTATATACTCACTTATATCTGCATACTAGCCCAAGGGGCATGTCCCACGAAAGCCTTCACTTACCAGGAAGCTGGGACAGAGGGGAAGGCATCCTATTGGGACTCTAAATGAGAGACGCATGGGAGAATAGCAAAATAAAAGGATACAGAGGGTCCTAGAAATCTACAAGTAGACCAATATGATAGGCAGATTTGGGCCCAGGGATCCCGCTCAAACTAAGGCACCAGCCAAGGACAATACAGGAGGTAAACTTTAAACCCCTTCCCAGATCTAGCCAATGGTCAGAATATTCTCCACAGTTGAGTGGAGAGTGTGATACGACTTTCTCACGTACTCTGGTGCCTCACATTTGACCATGTCCCCTGGAGGGGAAGACCTGGTGGCACTCAGAGGAAGGACAGCAAGTAGCCAAGAAGAGACTTGATACCCTATGAGAATATATAGGGGGATGTAATCCCCCTCAGGAACAGTCATAGGGGAGGGGAATAATGGGAAAATGGGGGGGGGGGGAGAATGGGAGGACACAAGGGATGGGATAAACATTGAGATGTAACAAGAATAAATTAATTAAAAAAATTTTATAGCTTCAAAAAAAATTCTTAGGATGCTGAAAAATGACGAGTGAGCTAACAGAACTGGGGGTGGGGAGAGAAGGTAGAAGGTATCTGGAAATCCTTTTTCATTTACTCTTTTCACGATTCCATACAGGTATACAATGCGTTTTGTTCATATTTACCTCCCACTTTTCTGTCTTCTCCAACTCTTATTTGTTCCTCTTTTCACATAATCTCCCTTCTACTCTTGTGTCTCTTTTTGTTGTTCTTTGCTGACCCACTGAGCTTATGATTGCTTAGGACAGTGATTCTCAACCTTCCTAGCGCTGCAACCCTTTAATACAAGCTCCTCATGTTGTGGTGATCCCCAACTATAAGATTATTTTCCTTGCTACTATATAACTGTAATTTTGCTACTGTTATAAATTGGAATGTAAATATTTTTGGAGGTAAAAGTTTGTCAAAGGGTCTGTGACCCACAGGTTGGGAACCATTGGCTTGTAGGCCTCTAGATAAAGGGTTATTTATGGACCATGGGCAACTTACCATTAAAGACCATCTCTCCCTCTCCTAGCAACCATTAACTGCCAAGTGCTCTTCAGGCAGAGTGGGGTCTTGTGACTTCCCCGTTTAAACAAGACATTTTATTCAACTTTTTTTCCTTCTGAGACAGGGTCTTACTCTTTAGCTCTGGCTGACCTGGAACTTGCTACTCAAAGAGATGAGGCATGTGACACCACACCTAGGACTTACTCAATTTTTGTTAAGCTTGGAGATAAGATGGAGCCTCTGTCACTATTCTGACATTCCTTTTTTTCTCTCTAACTGGAGATAACAATAGAATTTTGATGGCTTTAATTTGAAGACAATCTAATGTGTGCAATGTGTTTGACACATACCTGGGCCCTTTGAATCAATTTATGAGCAAGATTTCAACAAAACTTCTTTTAATGAAACCCACATGAGATTGTCAAGACATGGGCCTCAGTGTAAGGTACCTCACACAGGGTCTGGATGCTTCACTGTCAATCTCCATATGTTAGGGTCCATAGGTGTTCTGTCAGGGATCATTTTCTTACACTCAAAAGCAAAGAGTGGCTGCCATGAGGTTTCAGAGCTTTGGGGAGAAGGCTCTAGGGATGGGGTAATAGCACTTCTTGGAGTACAGTCACTGAATGAATCCCCCTATTTGTAGCAGAGCACAGCTTTCACAGGTACCTGCTGCCTCAGATTCCCTGAGCATGCCTGGTATTTGGCACTTTGAACCCATTCTTTCTTATCTACTCGGAATTCTTACAAAACATTTTTTTTTTTTTTTGGTAAATTTTGATTTTGAGACAAGGTTTCACTAAGTGATCCAGGTAAGCCCTGAACTTGAGATTGTCCTGTCTTGGCCTTCCACATTGCTGGGGTTACAGGTCGGAAGCAACTGGTTTGGTTTAGTACCTCATTCTTTTTGGCTTTTCCAAAAACAAAACAAAACAAAACAACAACAACAACAACAACAACAACAAAAAACAAAAAAAAAACACAAAAAAACAAAAACCAACCCCACTCCTGATGTATTTAACAAAAATCTTCCTTTTGTTTTGAATCTAAAATTGAGTGGGTGCACTAGAAGTAGCTTAAGGTCATTTAGCATTTTTTCTTCCCCAAGAAGTTACCTGCTGGAGATTTTAGGGAGTACCATTGTTCACCCTTTATCTTTCTTTCTTTTTAACATGCTGACACTCCTCCAGACAGAAGGCCCATTCTACACATTCTGATGCATTGGCCCATTATTCTCTAGAGTCCAGTTCCTTTCTTGTGGAGAAAATTGGAGATTTACAAGATTAGGATGGAAATGGATGAATTTCACTCTATTTATAGAAACCTGGTGACGTGTTTCCTAAGGTAGAAATAGAACAATGGGTGTTGACAAGGCTTTTTGTAACCATGGATACCCTGCAATTACTCCTCAATCTTACTCATTGTTTGAGCACATCTACAGCTTAACAAACATGGCTCTTGCAGCTAACTCACACATTTCCAAATGAAAACATATCTCCAATTTATCATTCTGTTTATGTATTAGCCTAGACATCTTTCAAATTCAAGTTCATCCATATCCACTTCAGAAGACTGAATTAATCACTGTTTTTGGATAGTGGCTGAAAATTGATGACAATAATGATAATATCAGCTGCAGATGACCCGTAACTAAAACCAAATATTCCAACTGGGTGGTTTTAAAAGTACTGGTCAGCTCTCCATTGCCTATGGTTCTATCCTTTCATTCACTTAGATATGATATTTGAGAAAATTTTGATCCACATAGCTTTTTATGTTTCATCATTGTTTGCAATTCCAGGACAGCTCTCTTCAGAGTAATTAACACTATATTGCCAGTTTGGTGACGATTCCATTTGACACACTTAAACTGGTTGATCACCCAGCAATTCACTTAATTTCACACTTCATTTCCTCATTTGTAATATAGCACACCACAGGCATTTCCAATATAAATTTAAAAATATTTATGTCTGACTTTGTGGGAAATACTGTACATATTCGTCATAAGTCCTGCCTTTCTTCTTGGGTCCTGGTACCCTTGAGCCAGTCATCCTTCACTTTTAATGAACCATTTGAATATTGCTAAGATGTATTGTGTCATGAAATCTCAAAGAACCAAAATGCATCTCTGAAAAATATTCTGGAATGTTTTTCTGGTGCCAGGAGACAGATTTGAATTATTCATTTAGTTAAAATACGTGTTAAAGTCACTGTTTTAAAAAAAAATTCAGCTCTTTTTCTCCTGTTTATTATTCTTCCCGCTTACACAATATATGCATAATATTTAATGTGCTGAGATAATATAGTGATACAAAGTGAAGTCTCAATATTCTTAGGCTCACTTAAAAATAGTATAAAATTACAGGGTGAGGGAGGCATTTTCTGATTATTCTTGATGCAAAATGACATTGAAATTGACTTCCATAAAGTTTTATCACTTCCTTAGATGAAGTGATAACAATGCAAGGAGTAGAGAGAAATTTATTTATTTTAAAGAATAGAAAGGAGCAATGTTCGTGGAGGAGGAATTCCATTGGAGATAGTTGAGTGATGAATCAGTAAGTCAAAGTACTGATGAGAAAGAGAAATATTCCCTGGGCATGGTGGCATGTGGAACCAGTAACCTATAATTCCATCACTAGAGAGATAGAGGCAGAGGCAGGAGGATTATTGCAAGTTCAAGGCTAGCCTGGTCCAATGACGTTCTGGGAGAGAGAGAGGGGGGTGGGGGGGAGAGAGAGAGATACAGACAGAGAAACAGAGGCAGACGCAGATAAATACAGGGAGAATGACAAAGGTGAGACAGGGAGGAGAGGAGAAAGATGGAAAAAGACACATACAAACAGAGAAATTTTATCAGTTATAGGTCGTAAGAAATCAAACCTGTGTGATGGACCTGTAAGTACATCTCTGAACAAGGCTGAATTTGTCCTATTTCACTAGGAAGCTTGTGCCTTTATACTCAGTTCTGATTTCTCCTTGCTGTGAAGACACTCTGTTCAGGTGAACAGCATCTACAAATCCTGGACTGGTGAGATGGTTCAGAGGCTAAAGGCTTTTGTGCCTAAGTGTGATGGCTTGAGTTCAATCCTCAGGGCCCATATGATGGAAGGAATAAATCAATTCTTCAAAGCTGTACACACACACACACACACACACACACACACACACACACAGAGAGACACACACAGACACACACAGGCACACACAGCCACACACACAGACACACACAGCCACACACACGCAGCCACACACACGCAGCCACACACACACAGCCACACACAGCCACACACACACACACACAGGCACACATACAGCCACACACACAGCCACACACAGCCACACACACACACACACACACATACACACACACACAGGAGCACACACAGACACACACACAGCCACACACAGCCACACACACACAGCCACCCACAGCCACACACACACACACAGGCACACACAGACACACACACACACAGACACACACAGACACACACAGGCACACACAGACACATACACAGACACACGCAGCCACATGCAGCCACACGCAGCTACACACACACAGCCACACACAGCCACACACAGACACACACACAGAGACACACAGACACACACACACAGGCACACACAGGCACACACAGACACACACACACACACAGCCACACACACACACACACACACACACACACACACGCACACACACACACAGCTTCTACAAATCCATATTGAACATTCACCTTTAGTATCCTTTTCTGTTTGCATCAAAGAGTTAAAAAAGATAATGCTCCTGATCTTGATTACTCTTTCATATTAAAGAATGAAATTCACTCCAAAAGATGCTGGGCTTCAAATAACTGGCTAATGTGAAAATCTTAAGATGATTCTTAGGAGAGGAAAATGTGAAATTGGACACAAGCATTGGTGATAGAGTCTTTATTCTCACCGATATTTTCATAGCAAAGGATACACATTCCCCTGCCCAAGGGGAATCTGTAGCAACTTTTCCTACAAGCCCACATTCTAATTGTATCAGGCAGACTTTATCTCCAGAATTGTCATTCCATTAGAGATTTCGCAATAAATTTTAATGATACATGCAAATACAATAATCTAATGGTCCATTATAAAAGAAATGACTGCCCATTACCATTTGTTTTCAGCAATTTATGTGATTTCTTACCTCCTGCTGCTAAAAAGTTCCAGGAGGCAAAGAATTCAATGCTTTTATTTATTTCTGTTTGTTTTTGTTTTAATAGGAGGGTCTGCTAGAGTGAAGAGAAGGCTAGGAAAAACTATTGCTCTTTCTTGTACCTACACTAAAATTTTTATAGCCTTTCATAACTTGACATAATTCTGAGCATTTGATTTGAAAACTACCTAAAAGTAGTTAGGTGAATTGTTTTTCTCTCTCCCCTCCTCACTGGAGCTATCTTTAAATACCAAGTGCAGACAAACACAAGGGAGTAGGTAAAGCCAGATCAGAGAGGGAAAAAAATTCCTTTTGAATGTGTTTCTGTCTTGAAAGAAATCAATGGCACCCTCCCTCTCTTCTGCCTCTAGACTACTGAATCTTCTTTCAACCTAGAAATCTTAATTCTTCCTGGCTAGATACGGCTTGGTGTGCATATAGAGCACTAGAGTCAGAGAGCCACATGTCATACTGAAGTTCTTAGACAGAATCCATGACTTATTTGTTCATGCAGTTTCCAGACCAATGTGTAGCGAACATCAATTGAACTCAACTGTTTAAAATCAGTCAGATAAGCCACACCCATTGCCCCAAACTTTAAGCATCGCCTTTCATTTGTAATTCCTATGTAAACAAACAGCAGGCCGGATGGACAGCAATATCATCAGGAAGTAACATTTCTACTCAGAAATATATTCGCCTGTCTGGGGTCTGGTGAACACACAGTAATTTGTCGAATTTCATGTTGGTTCCAGCATGCTGCATTTGCAAAGGATCACAATGGGACAGGATTGGAACTGTATTGCTTAGGTCATAATAATGAATGTACATTGGAAAGCACTTGACAGTACACACAGCAGCTCTTTATGGTCTTTCCAGTTCACTGACCTGAATATTACATTTAGGAAAATATCTGTGGAGAGCAGTGATCCACATGACTACAGCAAATAGGGGAGGGGGGCTGAGACTTTCTGTGTAGAAACTGGCTGATGGATATGGCAGATGATGGTTTGTCTCCTCTATTTCTGAGTTGACATTGCTGGTTCAATGACCAATGGAGACTGATTTCGATACCAACTCCAAAACCTCCTCATCCTGTCCTTTGTAAGTTTTTAGTGATACAAGTTGACACGTAGCTCACACTGTAGTTCAGGCTGGCTTGGAACTAATATATAACCCAGGCTGCCCCAGATTCTCTCTCTCTCTCTCTCTCTTTTTTTTTTTTTTTGGTTTTTCGAGGCAGAGTTTCTCTGTGTAGCCTTGGTTGTCCTGGACTCGTTTTGTAGACCAGGCTGGCCTTGAACTGACAGAGATCCTCCTGCCTCTGCCTCCTGAGTGCTGGGATTAAAGGCGTGCGCCACCACAGCCCAGCTTGCCCCCAGACTCTTGACACTTGTCCTGCCTCAGCTTCTCTGATATTATAGGTGTGCATCACGACACTCAGCTCAGCTTTGGAGTAATAGAAGAAATAGGTTTGCATTGATTGCCTTATTTCCTTTCTGTAACCTAGTAGTTGAGGGCCAAAGGATGGCTTAGGTGGTTTTAACTTGCCAGTTAGGGACTAGCAGTTGGGAGAGCAGTTCCCAGAAAAGGACACTTGTGGGTCGGGCAGATAGCCCAGAAGGCCTATAGTTTAATTTAAAAAGAAATAATAGCGACATTTACTCTTGTAAAGTTTAAAGTTCAAAAATAAACACACACACACACACACACACACACACACACACACAGCAACCAATAAACAATATTTGCAAATTTATGGATGGCCACTGAACTGGATCAATGCTTCTCATAAATATTCATTCATTTGGTAACACAGGAACTAAACCTCATCAGTCTTTTTTAATTAAAACCTTTTCAAATCTGAGCTCAAGAAATGGCTGTGACAAAGAATACATGCCCCGAATTTATTCTCCTTGTTCTATGAAAACAGTTGGGGCAGTTTTTATGCACAGCTAAATGAATGCATTTCTCAGCTTCCTGTAATGCGAGGAGTCACCAAATGAACTGTATGCTGAAATTGTCTGCAAAGAGAACGTATTAGAAATAGCTTTTTTTTTCCTTTTTCTTTTCAAAAAGGTTCACATAATTAACAAGCATCTTTTGTGTGCTTTACTGATAGTGGGGAAGTTGGGAGGGTCCTTCTTGGGGTTCTTAAGTCTTTTATAAAGAATTTCAAAACAGACTCAAATGGACGTTTGAGGATGACTTTATTAAAGTTTAAAAGAAAAAAAAAAAACCCTAAGGGAAGCAAACTAGAAATCCTGGCGACTGCCAAGAGGAGGAGGCTGGAGAAAGGAAAAACAAGGCTGCAGTTTGAATTACGGAGGTCAGCCACATGGTGGCAGGCGTTCACATGGTGTGGAAGGAAGTTTCAGAGAAGGAGCAAGGAAGCCTGGAGTAGGAGAAAAAGCATATGGAGTTTCTGGTGAGCATCAAAAGAGACAGAAGAGAAGAATAGGGAAAAGTTAGGCAGGGACTCAGAAAGGTGGGCTAGATCCAACAGAATCTCTCTCCTGGCTTGTAGGGACTGCACCAGGGAGCAGGAATTCTGGGAAGGCAAAGTACATGATTTCATTAAAGGAATAATTAGTCCACCAATCTCTTTAGAATGGCTTAAGGTGAGGAGCTTGCTTTCCCGAGGGGTGGTCTCATAGCCATGTCCTTGACCTGCCCAGTTGGATTAAATCTGAAGGGAGGACACAATAGCATGAGTCTCTATCTACAGGCACATTCGTTCTTTTGGCTAGGAGATGAGAGTTTTCCCATAAGGAGCCTCCAATGCTATTCTAACACCACTCTTTATCTTTCTTCCTGGATGAAGGACAGATAAGATAAATAGGTTTCCAACATTTGTTTTGGAAAATAAGATGACCTTGAACATGGTAGTTATATTCTAAGAATGGAGGAGTATAAAGACAGGAAGTACCTGGGCCCAGAAGGACCCCCTATGGATTACTTTGCTTACTTACTTACAGTAAAGAGAAACAAACTTTTATTAAACCATTTTATAAAAATGTCCAATCTGTAGAACACTTACTACCGCCAAGTCCTAACTAGTGAAGGAGTCCCTGTTTTGTTTGTTTGCTTGTTTTGTTTTGGGGTTTTTCTGTGTAGCCTTGGCTGTCCTGGTACTCACACTGTAGGCCAGGCTAGCCTTGAACTCAGAGATCTGTCTGCTTCTGCCTCCTGAGTGCTGGGATTAAAGCACCACCACTAGCAACACCAGTCAGCAAGGAGTCCCTGTTTAATGGGGAACATTGAATAAGGCCCTGGGTTCAATTCCTAGCAACCTCCAAAAATAATAAAAGACCCGTCGCTGAGCTGTTTGTTCTGCCCTGTTTCGAACATGTTAAAGTCTATTTATTTATTAATTATTAGGATTTTTCTCTCTCTTCTCTCCCCCCCCCCGTGTGTGTGTGTGTGTGTGTGTGTGTGTGTGTGTGCGTGAGTGTGTGTTTGTGTGTTGAGACAAGGTCTATCTCTGATGCCAAGGATGGCCTCAAACTCATGACAATCCTCCTGTCTGTCCCTGCCTCCTCCATGCTGGGGTTCCAGATGGGCGTCTTACCAAGTCCAGGACAGCAAGAAATCTAGATAAGATGGATACAGTCAGCAGAGCTTCTGAGAATGAGCCTTGAAGCACAGCAGGGAGGGGAATGGCCTGCTGGCCTCAGATGGCTCGGAATCCATCTCCTGCCTGAGCTGAGGCTGTTTAGGCTGATCCCAACTAGTGGCAGAATGGTGGCGATAAGTAGGCAGGTTTGTTTTGGAGGTACGAGGGTCCTGCCAAAGCTTCCTTAGACCCCATAGCAGCTTCAGACACTCCCACCGAAGCTTCTCTTCCTGTCTTCTCCAGGGTCAGGTCTCTGTTTTGATCTGGTTTAGCCTTTCTGGCTTGCTGTCCACTTCATCTCCCAGGTATGTCTTTCAGGCAAATCCTGGCCTCTTTTACTCCATCTTGGCACCTGAGTTTGTGAGAAACTGAGCTAACACATTCCTTTGAAGTGGGCAGGGTGTGTTGTCACTAGAAACACCTGCCAGTGAACAATCTGTTGCCCCAAAGCATTCTCCCCATTCTTGCAGCTGGTCTAATTTGTACATTCAAATATGCAAGGATTGATGATTGTTAGGTGAAATTTAATACGACGTCAGGACATCATCTCTCCATTTCTCATCTCTCTTTAAAATGAACAAAAAGTGATCTGAGTGTGATGGTTCATGTCTTTAATCTTAGCACTAGGAAGGCTGAGGTCAGTCTGGTCTACGTAGTGAGCTACAGGCCAGCCAAGGCTACACAGTGAGGCCTGTCTCAAAATCAAAGTCCAAAATAAAATAAAATGAAGAAAAAAGGGGAAGATAAATTGCTACCTGGCACTGAAGCTGTAGCTCAGTTGGTAGAGGGCTTGACTGCCATTCAGGAAATCCTGTTCAATTGTCACCGTATAAAGCACCCAGGAAATGGAGTCAGGAGGTCCAGAAGCTCATGGTGATTCTTGGGTACTTAGAGAGCTTGGAGGTCCTATCTAAAAAGGAAAGAAATTGAAATCGAATAGTCACTGACTCCAAAATTTTAGTGAAGACATTTGGGGATGTGCTTTGCACCAAGGCCTGAGATTCTAAGACTGGGACATGACGCAATGTTGTCTCTTGCTTCCCAGGTCATTGTACAGTTGACAGTATGGGCAATAGGAAGGAAGTGAGGAAGAGCTTTGCTCTACACAGTGTTCAGGAAATGAAGCAGGCCTAACTTTGCCATCTCCAACATGTGAAAATAAAGAGGGGCAATGGTTTTACACCAGAGGCTTGCTGCTTTCTGAGACAGAGTCTCCTGCAGGCCCAGGGTGACCTCCAACTCACTATGAAGCTCAGGTTGACCTTGAACTTGTCCTCCTGCATCCACTTACCCAGTGCTGAGATTACAGGTGTGCCCTCCTGCTGCCTGGATAGCACTTGAACTTCTTGAGGGCCAATGAGAAATAGAAATGGTGATGGGGACTAGTTACTCTACTCCTGCCCCAGACATTTGGAAAAGGTATTGTAAGGAATAACAGGGGTCTGGTCTCCACAACAGGAGTAGTTTCTTTGTACAAGGACAATTCTGTACAGTGCTTTTAAAGTCAGTACGCTGGCTATATTATTTCATTAGAAAGTATCCATTTTAAAAGGATATGGAATCTAATAAAGTATTTTATGATAGTTAAACTGTCTTAACATCAGTTAATTGATGTAGAGATTTGTGATGCCATCAAGCATTGCCAGACTACTTTGAACAGATTGCAAAGCTGCCTGATCAAAATTCTCATTTCTTATTTATAGGCAGATTATAGTTCAGATCCAGATGTTGAATGGGCGAACAGGTAGGGAATTTTAATCTTGGGTTTCATAGGCATGTTGAGTGATAAGATGAATTCTATTTTCGTTTTAAATGCATAAATAGATGATAAGCCTTGGCTACGAATTGGATGGACCCTGAATAAAAAGAAATTTAAGATTTAGCCAATTTTAATGAATTGGCACGCAACAAGGCTCGTGTGTGTGTGTGTGTGTGTGTGTGTGTGTGTGTGTGTGTGAGTTTGTGAGAGTGTGTGTGAGTGAATGTGTGTGTGTGTGTGTGTGTGTGTGTGTGTGTGTGTGTGTGTGTGTGTGTGTGTGTGTTTCTTTAGTGCTCTCCACATTACATTTTGAGACTGGGTCTCTGAATCTAGACCTCATCATTTCCCAGGGTTACAGATAGGCATGGCTGTGCTTGGCTTTTACGTGGGCACTAGGGATGTAAGTTCAGGCCCTCATGCTTGTGTGGCAAACACTCCATCCACTGAACCAGTTCCCCAGCCCAAACAAGGCTATTTTGTAAATTCAGAACAAACAGCTTTGATGTAATAATAATGCTCAATATTAGACATCACCTAGTGATATAAATTTTATTTTTAGCCCTGCATTAAATCAAATCAAGCTTCTACTTTGAAAATTGTGACGGGAGTGGTGGGGTGAAGGGCACATATGTTACATTTTTAAACACTTCATTTAATATATTCCTAGACTATCAGCATGCATTTTTTTTCTAACTCATGTTGGCTATTTGGCAACTCCAGATGCTTGTAGCAGCCCTGTCACTCCGGTATGCCAACTATTGCACAAGACCACACGGTCAGAATCTGATTAAAGATGACATTTTCAAAAGGGTAGCAGAGTATCTTAAAACAGCCTTTTAAAGTTTACATTTATAGTATTTGCAGTTAAAGAAATTCACTCTCAGGGCTGGGGAAATGGTTCAGTGACAAGTACCTTTACCTGTTGAGCCTGAGGACTGGATATCTATTCCCGGAACCCACATGGTCCACTTACCTACACACACATATACACACGCACACACCCCACAGGAAATAGGTACAGGTACATAGATTAGATAAATAGACACAGAGACAGGCAGGTGGACAGACAGGTAGAAATATAGATAGATACATGAATGGGTGGATGGATGGATGGACAAAGGTCTGGAGAGACAGCTCAGTGGTTAAGAGCACTTGTTGATGTCTCAGCAGACCTGGGTTCAATTCCCAGCCACCACATGTCAGGTAGCTCATAGCCAGGTATAACTCCAGTTGCAGGGGATCTGATGGCCTCTTCTGAACTTTATGTACACCAGGAACACAGGCATACAAGTAGGCAAAACATCCACCTACACATTTTTTTTTTACCTAAAAAGGAATTCACTTGTCAGTAACCCTTTACAAGTTATGTGCTTTAAATTCAGAAAAGATCTCAAAAGTGAAACAGTTCACTTCATTTCACAGTTAAGAGAACTGAGTCTCTAAAACTACAGAAAAGTGATAGTTTTCCCTCAGAATTGGTAGCTACATAGCTAATTAGATTAGTGTGAAGGCTTAGAAGACAGATAGTTAATAGTTAATTAGATAGATATGAAGGCTTAGAAACAAAGTCCATCCATCCATCCATCCATCCATCCATCCATCCATCCAGTGATTTTTTTTATTGGATGTTCACTATCTAGACACGGGCTTGATAGTGATGGCACAATGACAAACAAAATTAGGTGTGGCTTCTTTTCTTCTGGAAGAGAGGAACATTAACTTTTAACATATTGCCACACAGAGAAACTGTACATCCTATTCAACTAGTGGCCGAAATTTGGTAGACAAGGATGAAATGAATGTTTCCTTTGGTCCTTTTGAAAAGGTGAAGTTTGGGAGGTGAATTTTGGTCAAAGAGGAAAAATAATATGCCATAGGAAGCCATGTGCAATGAAATAAGGAAGAAAAGCACATGCCATAAACCAGAATTAGGTCTATGGAGGTGGAACTGAGAGGGCAAATAAGGGGATGTGTTACTACAGGGCTGCAGGTACCAACATGTAAATATTTAAGGTTGGGCCTTCATTTGTCATTTTTTTTTTTACAATGAAAGGCAGGACTTGAGATCATCACAAAAACCTAAGGATGTTGCCAACACCACAGAGGGCTAAGAAGAAACCAGAAAACAAACAAACAAACAAACAAACAAACACATTCTTGGTGGCACAACCCAAATTGCAAAATAAAGATTTGCCTGGTAAATAAATTACGCAAACCACTTAGTTGTGGCTTTTTACAGTTCAAGGGGATTCAAATTGGAGTTTTAAAAAAGTCTTTGTTAACTAAAACAGGGAGCCAGCGAATTTAAACTTCAGCCACTGTGTTTCTTAGATGTGATGTTTGCCGTTTGGTTAGGAATCAATGAACACTTAGTGAATGAAACCCTCATTTTTGTTTCTGAGTGGCTATGTGGAGAACCTTTGGCATCTATTATATATCTTATACTTTAAAAATAATATTTTTATTTTTGCTAATTTCATACATTTATACAATTCTGATCATATACATCTCCCACGATGTTCTCTGACTCCTCCTGGACACCCACACAACACGTCCACTTTCCAATTTCATGTCCTGTTTTCTCTTTTTATAACTCACCAAGATTAAGGAATGCTGTCTATATGCAAATGGGTGTGGGAGGTTCCACTGGAGCATTGGCAACTTACTAGTGGCTATATGCCCTAAAACAAAACAAAACAAAACAACCCCCAACTTTCTTTAGCACCTATTAACATCCATTAGTTCCTCAGCTATGGTGGGGCTTAGCAGGCACATCCTCTGCACCCCATGTTAGAATGTTGGCTGGTTTGACCTTGTGCAAGTCTTGTGGAGGTATGGTGGGTTCACAAGTGAAATGGTCATATGATGACTTCCCCACCCTCCAGGTTTTAAAAATTCTTTCTACCCCCTCTTCCACCATTTTCCATGAGGTGTAGTGAAAAAGGGCTTATACAGATATCCTACTGCTCACTGAGCACTCACAGTCACTTATTCTGAGCGCTTTGACCCCTTTGAGCCTCTGCATTAACTGATGGCCATTGCTAAAGATGCTTCTCCAACCAAGGCTAAGAACAATACAAACTTATACAGGGAATTGCTGGCACAGAGTTCACAAGTTAACAGTGACTTTGCCACATCCCTCTAGTTCTAGCAGGTTTTGCCTGGAGCTCTAGGAGGGCAAGGAGAAGAAAGATACTGGCTTCTGCAGCCAGTTCCCTTACGGTTCTAGCATGTGTCAGGGGCGGAGGAGAACAGTGTTAAGTCCTTTCCAGGTAGTTCCTTCAGACTCTTGTAATCCACATGGCCTTTTCTGCTCCTGCTGTTCTGCTGTATGTGAGCACCAGTGACTTATTGCAGGCAGTACTGTTCCCCCCACTCTCTCACTTCTTTCAATATCTTTATCTTTCAAGTATGTTAACATCCTTAACTCTCAGGAACATCATTTTGTCTGTCTTTCTGTTTGCTTGTTCATTTGTTTTGAGATAAGGTTTACTCCTGTAGCTCAGGCTAACTGGTAACTCAGCTGTGTAGCCAAGAATGATCTTGAATTCTTGATGCTTCTGCCTCCACCTCCCAAAGACTGGGATTACAGGTCTGCGTCAACATACCAATATCATCATCTTTTTTTTTAAGTGAGTCTCCTATTTATGTTGGTATCTTAAAAGTGGGATTAGATCTTGTATTGCAGTATCAGTGTTTCATCTGTGTTTTTTCCTCTCGTGTATCTATTTCTTAAATTTTAGGATAGGAGTGAATCAACTGTGCGCTGGTTGAAAGGGGAACACTAGCTCCAAAACAGCAAGTGGACATGAGAAACCATTGCATAGGATTTACTTAGTATCAGTGCTCAGTGTTTATGTTGTGAGCTAGATTGAAAGAAGAACCCAGACGAGACTTTGGGAAACGAGGACTCCTGCCAGTCAAGTTAGCAGTAGCCTGTAAAACCAGCACCTAAAAGACAGAGGTGCTGTCAGTCACCACCTACATCAGGGATGAAAGACAGAAGCCATCTTGTCCAAATGAGTCTGCTGTGTGAGTTCTATCCAACTCTTTCAGCAAAACAAAAGTATTTCGACAAGTTATTTTCACTTTCTTCATCTGTTCTTTTGTGGGGCACTGAGATTATCTTTTGTATCTAACAAAACCAACAACAAACCAAAAAACAAACCAAACCAAATCAACAAAATAAAACAAGCAAGTCCTCAAAGAAAGATTTCTCCTAAAAGGCTGTCAAAATGGGCCCCTCTGAGCTGTGGAGATGGTTTAGTGGATGAGACCTCTTGCTGTGAAACCAAGAGGACCAGAGGTTAAATTCCCAGTATCCATGAAAAATGTGATCCATGCAATGTATGCTGTGATTCCCTGATATGTGTGAACCTACATTTCAATCCCTAGTTCACAAATAAATAAATTTCACAATTCATTGGAAGAAACCCCAACAACTGGGTGTGATGGCTCAGGCCTTTAATCCCAGTACTCAGGAGGCAGAGGCTGATCTCTGTGAGCTGCAGGCCAGCCTCCTTTACATAGTACAGAGATCCAGGCCAGCCAGATCTACACAGAGAGACCCTTTCTCAAAACAAAGCAAAGCAGAATAAAACAAAATAACCCCAAACCCACCAGATACCTCACTTAACTTATCCCCAGTGACAGGACAATTTTTTTGAGTACCCCAGGCTGAGACACTGCTCTCATAAAGGCAGATAGGATTGTGGGTGACCATAGATAAAACTGGTGGGAAAATTCAAACATTGTAACTTAAGTTCTTCATGAACAAGAATCCCCAGGCTAGGATTTCTGGGCAAATAGTGGCTCCTCTGCCAGCTCCTTCTGCCCCTTTCACCATTGCTCAAATACCCTCATCTCTGTCCTCTTGGAATTACATCTGTTGCCATCAGTTTGGAAGTTTTGTCCCAGGGGGAAACATCTTGTTCTAAAGTCCATAGTGGCCCTTCTCCTAGTGATGAGCCCTTTCTTGGGGATAAGATGCTTGCTCATTTCTTCCTGTTTCCCTCCTTCCTGAGTAGAAGCCCGGTCTTCTCCAACCCCAGAGTCTGTCCCTCATATGTGCTACAGAGAAACACTTCATAATCTTTTCTTGTTTTGTTCTATTGGGGCAGTACTGGAGATTAAGTCTAGAAGCCTCCTACATCCTGGGCAAGGGCTCTACCAAGTAGCTACATCTCCGGCCTTTTTGTTTCTTTTTTCCATTTTGAAGCAAGGTCTCGATAAGCTGTGCAGGCTGGCCTTGGACATGTGCTTCTCCTATCTCAGCCTCCTGAATAGCGGAGATGGCAGGCCTGCCCCACCAGGCTCAGCCTCGTCACCAAGCTTCTTTGGCTTCTTTGTTTTTAATCTCTCTTCCTTCTCCCATTCCTCATATCCAAAGAGGAACACTTGCTGTGCCACTAAGCTGGACTCCTGTCCCCTCAATCCTGTTAAAAACCAACACACACACACACACACACACACACACACACACACACACACACACTCATCACACTCATAGGCATGCTAACCTATACTAGTAAGTAAGGCTGCTGAGAGCTATTCTGTTTCTGGCCTTAAAGCATTACCATTGGGTTCCTGAGCAACTTGACAGTAAGAAGGAAGGGGTTGTTTACCTCACCCTTTCCTCTTTCCAGGAGGTACACAGTCCAACACACTGAAGTTTTCATCAACATTGGTAGAGCCCCTATTATTTCTTGTTAGAGTTTATTTTATTATGTTTTGTTTTGATATTAGGCCATGCAGACCAGCTGGCTTGGAACTTCTGAGCCTCCTGCCTCAGCCTCTTCAGTGCTGGGATTACAGACATGGTACTTGATTTAAATTTTTAATAAAGGAATACAGACCCTTGGTAGCAAGGTGTAAAATAGTGTTATGTGTTAACCACAGAACTCTTCATATGATTCTCTAGAAACTTTTACTTCAAGCCTTCATATGTTTTCTATGTTTGAGCTAACTTCTTGTGAAATCTTTTATTTGAGGCTTTCACTTGATTTATTAAGCCTTTCACTTCCAAAATTTCTGTTTGGTCCTTTGTCAGAATCTTGATCTAGATTTTATCCTCCAGATCTTGGAACAATTCCCCTTCTAATCCACTCAGCTGTTTATCCTCTTTGAATACTTCAACTATTTTTATTTTTGCCATTTTTCTTTTTATATTCTTTTCTCATATATTACATCCAGACTGCAGTTTTCCCTCCCTCCCCTCCCTCCCATCCTTCAGCCTCTCCCACACTTCCACTTTCCTCCAAATCAACCCCCTCCCCTCAGGAAAGAGCAGGCTTCCCAGGGACATCAACCAAACATGGCATAACAAGCCACAGTAAGAACAGGCACATGACATCAAGGCTGGACAAGGAAACCCAGTAGGAGGAAAAGGGTCCCACAAGCAGGCAAAAGAGTCAGAGGCAGCCCCCACTTCCACTGTTAGGAGTCCCACAAAAACACCAAGCCATAACATATATGCAGAGGACCTAAGTCATACTCTTAGCAAGCTCCTTGGTCTCTGTGAGGCCCCGTGAGTCCTGGTCAGGTGATTTTGTGGGCCTTATTCTCATGGTGTCCCTGACCCCTCTGGTTCCTAGTTCGTCCAGTTGCCTGCACATTTTCTTGATGTCACTGTTTTTAATAGCTGAGTAGAATTCTATTGTGTAAATGTACCACAATTTCTTTATTCGTTCTTTGGTTGAGGGACATCTAGGTTGTTTCCAGATTCTGGTTATTATGAATAAGGCTGCTATGAACATAGCTGAACAAATGTCCTTGTTGTATGGGGGAGCATCTTTCAAGTATATGTCCAGGAGTGATATAGCTGGGTCTTGAGGTAGATATATTCCCAATTTTCTGAGAAATCTCCAGATTGATTTCCAAAGGGGTTGTACAAGTTTGCATACCAGCAATGGAGGAGTGTTCCCCTTTCTCCACATCCTCACCAGCATTTGCTGTCACTTGAGGTTTTTTTCTTATCTTAGTCATTCTGACAGGTGTAAGATGGAATCTAAAAGTCATTTTGATTTGCATTTCCCTGATGATGAAGGATGTTGAGCATTTCTTTGTTTCTCACCATTTCATTTCTTGAGAATTCTCTGTTTAGATCTGTATGCAATTTTTAATTGGCTTATTTGGTTTGTTGATGTCTAGTTTCTTGTGTTCTTTATATATTTTGGATATTAGCCCTTTGTCAGATGTGGAGTTGGTGAAATCTTTTCCCAGTCTGTGGGCTGCCATTTTGTTCTATTGACAGTGTCCTTTTCAGTTTCATGAGGTCCCATTTATTAATTGTTGGTCTTAGTGCCTGAACTGTTGTTCTGTTTAGGAAGTTGTCTTCCTGTGCCAATGAGTTCAAGGCTCTTCTCCACTTTCTCTTCTATCAAGTTCAGTGTATTTGGTTTTATATTGAAGTCTTTGATCCACCTGGATGTGAGCTTTGTGCAGGGTGATAGATACGGATCGATTTGCATTATTTTACATATAAACATAAGACCAGCATCATTTGTTGAAGATGCTTTCTTTTTTCCATGATGTATTTTTGTTGTTTTGTTTTTAATAATAAAAAACCAGATATCTTTTAGCCATAACATATATGCAGAGGACCTAAGTCATACTCCTAGCAAACTCTTTGGTCTCTGTGAGGCCCCATGCGTCCTGGTCAGGTGATTTTGTGGGCCATGTTCTCATGGTGTCCCTGACCCCTCTGATTCCTCAGATACTTCCTCCCCCTCCTCAACAAGACTCCCCAAGTTCTGCCTAATGTTTGGCTGTGGGAAACTGGGCTATGGGATTTACTTCTGGGTCTTCAAATCTATTCCACTGATCATCCTGTCTGTTTTTATGCCAATACCATATGGTTTTCATTACTGTTGCTTAGTAGTACAGATAGAAGTCAGGGATACCCCTGATAGTTTTTTGTTGTATAGGATTGTTTACTATCCTGGGTTTTTTTTTTTTTTTTCCATATGAAGTTGAATTTTGTTCCTTCAAAGTCTGGGTTGGGATCTCTGGTCTATTAGTGTCTAAATTTTAGTGTCTCTTTTGAGAAGTCAGATCTTATTATAATAAGTCTGTCTCTGTATGTTACTTGACCTTTTAAAAATTGTAATTTTTAATAGTCTTTCTTTGTTCTCTATGTATAGTGTTTTATTATAAGACTTTCTTTCTGCTCCAATCTATTGGTGGTCTGAAAGCTTCTTGTACTCTTATAGCATGTCCTTCTTTAGGTTAGGAAAATTTTCTTCTGTGATTTTGTTCAATTTTTGGGGGGGGGGTGTTGAGCTAGGATTCTTTTTCTCTTTCTATTGTCATTATTCTTGGTTTTGGTCTTTTTATAGTGTCCCAGATTTCCTGGATGTTTTGTGTCAGAAACATTTTGGAGTTAACATTTTCTTTCATGGGTGTATCAATTTCTTCTATTGTATTTTCTATGCCTGAGATTCTTTCTTCCATCTCTTGTATTCTGTTGATGATGCTTGTGTCTGTAGTTTCTATTTGCTCACCTAGATTTTCTATTTCAAGAATTCCCTCAGTTTGTGTTTACTTTATTGCTTCTGTTTCCATTTTCATGTCTTAAACAGTTTTCTTCACTTGTTATTGTTTTTTTCTTGCCTTTCTTTGCATTCTAGAGGGGTTTATTAATTTCCTCCAATTGTTATTTGTCTTTTCTCAAATTCTTTAAGGAAATTTTTCATATCCTTTTTAAGGACTTCTACCATCTTCATAAAGTTGGTTTAGAGTTGTTTTCTTGTGTTTCAGATGAGTTGCAACATTCAGGTCTTGCTGTTGTGGGATAGCTGGACTCTGGTGGTGACATATTGCCCTGGATATTGTTTATTGTGTTCTTACATTCGCTTTTAGGCATCTGTGTTTGGAATGATGATAGGTGTAGGTGCTGATTTGTGACTTTGACTCTGCTGCATGGTTGCTTTGTCCCTTGGTTTCTGCTTCCTCTTTGGTCTTCTGGTCTTCTTGGCCTGGATTTCTGGGAGCCAGCATGACCTCTGATCCAGTACAGAGTTTCTGTCCAAAGTAGGGGTTTGGCTTTTTTGTCAAGAGCCAACCTGTTAAAGGAGCTCACTAGGCATATGGGCTGTCTAGGAGGTGATCCAGTATTCACAAGGTCTATACCGTGATGCACCCCCAGAACTGCTTCCAGCCTCTGACATGCTGCCAGGAGCCATTGATTTGGGGAAGTTCAGTAGGCATGAGAGATCTCTGGAAGGGATCTGGTATTTTGCAAGGTGTGTACTGTGATGCACCCTAGAATTGCTTCCAACCTCTGACTACCCTGTTAATTGTGCACTGTTCCATCTCTCTAAAATCTGGTGTTAGAGCCAGGCATGGTGGTGTATGCCTTTAATCCCAGCACCCAGGGAGGCAGAGGCAGGTGGATTGCTGTGAGTTTGAGGCCAGCTTGGCCTAAAAAGTGAGTCCAAGACAGCCAAGGTTACACAGAGAAACCTTGTCTTGAAAAACTAAAAAGGAAAAAAAATCTGGCATTGATGCTAACTGTTAATTTCTGGGTATTGACCAAATCTGATTGAGCAAACTTTCTATAGGATCTTGTTTGAGGATACTGTTTGTTGTTCAGATGAATTAATTCCTTATTATGGAAATCCTGATTTGATTCAAATAGTTTTAAAAGTTAAATTGTTTTAGATCTTCTGAAACAATTTTAGAGAACTTATGGCTGCAATAAATACCTTTGTGGACCTCCAGATCCCTATCACTAGGGATAACCTTGTACCAGATTTGTGGCTTCAGATAAGCCTCTACTCCAGATGGCCCCAGGAATCCTGGTATTCACCATAAATATAGGCAAGTTAGTTTAAACTTCCCATGAATCCAAGATACAATGGGACTACCTAGAAATGTCTGAACTAATACAAACCTTAATGTCTATATATACAAACTGTTCTGTTATAATTCCTTATACCTTGTCACTTTGTGGCATCATATGTTGTCATTTTAAGTTTACTCTGTTTCTTAGAATGAAAGATAAAATATTCACTTGAACTTATTATGAACTAAGAGATAGCTGGATAATGTATAGTTAGATCAGTCCTAATTGAAAAGTCATATATTACCTTTGTCACACTGAACTCACTGTGAACTTATGCAATGGAACCTAGATAAGAAATGTTTAGCTTTAAAACACATAACCTGTTGTATTTTAGAGTTCATCTGTTTTCATGATTAATTGTCCTTTTTTGACTATGAGGTAATTTCTCTTGCTCAGAAATATAAATACGGTCACCAACATAAATGACATTGAAACTAAGAAAATGAAGTTCAACTTCAGTTGAAGTTAAGATGCCTAACTTCATCCACCCTTTTCTTGAATGTATGTGTGTGTGAGTGGTTTATTTTCTATCTCTCTCTTATTTCTTATTTCCCTGTAGATTCACAAATAAGTTAGCAGACTCAGGGCTTTACCGTCAGCCTTTCAGGCCATAACAGGTCTAAGTTTACATTAACTTACTGGAGATCTATGCAAAGAGGCCTATCTACAGATCAAAGAGCCTCCTTTTATGACCCCCTGCAGTTTCTAGTCAGAAGCCACTTTTACAGCCTCAGTTATAGGAAAATTGTGGTCAGTTTAAGCTTTCCTCCTTGGCTGCACTACAGCCAATCTCTAGAGAAGAAACTCTGAGCCCCTTTTTTTCTTTCTTCTTTTGATCCTGATCAGTGGCCTGAGCCATCAGCTCTGGTGACCCAAGAGATAAAGTGAACTGTAAAGGCATCCACATCCAGCCCCAGAGATTCTACCCTGGATCTCTTCAGAGCTGCAGCAGAGCATTAACAACTTTTGCTGGCTCACTTGGCCTTTGGTGCAGCAAGGAGTCTCTGACCAAGTTTGGGGGTAGGATAAGAAGACAATGAGTGAAGTGGGGTTTGGGGGCATTGAGTAAGTAGAAGGGGTCCACTGGTAAGCTTTTTGCAAGAAGTTTACTATATTGCAGCCAGTGTGGTATCTGGTCCAGCAAGGAGTCTATTCCTGAATTCTCCTATCTGTTTTTCTGGCTTTCATGGACTATACCTGTTCTTCAAAGTCTCATGGCCTGCAACCAGTTCTTCTGATTGGCATGGACTGCTCCTGGGTGACAAAAGCCTACCCAAGTTGGGGCCTGAGACAAAGCAGCAGGAGGGGGACACAATAGGTGTGATAATGGGAAGAGAGTAGATTGGGTATTCAGGAACTGAATCTAGGGAGTATGGGCAGTCCCACTGGGAAGACCACTCACCTATTCTTCTGAATGGTGTAGTTTGCACCTGAGCAGTGGAGGTCTTCCTGAGTTGGGACCATGGGATGCTTCCATTATATTTAATCTCTTATAAGTTGTTCATATTTGTGGTGCACTATGGTACAATTTCTATTAAATTGGTTTGCAGATAGCCATACTTTTATGTGAGGGACTTCTTTGCAAATAGCCTTCTCTACTGATGTGATGATTGATTAATTGATTGCTTAATTGATTATACTGGGTCATTCCATGCCATTTTCATGCAAGTTTATAATGTACATTGGACATATTTCTCCACAGTACCCGCTGATCCTCTTCTTTTTTCTTTTTTCCTTTCTCATTAGCTCCACCTAAGTTTTGTTCCACTACACAGTTTACCTTCTACTTTCATGTCATCCGTACCCATAAGATTTTTATGTATCTGTGACAACTAGGTCTCACAAATGAGAAAAACCATAGAACATTGTTTTTTTTTCTTGAGGCTGAGTTAGTTTCTTAATATAATTAGCTCCAGTTGAAGCTTTCTTTCAATAGCGGGTTTGTTGTATGGTGTTGTTCAGTTGAGTCCAACTGGACTTTGAAATACAGCTTCTCTGTTTGTTTGGGTTTTGCTGTTGCTGTTGTTTGTTTTATTTATGATCTATGTTGAGTGGGTTTCGACACAGGGCTTAATATGTTGGAGCATGAAGGGCCTAATTTATCTGTAACTTTCATCAGAGTAGGCTACCTCTAGAATTCAAGTGGGTATAGTGTAGATAGAGTACCTGAGGTATACCCTCCAGTCTTGAAGGCAATGCACATTTTGAAAGGGTATGGGAGCAAGCTATGGTGTGGTTCTTTGTAACTGTGCTGTGAACAATGTTTATGCTGTTATTGTTGTGGGATCATGTGTGTTTATGTGTACATATGTGCTTGTGTATGTGTACATCTTTATGTGCCATACAACTTATGTGGAGGTCAAAGGACAATTTATAGTAGGTTGTACACTCTTTCTATCATGTGGACTCTGAGGATTGAACTCAGTTTGCTAGGCTTAGTGGCAAGAACCTTTACCAAATAAGTCATCTTATGGGCCTTAGGTTTCTTTTTCTTTTTTAATTTAAATTATTTTAAATTATATATGTATACAAGCATATGAGTATAGGCGTACACTTGATTGAATTCAGGTGCTAGAGAAGGCCAGTTGTGAGCTTTCTTATGTGAGTGCTGAGAACTGAACTCAGTTCCTCTGTAAGAGCAGTGTAGGCTCTTAAATGCTAAGCCATATCCCCAGATCCAACGCTTCAGATCTTGGATGATTGAGACTACTTTTCTTTTTTTGAGACAGGGTCTCCCTGCGCATTCCTGGTTGGCCTTGAACTTGCTATGTAGACTAGGTTGGCCTGAAACGTAAGAAATCTGTCAGCTTCTGTCTTCCCAGGGTTAAGATTAAAGGTGTGGGCCACAATGTCTAGCTATTCATTTTTCTTTTTAATCTGTTCTGCTTCATATATTTTGATCAAAACAATGGAATTTAACTTGAATCTCTGGTTCTGGGTGCATACATGACTTTCTGAACTCTCTGGAAAGTTATAGAATTACTATTGAGCACAGGAGGCTTTCTGGTAAAGAACGTGTCATATGATTGCTCTTGCCCTTAAGAATTAATCCAAATCAGCCCTCCAGTCATTTGAACAGAAAAAGACTACTTTCGTTTTCTTGGGGTGACAGGAACAAATGTCTATTCACCCTCGTATGAGGGTTTGATAATGTTATAAGGAGGCTTCCAATTGTCTTGATCACAGCATCAATCTTGGTTCTTGTGCTTTTAAAAGAGGAATTTATATAGACCACAGTAGTAGGGCAAGCAGCCAGCTTAAGTAGAGCAAACAAGAAAGGAAGAATATACTTTTTAGAAAAAGAGCAATGGCCCAAATCTGGGCAGTCATGAGGGCTTATATTTTTCTCTTCCGCTTTATCCTTCTGTTGTTGCGTAGTTAGGCAGGCATTAGTAGACTTGGAGACCATAAGGAGACCCCCTGTCTCCCAATCATCTTTGGATGCCACCTTTTGTTTCCTTGGTAACGTTAGAAAGGAAAGCCTCATAATTGCTTCTACTTAAGATTTTTTTAAAATATAAAAAGGTGTAAGTATCAGGGCTTTGTTGAGGCCCATTATGAAAAAGCTACTTCTTTTTTGGTCAAAAGAATAGAATCTGAGTTGTGTTTATAGCCCTGGGCAGAGACAGGGTGTTATGATCTGCCTCTAACATTGCTTAGTATTATCTCCTCCCTTAAGAGTTAACCTAACTGAGCCCAACAATCACCTACCCAGGAAATTGCCCCTTAGGAAAGCTGATTCACTAGAAGGCATGCTAAGGAGATGGGAGGAATAATTATCCTCTTTACTCAGAAGTGCCTCCCTCAGTGCAGTTGCTTGCCAATCTTCACTTCTAAGCCTGTCCAGTTTTCTGAGTTCTCAAAAAGTGAAAAATTTCCCTATCTTCTTCTTCTTTGGATACCAGCCCATATCCTAAGCATATGCTTTGACACTTTGGAAATTTTCATATATTTCTCTGAAGATCATCCTCTACCATTTCTACAGCTGCTTGAAGACCATCATTTAAGGCTTGAACTCAAAAGTACAGCTTTATGTCTTCCCATTTCCCCTCTCCTTCTTTTCAGAAGTTGTCAAGATTTACAGTTTGCCTGCTCTGTTTTAATGGTTCTCTCAAATTCTTAAGAAATGGTCCTCAAGTTCTTTCTGATTGCATTTTAAAATTATTTTATCAACTAGACTAAGAACTCAAAAATACAACCCTAATTTCCTGGTAAATCTGTGTCTCCCCCAGGGTAGGTACTTCCTACCCTGGAAGTATGATTTGTTTTAGAACAATCTGATGAATAAAATGTAAGAATGTGTATATGGATTTAAGTACTTCTAAAGCTGAACATTTCACTAGGAAAGGCTAGCAGTACCTTGTGCATGCTCCCTTGTCAGGGAAATTTCTTAAACCAGTTTGAATAGACCCATTTAGATTTTATGCCACCAACTACCCTTTTTTGTGTCTTGTTTTGAGAATCCTGAGCTGGTTCGGTCAGGGTTGATCACCACCAACTATCATTGTTCATGCCTATTCTTTTGGAGTCCTGTTCCTTAGTTCTTCCTTGCACTAACCAACCATAGCCCCCAACCCCAATTAGGGGGTGGGTCCCTGGACTCTTCAGTGAATAGAGGTAATGACTTGTCTGAATAATGGGAGCTAGGTGGCCTTCGTAGAGAGTAGGCCTGAAGCTGACATTTGAAGATGGAGCTGCTGGAGGCAAGATGAGACAAAATCAAATGGTAAGTTTAAACACACAGGCACCAAATAGTAACAAAATAATGATGGCCATCAGAGGCCCCATAAAAGGCAGAAACCAAGTCAGGGAAAGTGGACCACTTTGATTATTGACCAGATAGCACTGAGGTCAGTTTCCTGATTGTAGTGGTCTAGCCATGATGTTTGTTTATAGCTCTTGTTGACATTAACTTTTACTTAAGTCATTGAAGTAGGTACATTTGGTTTTGTTGATTACTACATACACACCTTCCTTGACCCATATTATTATAGCTCCTTTTGAAATTATTGTGTTTTTGACAACTAGAATGGGGCTCAATTGTTTCTCATTAGTGATGAATTTATTTTTAGGAAGTGGCTGCCCATGAAGAACTTCATAGGAGTTAAACTTTAGGATGCTTAGGTATACTCTGAGTCCTGAGTAAGGCTAGAGGGAGTGCTTTTTTCCAGGGTAGAAAGATTTTTGGGCAAAATTCTTTTTATTTTTTTTAAGGGTTTGGTTAGTTCATTCTACTTTACTAGAAGACCAAGGCCACCAGGAAGAGTGTAAATAGTAGGAGATACACCCAAAGTTAGAAATACCTTGTGTGACCTCAGAGACAATGATAAGCCCATTATCAAACTGAAGTGAGTGGAAAGAAGCCAAAATGAGTTGTAATTTCCTGGGGAAAATGGCCTTTATGACTTCTGAAGGTATCAATCATCATCAACAGGTATTCGAATCCATGATAAGTGAACATTTGAATGAAAACCAGTAGCCAGTACCCCTCTGGGTGTTGGCCATGTCTTTGGGCAGGAAAACCAGAAGAAGTGGCCTCCTGTGCTGTGATTATTTTAGGCATGAACTTCAAAGGCCTGAGAGACCTGATCAATAGCTTTATAAAGGCCCTTTGGTGAGACTATAGCCTTACAGAGACTACAGTTTGTTCCTGCTAAAATATCAAATATCACAGACTCTCTTAACAATCTTCCACTGGAAGTTCTGAAGGAAAATCTGATGCATTTGGCTCCACCTTGTCAGGGTAACAACATATCCCTTCACAGTGGCCCAGTTTTCTTCTGGTGTTTAAGCTGGCATTTGTGACTGGGTGGGAATGGTGGGGATAAGGGACATTTCTAGCTCTTTAGGGACTATTGCTGCATTTTGTTTGTTTAGCTGGCCCTATGGTTTCCTTGAGTTTCTTTAGAGTCTTCACTTCAGTGGTCTTAGAGTGTGGCCTGAAATAGGAACGGCTACTGTCCAGAGAGATTCCATAATCTGAGACCCATTTAGAATATGTTTTATTTAACTTTTCATTGAATTTCTTTGTGAATTTCACACCATGCACCCCAATCTTGCTAATCTCCCTGACCCTTTGTATCCCCCCTCTGTCTTTGCAAACCTCCACACACAAAGAAAGAATAAAAGTAGAAAAATCTCATTGTGGAAGCTGTAGTGCATTATAGTGTCTCACAGTATACTTTTTTGACCACACATCTGTACTTACCAATGTTAATTGCAATGAATCATTGGTCTGGTTTGAGGTCTCTGGCTTCTGCTCTACTATCAATACTGGATCTTCATTGGGACTCTTCTAAGATATCCTGTTGTTGCCCTGTGTCATGGAGATTCTGTAGCTTTGGATCTGCAGGGCTTGGTCCCTTCACATGCTCCAGCAGTACATAGATGAAGTGGATGTTGGGGTGGGCCAACTCAAGGCCCTGGATCTGGGCCTGGGTGGTGGCTGAGCTAGTCAGTCTACCAGCTCTCCTGCATCCTACACCACTAGGATAAGCTCTTCAGCATTTCCCCAGCTAGCTCACCCAATATTGCAGCCAACAACGGGTCAGGCCAGCTCTCCTACTCTCATCCTCTTGGGACCAGCTCACCTATGCTCCCGCCACTAAGGCATGCTCTACTTTGCTGTCTAGGAGAGGTGCAGGGCCTGCTCTCCCAAGTGCTGCAGCCAGTGAGAGGCAGGGACAACTTTTCTGTTCTCATGACCCTGGGGCCAGCTCTCCCACTCTCTGAAGATGGTGAGGTATGAGGGGGGCATTTAAAACACTTTTATTAATTAAAATTGTTCTAAATACATTTGTTCTTCACACATATATGAAATACATGCTGACCATTCTTTTTTCCTTTTTTATTATTAATTTATTCATATTACATCTCAGTTGTTAGCCCATCCGTTGTATCCTCCCATTCCTCCCTTCCTTCCGCTTCCCCCCCATTCCCCTCCCCTATGTCTGTGACTGAGGGGGACATCCTCCCCCTGTATATGTTCATAGGGTGTCGAGTCTCTTCTTGGTGACCTATTGTCCTTCCTCTGAGTGTCACCAGGCACCCCCATCCAAGGGACACGGTCAAATATGGGGCAACAGAGTTTGTGTGAAAGTCAGATCTCCTTCTCCACTTAACGGTGGAGAATATCCTGTCCATCGGCTAGACTGGGTAGGGGTTCGAAGTTTACTGCCTATATTTTCCTTGGCTGGTGCCATAGTTTGAGGAGGACCCCAGGGCCCAGACCTGCCTGTAGTTTCCCAGGACCCTCTGGATCCTTCTATTTCCTCATTCTCCCAGGCTTCTCACACCTAAAGTCTCAATAGGATGTCCTCACCTCTGACCCACTTTCCTGGTAGGTAAAGTTTTTCATGGGGACGTACCCCTTGGACTAGTGTCTCAAATAAGTGAGTATATACCATTTAACTCTTTTTGCTTCTGGGTGAACTCACTCATTATGATAATTTCTAGTTCAACCCATTTGTCCACAAATTTTGGAAATTCCTTGTTTTTAATAGCTGAGTAGTATTCCATAGTGTAAATGTACCACAGTTTCTTTATCCATTCTTCTACTGAGGGACACATAGGCTTTTTCCATGTTCTGGCTATTATGAATAAGGCAGCTATGAACATGGTTGAGCATATGTCCCTGTTGTGTGGTAGTGCATCTTCTGGGTATATTCCAAGGAGTGGAATAGCTGGGTCTTGAGGAAGCCCTATTCCCATTTTTCTGAGAAAGCGCCAGATAGATTTCCAAAGTGGTTGTACTAATTTGCATTCCCACCAGCAATGAAGGAATGTTCCTCTTTCTCCACATCCTCACCATGCTGACCATTCTTACCCTGACCTTTTCACCACCCTTGTCCATCCCCTTTCCCCATAAATCTCTCTCTTTAGTTGGTGTCTATTTATTTGGTTTTGTAACACACTGAGTTTAACCAGAGCTGTCTTCATGAGACCATGGCTTTGGAGTGATCTCTGGTGGGTGCAGTAGTGGTCACATAACTGAAGACAACGACTCCTCTTCATCCAGAATCTGTCAGCAGACAATTGTAGTTCAGAGGTTAAACAAATCGAGTCCCACGAGCCCCTCTTCCTTTCATGACTAATGGTTGATATGACTAATGGTTGTATGGAGAGACTGCAGGTGACCACAGCTGTTGTGAGTTAATGATGGTGATGGTTATATGGCGTTTATAGAATAGCATGTTGCAGCCCCCCATGCTGTCTTTCCACTCTGACATACTTCCTGCTCTACAATATTCCCTCAGCCTTGGAGAGGGCAGTGTAAATGGCTTATTTAAGGCTGGACCTACAACCATGGCACATTCTTTACATTTTGAAAATACACTAGTTTCTGCATTTGCCGCGACCCTTCCGGCCAGCGGAAAATAAGGACACGACCCGAGTGTTCTTCTCCAGGCGGTTTATTCAGGAATTTTTTCAGCAAGCTTCTTCTCCTGTACCCCAGCGCCCCTCTTATATCCTCTGCCTCACCCAATCAGCAGCTCTTACGTCGGTAGCTCCAATTGGTTCCTGACAAGGCGGGATGCATACGTCAGAGCAAAGCGTGGCCCACAACCCAAATAAGGACTTGTTTACCAGGAGCAGAATTGCAAGTCATTTTGCCTGGCAGGTTTCCAGGCGCCATCTTAGCGAGGGCGATAGCTTCAGCTTCCCACATGCATTCACTGAGGTTCAATATAAGGAGAGGCTCCTCTGCTTAAGGTTGGGAGCAGCTTACATATATATAGAAGCATAGATATTTAGAAGGCAGTTTGTTGCTCTGTCAATTTAGATAAACATTGGTGATAAGTCCCTTGCCTATGATACCCAGATTTTACAGATGTTCTTTTAGCTATTAGTATCCCCCTTTCCTACCCAACTGGCAACATTAGCATGGAAGATCAGGAAGACATACTTAGAAATGGTAGATATGATGAATATGATGAATATGATGAGGTTCTCCGGCACGGGACTAGCTTCAGTTACCTCAGCCACTGAGACTACTGCATAGCTGGCTCTGAAGACACCATAGAGAAGAAAGTGGCTCCTGTCTCTAAACCAGGTATAGCATACATTGAGAAGAGGTCCTTCCTTAAGGTCCAGTCTGTTGACATAGGCAACAATGAAAACCTCATGCCATCAAAAAGAGGTGACACTATATCCTCTGACAATGGAAACAGGCTGAACTGATGACATTATATGTTTGGATTGTTAACTTTGGATTTTTCTACCTTTATAGCATGACTATCAGCAAGCTAGAATATCCACTTAGCTTTTAACAGGCCAGATACATGATGGTATGTATATAGAGTCAAGGCTTTCCTCAAAGAGATGTGGGTTCCTTCCTCAAGTAGAAGAGATACTACAGCAAAAGCCTGGAATCAATTAAGGCTAACCATGGCCACAGAGTCTATCTTCCTTGATAGGTGCCCTACAGGCTATGAAGTGTACTCCACTTCTTGACTGAGAACACCTAGAGCCTTTCCTCTTCATTCGGGGACATAAAGGGGCCAGGGCAGGTAAAAGCATGTTTCAGTTGACTGAATGGGGAACTTTGTTGTGAGGTTCAGATTAGAGAATCAATTTCCTCTTCTTTTAGGGCCTTATATGGTGGATTCGTTGGTTCTATGTATGCCAGGAGCGGCTGAGGAAGGTCCTAAGTTGGGAAATGACAGTTGGAGAATTGACTGGATGTAATGGAGAGAGAGGTTGTTAGCTCTCTTAGAGTGAGGATGAGACCCACACATGCTACTCTTTGAGACAATAAGAGTCAGTACTGACTTCAAGAGTCAGTACTCTCAATCAGCCAGGAACTTGAGGGAGATCCTTCATGGCATTTAGCTAGATCTTATGATGGTGAATAAATCAGAAGATTATCTATATATTATAAAATATCCTTATCCAGTAGGGGCATAGCTCTTGGATCTTGAGTGAAAGCCTGTCTGAACAGGCAAAGGCTATCTAGGGACCTTTGCATCAGGACAACCCAAAACACTTGTTGGTGTTTCCCAGTGGGTAAGAATCACTCATGCAGAAATAGAAACTGAGAGTCTGGGCACATTGGGATACAGAAAAAGGCATCCTTTGGGTCTAATATTGAGGACTGTTGGTTTTCCACTAAGGATAGATACTACTAGTAGAGAAGAATAACGGCCTCATTGAGAGTCTTGAGGTCCTGCCCCAGCTAACATTCCCCATTTGTTCTCTTTATTGTTAAGATGAGGCTGTTGCATGGGAAGAATGAGGATGTAGCATGAGAGGTTCAGGGCACCAAAGCCCATGTTGAAGAAGTTAACTGACAAGAGGCTGCATAGGTTCAACGCCTGCTATGCTCCCCAGCCTAAAGGGCACTATTTCTTGTGGGGGAACATGGAAGGGTTCTGTAGTTGAAATTTTTAACTAGAGGCACAGTTTTTTTTTTTTTTTTTTTTGTCTTACTAGGGATCCCTGTGTCCCAGACAGCTGTATTAATCTCCAACTAATTCTTCCCCACTGTGGAGAGAAGGCATAATGACATCTGAGCCAAAGTCTGAAAAAAATGAAAGATGCCTGTGTAACATCTTTGAAAACCAGATTTGTTAGGACCCCTATCCAACATGTGGGACAATGCCATGCTATTACCAAAAGTAGTAAAACTCCAAGCTCCTCTGAGACAAAAGATAGAGACCATAAAGCATTGAGTTTGGGGCTTTCCTTTAACTCCAGCTACCTTATAAGAAGCTTTGGTCAAATTTCCAGGAGCAAAGTAAAAACAGAGTAAGAGGCACCAGGAGACAGTAAGAATATAAGGCCCCTATCTATAATACCAAGGGTCAACTTTGACTCTTCCCAGTTGATAGAAATTGAAGTATCCGGTGTCATCAGTGGACATAGGCTTCATTGGAAGGTCACAAGAAACTCAGCCATCCTGGGCTTCCTTCAGCTTTCAGAATAGTCCCATTGCTAATGTCCCATTTGGCCACATTGTAGGCGTGGCCTCTATAGCCCTTATTTGGTCACTGTTGTTTCTAACATCCTGGAGGGTGTGGGTAATACCTTTCCTGTCTACAGAGTGGTCAGGAGTTGGACTCACCTTTTCTTCTCACACTCGCCCTACATTGTGATAAATGGAGGTAGTCATCAAGAGGAACCTCCTCATCCAAGTCTGACTTTTGGAACTTTTGTTGGATGTCCAGAGCTGACTGGATGATGAAATTATATTTAAGAATTATCTGTTCTTCTACACAGCCAGGACATAGTGAGGTATGCTTTATAAGAGCCTCTCTTAACCTTCCTTGGAAGGCAATGAGATTCTTTTATGCCCCATGATCTATGGAAAACTACTAAATATAACCAAGGGGCTTGGCCTGGATATTTGTTACTGTTTCCACCAGACAAGCTCTCTGAAGTCTCTTTACTGGTTATCGTCCCAATCAGAGTTATTGGAAGGAACTGCTGTGTCCCCAACTGGGTATGCCATGGGATCCATAATATATATCTAAGCTATCCCTAAAGCTTTGGCCTGCCTTCGAGATCATTTGCCTTGTAGATCTGGTTGGAATATGTCCTAAAATAATGATAACATCCTTCCAAGTCAACTCTAAATCCTGAGTTAAATGTTGGAAGACTTCTATATACTTGTCATGATTAGGTCCTGCTTTATCCATTCTAGATTCTGTAAGGAGATAAGGATATATCCTTGGGTTGGGCCCAAATCAGGAGATTCCCAGAGAGGCCAGCTTTGTGGAGCCCCAGAATAAGGAGAGCAAGAGGTGGTGAAAATGATGGCTTAGAGGGTTCCAAGGACTCCTCATTGGGTTAGGCCTCCTTTTGCAGGCACCAGGAGCGGTCTCCCTTTTGGTTATAAGTAAGGTGTCAACCTAACATTTGAGATACAGAACAGGTTGGTTACTCAAGGCATACAATGCTTGGACATATGAAATTTCATTCCACTTGCCCTCCCTCCTGCAAAACAAACCCTGCTGTTACATGATGCTATACTTTAACGTGCCATTTAGTGGTCATTTTCTCTGTCTCCCAGCTTATCCTGGGGTCAAGCTGTACTGTAGAAGAAAATGACTTACCTGTTTTGTTTTGTATTGTTTTTGAGTAAGCCTGGGCCAAGTTTAAATCAGTTCTTCAGGAATGCCCAAAGAAGTATATGGTAAGATGGAGGCCTAATTTCCTGTTTGGAAGGTGTGTGTAAAGAGCGGGGGCATCAGCAGGGTAGGTAATACTTTAGAGATGTGTTTATTTACTCAATTTTCCTTTAGACCATGGTTGGGAGCCCTCCCCTTGTACAAGGGTAGGCCTCCTTTGGGATGGATAATTCTTTGTGATCCACAGAAAACTGGTCTGTCTCCTCAGATCACCTCTGCTAGATCTCTATTTCCCTCCTCTACTTGCCTGTGCTTTCCTCTATAACACGCCAATTCCTGATAAGTTTTAAACCTAGGGAGTTCACCCCCTATTAAAAAAACTGTAGCCCATTTTCCCAGGTTATATAGTCCGGGTTTTGGAGAATGTTGACATTCTTGTGGTTTAGGCCTCTAGTCATCTGATAATAGATGAGGTGCTGGAGACAGGAGAGAACCACCACAGAGTAATATGGTGCCTCCCTTTGCTCATAAGCCTGTCACCAGAATGGGTCTCTTAAAATGTGCAGATGATAGGAACAAAGACTCTTATACCTAGTCCACTTAAACAGAAGGAGGGGCTATTAAGCGAGGTCCCCTAGCAAAGGCCTATAGTTTTGCCAGGGTCTACACTGTAGTTTCATAACTGAAGGAAGGCTCCTGGGTAAAAGATGAGAGGAGCCACTCTGAAGATACCAAGCCTTTAATCCCAGCACTCAGGTGGCAGAAGCGAGCAGATCTCTGTAAGTTTGAGGCCATGCTGGTCTACAAAGTAAGTCCAGGATAGCCAAGGCTACACAGAGAAACCTTGTCTCAAAAAACCAATAATCAAACCAAAACAACAACAACAACAACAAAAATTTGGTTCCACACAGTGTAACTGTATTTCCAGTTCTGGGAAGCAGAGATCCTTGGGGCTTTTGCGCCATCTACAAAACAAAAACAAAACCAAAACAAACAAACAAACAAAACAAAAATATCGTTTTTAGAGCCTTGGGTCCTCTCCTGGTAGCCAAGGCTACCAATAAAGTGGAATGGTTCTAAGGGCTCCTGATGTCTTTTCAGGACTTGAGCAAGGACACAAGGGGGTTTCATCTGGGGAAAGATGTAGAGGTAGCAGGTTTGCAGTAAGAAGCCACAGAAACAATGCCTAAAAGAAGCAGAGCTGCAGGCTGAACAGGCAGAAGGCTTGTAGTGGTACACAGTGAGGATGAGGAAAGCATCTTTGCCAAAAGAACATGTCCTAGCACATGACAGGTGGAGCAGAGTGACAAGAGTGTAGCTAAGCCTTGGAGATAGAAGAAAATGGAGACATGATTTACAGACCATATGAACGTTCCAAACCCCAGAACTACATGCTTTGGGAGACCTTCTGTTTCCTCTGGTCTGCACCCCAGCAGCAGTCTTAGGTCTTCAACTCCTAAAAGAGAAGGAATTTGTTCCTGGCACTCTAAACCTGGCTACAAGCCTGTAGCTTGGGAGGTCATAAGCCTCCCAAGCTTTTACTGTTATTTTGCTAAATGGGCATGCTGTGCCCACCAAACTGCCTTCTAAATAATTATGCTTATACCCGTAGATTAAAGCTACTCTCAGCTCTAGTCAGAGAAGCTTCATTTTGCACTCTGCAGCAGTTACACTGCAGAGATATTTAACTGATCAAAGTGCTGAGAATAAGTGACTGTGGATGATCAGCCCTAAATGGGACTTCTGCATGACATAGTTCAAGGCCTCAGAAACATCGCAGAAGAGGGGATGGGAAGATTGTAAGAGCTGGAGAGTGGGAAAAAGGGCTATGAGATGCTGCCTTTTTGATAGGACATGGTCATGGAAAATGTAAACACACACTCAGCAATGATGATTATCTACCTGCCCAAGACTGGACCCATTAACACTCTTTTTGGAGACAGCTTGCTATTTTAGCTGGAGTGTTTGACCAGGAAGTATCCAGGATGCATCTATTTCTATTACCCCCACCCCCTTGTGCCGAGGTTAAGCCTTATACTGCCACAACCAGCTTTTACATAGATATTAGGGATGTAAACTCAGGTCCTCACGGAAGTATAGAAACTACTTTACTCACTGAGTCATCCTATGTTTATACTGAGAATGAACCAAAAACTACTTTGTAAAGTGAAGTCATTCAGGGTAAGACACAGTTTAAGAATACCACTGTTTCACACAATATGGGGTAACTCAAAGCAGCGCACAGCCAGACATTACCAGGTTATGTATAAGAGCATGGGTGACCCCTGAACAGCTGTATCCCCACTGTACTGATTATGATGGGCAATGGCCACATTATGCCCCAAAGGCAGTGTTCTATAATAGTAGTCCAGGCTGTCTTAAAAACTCTTGATTCTTTTGCCAGAACTCCCTGAAGGCTAGAGTTACATGAATGTGCTCTACCAGTCCTGACTTGGTTCTCATTTTTAGAGCTTTACAGCAGAAGTTCTCACCCAGTGGGTTGTGACCCCTTTGGCCCACTCTATCTCTAAAAATATTTAAGATTCATAACAGTAGCAAAATTCCAGTTGTGAAGCAGCAACAAGATAATTGTATGGTTGGGGGGGGGTCCCACAACATGAAGAACTGTATTAAAGGGTCACAGCGTTAGGAAGGTTGAGAGCCACTGCTGTAGGGCGATAAAGGACTGGGGCTGCAGACCCTAACTCTACATCTACAACATGCCTAATAGCTCCAAAGTCTCTCCTAGCTCTATTTTTTTATGCTTTTAATTTAATCTAACTCATGAAACTTGCATTTCTCATTGATATTGTATTGAGTTTCTTATGGGGCATTTCACTGAAGTACACAAACTGATTACATTATGTCTTCCACTGGAGGCTTGGAGTTTGAAAGGGCCCATTTTGTCTAACTAGCTATATCTATCTTTTCAGATTCAGTTTTAAACGATTTGATCAATTTGTTCTTAAGTCATCTCTGTAACGTCTCTACCCATAAAATTAGTCTTTTGGGGGGGATATGTGACAGTGTATTTTCATTGAAGTCAGTGATTAAGGGACATTGTGGATACTAATATTATCTCAGATTTCAGCTGCATTTTTGTCCTCGAGTAGTAACTTGAGAGAAGATGAGTAAAGACATTTCCTGATAATATTAGAAAGTCTTCCCAAGTTTTTGGTGGGAAAAATAGCAAAATGGCTAGGTACCATGGAACCTCTGCACTTTGGAACTGTACCACTTGTTAACAAAACGGAATTGGTGGGCAGGTGGTGGCAGTGCACATCTTTAATCCCAGCACTTGGGAGGCAAAGGCATATGCATCTCTGTGAGTTCAAGGCCATCCTGATTTACAGACTGAGTTCCAGGGTAGCCAAGGCAAAACTGAGAAAACCCTGTGTCAAAAAATAAAAACAAACAAATGGAATGAGCTCTATGTGGTGGCCCATACATATAATGCCAACACTCATGAGGACGAATCCAGAGGAGCTGCAGCAGGGAGGCATTTCTTTTTAGTGGTGTAGCCACTGCTAAACTGTTGAGACTTGGTTACATAGTGAGTTCCAGTCTAGCTTGGGCTACAGTGTTGACACCTCATTTCAAATCAAACCAAACTAAATGAAAACAGAATGTGTATTGCTATAATTTGGATATGCTTTAGCGCCCACTCCAAGGTTTCATGTGGTGCAACGCAATCAACATTGTGAGGTGGTAAGAGATTACAAACTTAATGACTGTGGCGTCTGGAGGTGAGCGCCTTTGGACACTGTCAGGGTTAGATAAAGGTGTTACAGTTAAACCTCTACACACATGTGCGCGCGCGCGCACACACACACACACACACACACACACACACACACACACTGATTGAATCATGGTGCTTTTATTGCAAGAAGAGATTAGAAAGACACACCTGTGCTCCCTTTGTTTTGACACATGGAATTCTATGCCATTTTGAGACTGTCAGAAAGTAGTCTGGGTCAGTGTAGCCCCTTGACCTTCAATCATAATCACATACCAGAATAAACTTTTCTCCAAATGTAGCCTGATTCAAGTAGCTCATCATACTAACAACAACAAAAGAATGCAGGTGGTGTTCTTTGGGGAGAATAGGGAAGTTGCTAGGTAGGTTGAATTAGAGTTTAAGATGCTCAAAATGTACATTTCATTTTATTTTTCTTTCTTTTTAAATTTTCAACATTTACTTTATTTATTTTTTAAAAATAATTTATTTAGATTACATCCTGATTGTTATCCCCTCACTGATATCTTCCTGTTCCCCCTCCCTCCCTTTTCACCCTCTTTTCCTCCCCTAGACCTTTGACAGAAGGGGACCTCCTCCCCTATCATATGACCACAGCCTATCAGGTCTCATGCTAGTAGCCTGCTTCCCCTTCCTCTAAGTGCTGCCAGGCTTCCCCACCAAGGGGAAGTGGTCAAATAGAGGGCCCCAGAGTTCATGTCAGAAGCAGTCCCCACTCTCCCCATAACCTTGGAGAATAAGCTGTCCATTGGCTAGATCTGAACAGGGGGTCTAGGTTCATTGCATGCATTGTCCTCGATTGGTACAACAGTTTATTCAGGCCCCCCTGGGTCCAGATTTGCCGGCCTTGATGGTCTTCTTGTGGGGCTCCTGGACCCTCTCGGTCCTTCTATCTCCCCATTCTTCCATACCCCTCTCACGTAGAGTCCAATAGTGAGTCCCAGCATCTGTCTCAATACCGAGTGAAGACTCTCAGAGGACATCTATGTTGGGGTGATATCCACTTGTAAGTGTGTATATACCATGTGTGTCTTTCTAGATCTGGGTTATCTTACTCAGGATGGTCATTTCTAGTCCCATCCATTTGCTTGCAAATGTCACGATTTCCTTGTTTTTAATGGTTAAGTAGTATTCCATAGTGTAAGTGTACCACAGTTTCTTTATCCAGTCTTTGACTGTGGGACATCTAGGTTGCTTCCAGATTCTGAATATTATTAATAAGGCTGCTATGAACATAGTTGACCAAATGTCTTTGTTGTGTGGTAGGGTGTCTTTTTGGGTATATGCCAAGGAGTGGAATAGCTGGGTCTTGAGGTAGCCCTATTCCCAATTTTCTGAGAAAGTGCCAGATTGAGTTCCAAAGTGGTTGTACAAGTTTGCACTCCCACCAGCAATGGAGGAGTGTTCCTCTTTCTCCACAACCTTGCCAGCATGTGCTATCACTTGAGTTTTTGATCTTAGCCATTCTGATGGGTGTAAGATGGAATCTCAGAGTCGTTTTGATTTACATTTCCCTGATGACTAAGGAGGTTGAGCATTTCTTTAAGTGTTTCTCAGCCATTTGACATTCCTCTGCTGAGAATTATCTGTTTAATTCTGTGCCCCATTTCTCAATTGGGTTATTTGGCTTGGTTGTGTTTAATTTCTTGAGTTCTTTATATATTTTGGATATTAGACCTTTGTCAGATGTAGGGTTGGTGAAGATCTTTTCCTAGTCTGTAGGCTGTCGCTTTGTTCTCTTGACAGTGTCTCCTGCCTTACAGAAGCTTCTCAGCCTCATGAGGTCCCATTTATTAATTGTTGACCTTAGAGCCTGGGCTGTTGGAGTTCTAGTCAGGAAGTAATGTCCTGTGCCAATGAGTTCCAGGCTCTTCCTCACTTTTTCTTCTAACAGATTTAGCATTGCTGGTTTTATTTTGAGGTCTTTAATCCACTTGGATTTGAATTTTGTTCATGATGATAAATATGGATGTACTTGTATTTTCCTACATGTAGACATCCAGTTAGTCTAGAACCATTTGTTGAAGATGCTATCCTTTTTCCATTGAATAGATTTGGCTTCTTTGTCAAAAATCAAGTGACCATATGTGTATGAATTCATGTCTGGGTCTTCAATTCGATTTCACTGAACAACCAGCCTATTGCGGTGCCAGTACCATGCTGTCTTAATTACTGTTGCTCTATAGTACAGCTTGAGGTCAGGGATGGACATTCTTCTGCATGATCTTTTATTGTACAAGATTGTTTTAGCTATTCTGAGTTTTTTGTTTTTCCATATGAAGTTGAAAATTGATCTTTCAAGGTCTTTAAAATTGTGTATGTATTTTGATAAGGATTTCAATGAATCCGTGAATTGCTTTTAGTAAGATGGGCCATTTTTTTATATTATATGAGGTTTATTAAGGGATCATGGGGTGGGGGGAGAAGGGAAGGAGGTAGAGGTACCCCAGAGAGAGAGAGAAAAAATAGAACAAATAGAGGGGGGAGAGAGATAAGAGAGGAAAGAGAGAGCATGAGAGAGGTGGAAGGGGGTAGAGGGAGAGTGGGAGTAGAAAGAGGGAAGAGAGAGAGAGAGAGAGAGAGAGAGAGAGAGAGAGAGAGAGAGAGAGAGAGAGAGAGAGAGAGAGAGAGAGCCAAGATGGCCATTTTTACTATGTTGATTTTTCTGATCCACAAACAAGGGAGGTCTTTCCATCTTCTGATATCATCTTCAATCTCCTTCTTCAGAGACTTGAAATTTTTTTTTTCACACAAGCCTTTCACTTGCTTGGTTAGAGTTACACTTAGATACTTTATATTATTTGTGGCTATTGTGAAGAGTGTAGTTTCTCTACTTTCTTTCTCAGCATGATTGTCATTTGTATATAGGAGGGTTACTGACTTTTTTGAGTTGATTTTGTATCCAGCCACATTACTGAAGGTGTTTATCAGCTTTAGGAGTTCCCTGGTGGAATTTTGGGGGTCACTTATGTACACTATCATATCATCTGCAAATAGGGATAATTTGATTTCCTCCTTTTCGGTGTGGATCCCCTTGATCTCCTTTTGTTGTCTTATTGTTCTAGCTAGGACTTCAAGTATTATATTAAAGAGATATGGAGAGAGTTGGCAGCCTTGCCTAGTCCCTGATTTTAGTGGAATTTCTTTGAGTTCTCTCCATTTAATTTGATGTTGGCTATTGACTTTCTATATATAGCCTTTATTATGTGCCTTGTATCCCTGATCTCTCCAAGACTTTTTGTCTTGGATTTTGTCAAATGCTTTTTTGGCATCTAGGAAGATGATCATGTGTTGTTTTTTTTTTCTTTCAGTTTGTTTATATGGTGGATTACATTGGTGGATTTTCCTATGTTGAACCCATCCCTGCACGCCTGGGATGAAGCCTACTTGGTCATGGTGAATGATATCATTGATGTGTTCTTGGATTCGGTTTGCAAGTATTTTATTGAGTATTTTTGCGTTAATGTTCATAAAACACATTGGTCAGAAATTCTCTTTCTTTGTTGAGTATTTATGAGGTTTAGATATCAAGGTGACTGTGGCCTCATAGAATGAGTTTGGTAATGTTTGTTCTGTATCTATTTTGTGGAGTAGTTTGAAGAACATCAGTATTAGCTCTTTGAAGGTCTGGTAGAATTCTATTCTGAAACCATCTGGCCCTAGGCGTTTTTTGGTTGGGAGACTTTTGATGACTGCTTCTATTTCTGTAGGAGAAACAGGACTATTTAATTTGTTTACCTGGTTTTGATTAAATTTTGGCAAGTGGAACCTATCAAGAAAATTGTCCATTTCCTTTAGATTTTCAAATTTTGTGGCATATAGGTTTTTGAAGTAAGACCTAATGATTCTTTGCATTTCTTCAGTGTCTGTTGTTATGTCTCCCTTTTTGTTTCTGATTTTGTTGATTTGGGTAGTGTCTCTCTGCAATTTAGTTAGTTTAGCTATGAGTTTGTCTATCTTGTTGATTTTCTCAAAGAACCAGCTCCTGGTTTTGTTGATTCTCTAAATTGTTCTCTTTGTTTTTAATTTATTGATTTCAGCCTCGAGTTTAATTATTTCCAGCCATCTACTCTTCTTGGGTGTTTCTGCTTCTTCTTTTTTCTTTAGAGCTTCCAAAAGTGTTATTAGGTTGCCTGTAAGAGATGTTTCCAAGCTCTTTATGAAGGCAGTTAGTGCTTTGAACTTCCCTCTTATCACTGCTTTCAATGTGTGCCATAAATTTGGTTTTGTTGTATCTTCATTTTCATTGAATTTTAGCAAGTCCCTAATTTCTTTCTTTCTTTCTTCCCTGGCCCAGTTGTCATTGAGTAGAGAGTTATTCAGTTTCCATGTGTGTATAGGTTGTTTGTTATTTTTGTTGTTGAAATACAGCTTTAGTCCGTGATGATCTGATTAGGATACAACATATTATTTCAGTCTTCTTGTAATTGTTGACGCTTGCTTGGTGACCTACTATATTGCCAGTTTTGGAGAAGGTTCCGTGAAGTGCTGAGAAGAAGGTATAATCTTTTTTGTTTGGGTGAAAAGTTCTGTAGATATCTGTTATATCCGTTTGATTCATGACATTAGTTAGTGTCATTATTTCTCAGTTTAGCTTCTGTTTCATTGACCTATCCTTTGGTGAAAGTGTGGTGTTGAAGTCTTCCACTATTAATGTGTGTGGCTCAATGTATGGTTTAAGCTTTATTAATGTTTTCTTTAAAAATGTGGGTGCCCTTGTATTTGGGGCATAGATGTTCAGAATTGTGATGCCATCTTTGTTGATTTTTTCATTGATGTGTATGAAGTGTCCTTCCTCATCTCTTTTGATTGATTTAGGTTGAAAGTCTATTTTATTAGATATTAGAATGGCTACACCAGCTTGCTTCTTGTGTGGGTTTGCTTGGAAGACCTTTTTCTAGCCTTTTACCCTGAGGTAATATCTATTATTGTGGCTGAGATGTGTTTCTTGAATGCAGCAGAATGTTGAGTCTTGTTTATGCATCCATTCTGTTAGTCCGTGTATTTTTAGTGGAGAGTTGAGACTGTTGATGTTGAAAGAGATTAATGACAAGTGACTATTTGGTCCTTTGGTTTGGTGTTGGTTGTGTTTGTCTGGTTTTTGTTTTGCTAATGTGAAGTTATTATTTCCTGTGTTATCCTGGTTGTAGTTAGCCACTTTTGGTTGAAGTTGTCCTCCTAGTAACTTCTGTAGGGCTGAATTTGTGCATAGGTACTGTTTGAATTTTTTTATTGTGGAATATCTTGTTTTCTTCATCTATGGTTATTGAAAGTTTTACTGGGTATAGTAGTCTAGACTGGCATCTGTGGTATCTTAGGGTTTGCAAGACCTCTGCCGAGGAACTTCTGGCTTTTATGGTCTCTGCTGAAAAGCTGAGTGCAATTATGATAGGTTTGCCATGATACATTACTTGGCTTTTTTCCCTTGCTGCTTTTAGTATTTTTATTTGTTCTGTACATTTTGTATTTTGATTATTTATGTGACAAGAGGATTTTCTTTTCTGATTTACTCTATTTGGTGTTCTGTAGACCTCTTGTATGTTTATAGGCATCTCTTTCTTTAAATTGGGAAATGTTGCTTCCATGATTTTGTTGAAAATATTTTCTGGACCTCGGATCTGGGCAGCTTCTCTTTCCTTAGTTCCTATTATTCTTAGGTTTCATCTTTTCATGGTGTCCTTGATTTCTTGGATGTTTTGTGTCCAGAAAAATTTCAGATTTAACATTTTCTTTGATGGTTGCATCAAATTCTTTCCATTGTATCTTCTACACCTGAGATTCTTTCCTTTGTCTCTTTAATTCTGTTGGTGATACTTATCTCTGTAGTTTTTGTTGTCTCTTTCCAGAATTTCCTCAGTTTGTGCTTTTATCATTGTTTCTATTTCCATCTTCAGATCTTGAACCATTTTATTGATTTCCTTCACCTGACTGTTTGCATTTTCCTGAATATATTCCAGGGATTTCTTAATTTCCTCTCTATAGGCTTCTGTCATGGCCTCTCTAAGGTCCTCAATCTGTTTGGTTGCATCTTCCTGTATTTGTTTACAGATTTTGTTTTCTCCGTCATCATCTTCATTCTGAAGGATTTGAAGTTATTTTCTTGTGCTTCAGCTGTGTTTGAGTTTCCAGGGCTGACTGCTTTGGGATAACTGGGTTCTGGAGATTCCATATTAATTTGGCTTCAGTTGCTTGTTCTTTTACAGTGGCCTTTAGTCATTTTTCTGGTTCTGATGTTGGGTAGTAGTTTCTGGTGTCCTTCACTGGCCATTGAGAGCAGTTCATAGGTGAGTGGCTATAGGTTGAGACCCCTCAGCTATGGGGATCAGGGAACCCTTTCCTGGGTCAGGTAGGTGACCTGTGTTCAGCTCCCTGGAATTTGCTCCACACCCTAGGTTCCTCATTGGGCCAACAGACTCGAATGCTGGTGCTCTGCAGCCAAAAATTCAGTCAGAGAGAGAAAGTGCACATACAGCCCCCTAACCTGCATTTGGGTGAGCTTTGGAGACCCCACCTGTGCCTGTATGGGCCTTGGGGCCTTGGTTCAATCCCTGAGAGAGTGCTGGTATAGTGCACTAGCCTGCATTTGGCTGTGCTTTGGTGTGAGTGTGGATGTCCACTCAGGCCTTGGGGTCTTGGTTCAGTCTGCAAGTGAGTGCAGGCACAGTGTGCTAGCATGTGGCATTTGCTCAGGCTTTGGAGAACGTGTCCACTCCTGCCTGAACCCTGGGTCCCTCCGTGGAAGAGTGGGATGATCCATGGTGAGGTCTATCCCAGCTCCACACTCTGTAGCCTACAGTTCAGTCAGAGAGAAAGAGAGAGAGAGAGAGAGAGAGAGAGAGAGAGAGAGAGAGAGAGAGAGCGAGCTGGTACAGCCTGCTAGCCTGCATTTGGCTGGACTTTGATGAGTTTGCCTATATCCACCTGGGCTGTGGGGCTCTCTGTGGATTGGTGGGGTAGTATGAGGACAGATCCACCCTTTCTCCTGGGTTCTCTCCTCGGCCAGCAGATCCAAATGATGGTGCTCCATGGCCCACAATTAAATCTGAGACACAGAGTCCAAGATGTAGAGTGCAGATGCAGCTCTCAGGAGGGTATGTGTCCAGACTCTGGGGACTGAGCATCCATCCTCCGTGGACCAGTTGGATGGCCAGACCAACCTGTGGTCTACACCTTGTGGACTTCTCTTACCCAGGTCTCTCCAAGTCTTGTGGTATGTAGCTCCCAGCCTGGTCCCTCGACTCAGTCCTACTAATCAGACCCAGGGCCTGGTCAGTGCTGCCATCTTGGATCTCCCCATTTCATTGATTTTTAAAGCAGCTAACACCATATGTTTGAATTTCTTTTAGGAAAAATATTCCTTATCCTGAATGTACCCTGTTCCCCTTCTGAAAGGCAACTAGTGTTGTCAGTTTCTTGATTATGTTTTCAGAGATGTCTTATGAATATTCAAACAGATACATATAAATATTTCCTAAGACTTTGAAAATCCAGTGATGAGAGAAGAAGCAAGAAAACCTATGCATTAATTTTCTTCAGCTGATGCAATAAATTGCCACAAACTGTGGGACTTAACACAACAAAAGTTTATTGCTTCTAGTTGTACAAGTTCATGATCAAGGTATTCACACAGCTCTGTCACCTCTGAGGGTGTTCAGGAGGAATTCTTCCCTGTTGCTTTCTGGCTTCTGATGAGTAAAATGGAACCCATCCCAGCCTGTGAACTTGTTCAATATTGATTGGATCATTAGTATTATATATGCATGTCATCCATTTTTATGTGCATTGGACTTAGAAATACGTACTAATATTGGGTTGTTGTTTTCCAGTTTACTTCTTGAGGGTAGCAGGAGAGTGAGGGCTCTCTGTCATCTTGGCAAATTCTGGAACTGAAACAAAGATTTGGCAATGTCTTTATTTTTATTTTTAAATGTTTTGATTATATGTATGTTTGTGGGGGTGGTGGGGAGTGGTGTGTGCACAAATGTGCAGATGCCTGCAGAGGTTAGAAGAGAGCATTGGATCCCCTAAAATGAGAGATACAAGTCGTTGTGAGCCACCAAATGCGGGTGTTGAGAGCCTAACTTAGGTCTTTTGCAAGAGGTCTATGTGTTCTTAGCTGCTGAGCCATCCATCCATTCAAAGGTGATGTCTTTAATGGTGAGAGGAATGTTTCTGAGCCCTTTGAGTCCAGGGGAAAGAGGCCACTCAATGACATCTTTGTTAGTATACAGGGAAGAGACGTATAAGGTTAGCTCTTTCTAGCAGTGTCCATAGTACTTCTTCAAGGACTACTTTTGAGTGCTCTTATATCCTATTGTAACAGATATTGTTGGTGCTGAGTCAGATTCCTTTGAAAGGTCTGTGCAGCCATCAGTTTCAGGGAGTGTTATCTGCCCACAACTCACCTATCTCTGGAAAGGTGCTCTTAACACAATAGGGGTCTCCTTTTCAATGAGTTAATGCTACTCCATTCATTTCCTGATGACTGGGGCCAATGAAGGACTGATAACACTGGCCCTCTGTTTTTCACATACATCTATCTTCTAAGGCATATTGTACTCCAGAGTTTCCGGTGGAGTCAGGCTGAAGTTGAGGTCCTGCTGAGAGTGTATAACCTTTTAGCTCCTTCCCTGTTCTAGCCTATTTCCTGTACGCCTTTTGAAACAGGAGCTATCTTCCCTTAAGCAGTGAAATCAGGAGGCACTGTAGATAATGAACTAGTTACACAGCATGCTTGACCTCTCTTCCGAATGGACAAATAACTTCCTTTTGGGGATAAAGGAGCATGCATAGGATGTGTGGACTTCTTATAGGCTTGCCATGGTGAGCTCAGAAATTATCAACCTTAATAAAAATGACCTCAATTTCTACCCAATTCTCACTATAAACCCCATAAAGAACAATTAGTATAGTGGTTTTCAACCTCTGCGTGGCAGCCCCTGGAGTTGCATATCAGATATCCTGTGTATCAGATTTTTACATTATGATTCATAACAGTAGCAAAATTACAGTTATGAAGTAGCAACAAAATAATTTTATGGTTGGTCACCACAACATGAGGAACTTTATTAAAGACTCATAGCATCAGGAAGGTTGAGGACCACTGACTTAGTGGGTCAAGGTGATTGTATTTCTCCCTTGAAGTCCTTCCTACTCCTCAGAATGTTGTCTCACTTCTTCTTCTTCTTCTTCTTCTTCTTCTTCTTCTTCTTCTTCTTCTTCTTCTTCTTCTTCTTCTTCTTCTTCTTCTTCTTCTTCTTCTTCTTCTTCTTCTTTTCCTCTCTCTCTCTCTCTCTCTTTCTCTCTCTCTCTCTCTCTCTCTCCCCTCCTCCCTCCTTCCTGTCTTTCTTTTTTGTTTTTTTGAGACAGGGCTTCTCTGTGTAGCCTTTGCTGTCCTGGAGTGCTTTGTAGACCAGGATGGCCTTGAACTCATAGAGATCCTCCTGCCTCTGCTTCCCCGAGTGCTGGGATTAAAGGTGTGCACAACCACACCTTAATTAATCAATGTTCAGAACGAAAGAAATGGCTTGATGCCTAATAGTGCTTGACGTTCTTGCAGAGTGCTTAGGTTTGGTCCCCAGATCTTAGGTTTAGGTTCACAACCACCTCTAACTCCAATTCCAGGGATTGGATCAATTTCTCCTCTGACCTCCAAGGGCTCCTGCATGTATGTGATGCACAAACACATGAACTTAAATAAATAAATAAATAAATAAATATTTTAAAATGATTCCATTTATTCTACATATTGTCTGAGTTTCCTTATTCTTCTTGGGCATGAGAAGTTGGATTGAAAAGCCACTGGTTAGGGTGGCTTTGGTGGCTATTGAGTTTCTGTGACAATAAGCCCTGGCGTACTAAGCTCACTAAGAGCTGAAAAAAGGCTCCATGTATCTCATGCAAAGAACACAGAACACTCCCCTCAGGGTTGACCTCCCTGAAATCATGAGTGTGACAGTCCTCAAGATGTTATACCTTCTTCAATGTACAATGTCAGCATCATTGATTGCTCTCTGCTTTTTTTACTTATCATTTCTTTATTCTTATCATATTATCCCAGGCTAGATTCTGGAAACGAAGAACGGTGATCAGCGCTACATTCTGGGCACAGTAATAGAAATAAAGCAGAATCCACAGAAATCAGGTCCTGAGAGTGAGTGTGACCAGCAGCAAGGTCAGCAGTGGTCCCATGTGTGGAGGGAGGGGGTCCTAGGGAGGGGATCCTGGAATCACAAAAGGAGTGAGCTGGCAGCAGACAAATAAGGCAAATGCTGGAAAGACCTAGGCTTTCCTTGTACTTGTGAAGAGGAGTCAAAGCAAATCCTGGAGTAGAATTTACTGACAAGTGAGATAGGATTTGAGTCTTTGTCATCTGGGGATTGGGAGTAAATTGATGGCATCTTTTTCTGCCTAGGCTGTTAGTGTATTAGTTTCCAATTGCTGCAGTAATATTTAACCATACATTTACTACCTTCCAAGTCTGAAGGTCAGGGGCCACGATGGTTTTGCACTCTTTCTGGATACTCTAAGCCCCCCCCCCACCTTTTTTTGCCTTTTCTTTATAAAGATGCTGCTTTTAAATCTTGCCTCATGGATCCTTCCTTTTTCTCCCCACCTTTTTTTGGAGACATGGTCTTCTGTACCAAAAATTTGACTTGAACTTTCTATATAGTAAGGATGACCATGAGCATCTGCTCTTCCTGCCTCTACATCCCAAATTTTGGGGTTTTGTGTGTGTGCCACCATACACAGTTTTATATGGTGCTGGAAGTTGAACCCAGAGCCTTGCACAGGCTAGACTAACACTCTAGTCTTCAAGTTAAATCCTTAGCCCTGTTTGGTGGTTTGTTTGTTTTGAGGTAGCATCTCATATAGTTAGGGCTGGCCTCAAACTCACTATGTCGCTGGGGCTGGCCTTGAATTCCTGAGCCTTCTGGCACTCCCTGGGACTATATGTGTGTTCTAGTTGGGTTTCTGTTGCTATGATAAAACACTTGCCAAAATCAACCTGGCCATGAAATGGCTTATTTCACCTAACAGGTTACAAGTTCATCATCAAGGTAAGCCAAAGCTGGAACCGGCAAGCAGGAAGCTGAAGGTAAGAACTGACACAGAAACCATGGAGAAAGATTACTTACTGGTTTGATTCAATGACTCCATTCAGCCTGCTTTCTTATAAAACCCAGAAGCTGGTTACTTCCACATCAATCATTAATTTAGAAATAAAGACCCTACAGATACACTCCCAGAATAATCTAATAAAGGCAATCCCTCAGAAGAGTTTTTCTCTTTCTAGGTCAGTGGTTCTGAACCTGTGGGTCATGACTCCTTCATGGGGAAGGGGACTGTGCCAATCAACCCTTTCACAGAGGTTGCCTACGACCATCAGAAAACACAGATATTTACATTATGAGCTGTAACAGTAGCAAAATTACAGTTATGAGGTAGTGACAAAATAATTTTATGATTAGGGTCAGGTCACCACAACATGACAAACTGTTTTAAAGGGTTGCAGCATTAGGAAGGTTGAGAACCACTGGTCTAGGTGAATCTAGTTGGTATCAAGTTGACAAAAACTAACCATCACAAGGCATGATCTACCATGTCTGGCTTCTCCTTATCCTTTTGACATGAATTGGTCTCTGCAAGGGGTAGAAACCAGATCATGATAGGCCCACTGTCTACTACTGAGGCCATGAGTCTGTGTTACGTGGGCCCGGCACATATCAGGGTTTTGTGATTTGATTACACCTGTTCATGGACAAATCTTTTTCCTGAAATCATTGAAAAAGGCAAGAACCACTAGAAATAACCAACATTGGACCTGGTTTTTAAAGACAATAAATTGTTTTATGTTTATCTATTTATTTATTTTTTTGTGTGAGGTGCATGTTTGCAATTGTACCATGGCCGATGCGGCAGTCACAGGACAATTTGTCAGCAGTCAGGTCTCTCTCTCTCTTTCCACCATGTGTGTTCTGGGAATAGAACTAATGCCATCCGACTTGGCAGCAAGCTCCTGTACCTGCTGAGCCATCTTGCCAGATCCTCAATACTGACTCCTCAGCTAGGTGTTTTGGGAACTCATCAAAGTCACAAAGAACAGGAGGAAATAACTCTTCTCCGCTCACTAAGAGTGTCTTTGTACCCTGGGCTAATAATTTATAATCACTAATGAAAAAGGGGAGTCAGGGAACAAAATCACCTTCAGTCCTACTTCAGCCTCAATTTCAAAGTCTCTGATTTGTCAGGACACTCTTTACAATCCTTTCAACATCAAAATCAAGTTCAGGGCGCCTGTCTCTGTAGCCCATGCAAATGGAGCCTGCTGAGGCACTAAGGTAAGGTGGTTTTGCTTTCTTTTGCTGTTAACTAAAAATCCTTTATGGGCAGCAGCTCATGATTAATGTCAACCAAGGGAGGAACTGGTGTCAGGGAGTGCTGTCATTTGATAGAGTAATTTTTCTTTTGCATTTCTCAAATCACTGTCAAAGGTCATTGAGAGTGAATTTAACTCAGCATTATTTTGTCCAGTAAGGTTTATCTGGCTGAAAAATGTCCTGTTTTCTGTCTGTGCATTGGTTTTTTTTTTATAGGAAAGAAATAATCTGGGCTTTCAGCAAGGGCTGTATAATGTCTTCTGCCCCAGTACCTTCAGTTCATGCTTTTCATTCTCCCTCTCATCAATCTCTCCCCCTCCCTCCCTCTCCACCTTTTCAAATTCGTTAGCCATTTTGTCCCCTGAGCTCTCTATGCTGTCACTTCTTGCCCTTGCCAGAATAGCAGCCGAGCCATCACTTGGGTGGTTTAGGAAGAGCTAAAGCTAGAAGGGTAGACGGCACTACTTTTCACTTCCCTCCAATATCTTAGGAAGTCTTCTGTGAAGCTTTGCAGCTTCTGTTCCAAATGTCAATTCTAACTGCGTAGAAGTTCATTGGGTTGTGTAGACTTTGGGTCTGGGTAATTTTGGTGAGTGATGCTTTTATTTATTTGTAAGCTGTTTTAAATAATAAGGTTTATAAAATTAAAACGAGGCTTCTGAAGGTTTTGTATTGATTGCTATCTCATTTCTCAAAAACCTACTAGCTATTTTCTCAGCATGACTTTGGGTCGAACTATATGTTGTTGATGACAATTCATTATTCCCAATATAAGACAGCAAAAAATGTATTGATTAAAGTTCAAAACCATGCACATTGCTTAGTCGATTTCCCGATCTGAGATGTGGAACTGGGACCTTGATAAATTCTAAGCCTCACTGACGTGCTTCAGGAAATCAAGTAGCTGCTTTCAATATATTCCTTGCTCTTCAATCTTTCTTGCTATTGGAATGGAACAGTTTTGTACAGGGCCAGAATGCCCTTTCTTACTATGCTTCCTTCAATCCTGGAGAATACAAATGAGTTGATGATTAGGGCTGCGGAGCATACAGGAGTGTGTGTCAGTCTAATAGGTTTTTGAGATTTGAGCTATTTATTCCACCAGCTCAATGTTTTTCACTGCCAGGAAGAAATTTAGTAAGACTGGAAACCCTGTGTTGTTCTTTACTTGGGCATTGTTGTTCAAAGGATTGAAGAGAAATCCAATCTGAAACCAAATTTTTAAAAGTAATAATAGGTTTTCAGAGGAAATATAATGAGACTATAGTGGTCCACATCTGAAATCCCAGCAATTAGAAGATGGAGGCAGGAGGATTCTGTGGAGTTTTAGGTTAGTCTAGAAATTGCAAGCTCTAGGCCAACCTGGGCACTAGTATAAGGTACTGTCTAAACAAACAGAAAGGAAGGAAAAGATGGATGGATGGATAGATGAAGGGAGGGAGGGAAGGAGGAAGAGAGGGAATAAAAGAAGGAAGGTGTTCTTCTCTAGAACTATGGCCATTTGTGGGCAACCTTGCTGAGAAGGCCCTGGTTTTGGGGAATGATGCTGTGACCTACTGGAAGCCTTAACTGATTACATTTGGCACCAAGGTAGAGCTTGGTCTATCCCTTGCTGAAATCCTAGAGCTATTTAGGGCCTTAAGCAATAATCTGTAGAGTTCTAACTGGTAGCTATAAACAACTCACAGTTAAAGAAACAATGCTGACTCGTTTAGTGGCTAGTGAAATAGGCATGGGATTTTACATTTTATTTATTTATTTATTTATTTATTTATTTATTTATTGAGCTAGGGATTCATTTAGCCCAGGCTGGTCTGTCTTGAACTTGCTAATGTGGTAGAGGCTGGCCTTACACCCCTGCTCCTCCTGTCTCCACTTCATGAGTGAGAGGATTATAGGCATCTCATACCAGGCATAGATAGGATTTTATGCATTGGGAGAGAGCCTATACAGGTAAAGGTGAATCATGAGCTACAATATTGAGACTAATTCTTAGCCTTGGATTGAATTAAGGTTAGTATTTGAAAATTTTTGGCCCAAATATGATCAGACTGTTAGTTGGATAAAGTAAGGTATAAAAAAGGAAATAAAGTGATACTGTTTCATCTAAGAAACAACACTGTGCTATTACGGAAAGTCAGCAAAATTACTTCAGAACTTGACTAGGTCATGTGACAGACATGTTAAAGAAGGATGATAAACATCAAAGAACCTTCTTATGGAGATGGCTTCAAATGTGGCAAACAAACCATTGGGCAAAATGTCCTGTTTCTGCCACAGACAGAATTCTGCCTAAAAATGGGCAAGCCTGGATGCAGGCAGAGTTGACAGCCAAACTCTGCCAAGACAGGGTAAACAAGTCCTCAATTGTTCCTGCCTCACAAATGTGTATGTCAGATATATTGGGCCAGAAAGCTGAAGAAGATTCTCCAACATAAGGTGACTGCTCAGGTAGCAAACTGTCTCTGTCATCTTCTCATTTGGAAAGCTGCTAACCTGCACTCCTGGCATACTCAGGTAATCAAGTTTATTCCTTCTCAAGTCTCTGATGGAGTTGAAGACCAGTATCTTAGTTTTACAATGAAGCTTAGTTGTTTAGGGGTTAAGATATTTTTAGATCTAGATAGATGTTCTAAGTTGATAATGACAAGATGTGATGGAGATTGATTTACATTCAGAATTTTAGATGCACCAAGACAGGAAAGATGCTTTCTTCAAGGCTGTCAAATGCAATTAACCAAAACACTAAGAATGTAATATTTATATAATTCCTGATTGTGTCATGGTTCTTCTTGCTATAGGTAGTTTATTGTATCTGTGTGGAATAATATAAATATATATGTAAAAAATAAAATAACTTTAAAAATGTTTTTTAAAAAGCCACACACAAAGGACTTTACAAGTAGATTTGAACTGATTAAAATTTTAAGGTGGCAGTAGATGTGAAATAGATTGAAAATACTTTCTCCATTGAAAGCCAATGACCTAAGCAGAATATTTGGATCCACAACTTACAAATAATAATTCAAGGTTACTAGTTTCTTTAGAAAACAAAAGCAAGGACAATAACTACATGACCCACAGTTTAAAAATTAACTACCTTATGAAAATTTCAAACATAGAAAAGTTAGTGGAAAGAGTATAAGAAATATCCTTTCCTCCTTTTCCAGTATGCCTAATACTTATTTGTTGCCAGTCTTTGAAAATAACCAAGGATAGCAGTACACACCTGTACCTGCAGCATGGGGAGACTGAGGTAGGATTGCTGCATGCTGGGGTCTGCTTAGGGCTACATAATGAGATCCAATTCAAAAAGAAGCAAAGGGAGATTGGAGAGATGGCTTATAGTTACGAGTACTTACTGCTCTTGCAGAAGACCTGAGTTTGGTTCCCAGCAGCCACATAGGGCAGCCACAACAATATGTAACCTCAGCTCTTAGGGAATCTGAGGCTTTTATTGTCTCCTTGGGCTCCTGATCTCTCGGTGTATCTTATCTGTCTGTCTGTCTCACACACACACACACACACACACACACACACACACACACAATTAGAGTAAAAACTTTAATCTTTTCAAAGGAGAGAAAAAGGGAGGAAAAGAGGAAGGAAAGAAGAGAAATACTTCAGGCACATTGTGTAGGCTTCCTATACAATTCACTGTGTAGTCAGTTCTGTTACTAATGGACCTTAAGACATTTCATCTGAACTTCAGTAGATTTTCTTGCTGCTTCCTTCCAAGAAAAAATAAGCTATTAGCCTGAGACCTGCCATTTCTTCTTCTGTCCACTTCAAAATGCCTTCTTTGTCTCAGAACTCCATTCTAGTTCTTTTATTCTCTTATGTTTTTCTTCTTGCAAAAAATACATTTTTGTATGAAGTGAATCTGAGTATTTGGTCACATCTGTTTCCCTCAGAATTTTGTCGTATTAATTTTCCCTCTTCCATTTTTTTTGTTCCCAGAGGTCATTACTTTGATTCATCTTAGGGACTAAAGACCAAGGAGGAGGAGGAGGAGGAGGGGTAAAACTGAGAGGAGTGGACGGAGGAGAAACTGCGGTCAGGATGTAATGTATGAGAGAAGAATAAATGCAAAAAATGAAAATTTAAAAAGTGGCTCTCTTTGTCTGGGGCTAAGGCTCAACTAGGGAGCACGGTCTTCACTGGGGGGTAGGGTAGTCTATTTACTACTGAAGTATAGAAGCCAATTATAGAAAAGAAACTCCACTAGCAGATGGATGAGAGATTTTATGAGTACTATCAGATCTACATTATATAAAGTCTTCAGTATAGTAAGAAGAGACTTGCTTTTTTTTTTAAAGCCATAAGTGCTTCTAACCAACATCTTTTAGCATTCAGAGCTTTCTAGCTCTCCATCTTTGCTGTCCAATTCTTCCCAATGGCTTACACATTTAGGAGTCCCAGGAAGGGCTATTTGGCACCAATGCAATTTTACTTATTCTGTTATCCCTTCCCACAGCTATAAGAAATGTCAATCCATATTCTCTCCATGTCATTCTCTTTCTCTCTCTTTCCCCCTCGCTTTTCCTAGGAGCTCAGAAGCTAGTGCAGAGGACAGTGCCCACTTGTCCTTTTTCTTTTGTTATTTCCCCTCATGCAGGCAACTATTTTCCTGGGCAGACAGCTCAGCCTCCATTGCATTCATACTTCCAAGAGCAAGGGCCCCATGACTGACACCACAGTCTGCTTAAGATCTTGATACCCTATGAGCGTATATAGGGGGAGGAGGGCCCCCTCAGTCACAGTCATAGGAGAGGGGAGTAAGGGGAAAATGAGAGGGAGGGAGGAATGGGAGGATACAAGGGATGGGATAACTATTAAGATGTAATAAGAATAAATTAATAAAATAAAATTTAAAAATAAATATAAAAAATAAATGAATAACAAATAAAAATAAATAAATAAATAAATATATATTAAAAAATCTCACCCCACATATGCCGTCTTCACAGACTCTAACACATTCTCAGTTCAACACCCATTTCAGACACATCACCATGTTCACTTGTTCTCATCTGGGAGGCTTATCACTCTATACCACTCAGAGGAAGATGGCCTTCTTGGAGCTCACACCTTCAGAAAAAGCAGCCCTAGTTGCACATCTTTTCCCCACAGCAAGGGCAATATAACTGCCACTGCAGCAAAAGGGCATGCCATTCCATGCACCGTGGGAGAGGACGGCACGATGGAGACTGCCCTTGCAGATACTCCACCCTCATACAGTTTAGCATTAACTGCATGTCTCACCACTTACAGCAGAGGCGGGCAAGTGAGCATTCCTCCTCAGCTCATCTTTGGTTCTGTCGTGCCCCAAGTTGAGAGCCAGCTCTTGTGTGAACTTCTACTGAGAAGACTAACAAGGACCCAGTCATACCAGGAATGACACCAGTGTCAGAGCAAATAATTGAATCCATGCAGGTCTATCTTCGTGAATCAAAGAGTTTAGTTAGAGTGATTTATAAGAGCATGGATGAAGGCTTATTTGTACCAGCATGGACAACTTAGAAATGGCTGTATCAGAGAAGAAAATGTGTCTCTCTCAGCAAATTAATCCCGCATTAACTTACTATATAGCCTTAAAAAGAGGCATAGCTTCACAAGCCCCTCCCTGCTTATATATCCTGAGGGGGAGGGGCTTGTGAGCCTCTACTCTAGCAACAGTTAATTCTTTATACATTCTCAGGGAGGGGTGGAGCCTCGTGAGACCTTCTCTTCTAACAACAGTTAACTGTCTCTATATCCTCTGGGAGGGGCACCTTCCCCTCAACTGTTAACTGCCAATCCTTGATGAGGGATGAGGATTCACAAGCCCCCCTCCTTCATGATGGAACAGAAATGGACCCAATCTTGTGCAGTTCTTGTACATAGAATCACAGCTTTGGGAAGTTCAAGAGGTCAATGGCCACCTGATGGCCAGAGCACATCGTTCCACAGCACTTTCAGTCATTGCCTTAGCAGAAGAAACTCGCCTCCTAACTGGGGTCAAGAACAGTCAAAACCCATCTGTACATACTTGCATTGAAATGAGTGCACATTAGTGCTCTTAAAACAACCTGTGGTCCTTTTTACACGCTTCTTGGTGCCAGATCAAGGGCTAGAAGCTAAGCCTCTGCCTCCCAGTTTAGTGCCAGCTCATGCCCAGTTCTATCTCATGGCCTAAAATTCAGTAGCTATCTAGGGAATAGTTACTGAATGGATTTTAAAAAGCCATCAGAGCTATTTGGACAAATATATTGGTTGAAAGTGACAGTGCAATTAGTCACTATTGAACTTGCTACTTATAGCTATCTTCCCAATTGGTACCGCCTGTCAGCATTAACATACCTCTTCTACCCATGGCACAGTGTTTGAAAGGAAGCCTAGGTGTGTGCAATCCTTATTTTTCATTAGTCCTGAATCTCTGTCAAGAGCAAAACACTGTTCCATTGTATTAGTACTCCAATATCAAGCCATTGTGGTGGCTTGTCTCATGCCTTTAATTCCAACATTTTACAGGACTGAGGCAGGAGGATTGCTATCAGTTTGGGCTACAGAGTGAGACTTTGTATGCAAAAACAATACACAAACAAAAACAATAACCAAAGGCAGTGCTTCGAAGAGTGCTTATAATAGTAGGGTTTCTGAATGTAAACAGATTACATTTCTTCTCCAACATCAATCAGATGAGCACTTAAGTGCATCAGAGTTGACATGATTCACTGCAGCAACTGGATCAAGTTGTGTTTGTCTCTTTTTCTGTTATTTTTCTTTCTTTATCACTTATTGTGGGTTTGTGGATTGAATGCAAGGCCTGGGATATGCTAGATAAGTTCTCTGTCACTGGGTTACGTATCATTTTCCTCTATTGATTCGTTATTCATTCATTCACTCATTAATTAATTTATGTGATTTTAATTTTGAGACAAGGTCTTACCTGCTCAGGGTGGCATCCATGTTAGTTAGATTTCTATTGCTGTGATAAAGGCCATGACCAAAAGTAATTTGGAAAGGAAAAGGTTTATTTAGTTTACACATTTTGACCACAGTCTATCACTGAGGGAACTCAGAACAGGAGCTCAAACAGGAACCTGGACGCGGGAACTGAAGCAAAAAGCATGTAAACAGTAATGTTCTTACTGGCCTGCTCAGCCTGCTTAGCCTGCTTTCTTTTCTTTTTTTTTTTTTTAAAGATTTATTTATTATTTTATACAATGTTCTGCCTGCATGTATGCCTGCAGGCCAGAGGAAGGCATCAGATCTCAGTGTAGATGGTTGTGAGCCACCATGTGGTTGCTGGGAATTGAACTCAGGACCTTTGGAAGAGCAGTCAATGCCCTTAACCTCTGAGCCATCTCTCTAGCCCTCAGCCTGCTTTCTTATAGCACCTAGGACCACCTTCACCTTCAATGGACTGGGCCCTCCCCAATCAATCAGAAAAATGCTCTTCAGACTTCCTTAGAGGTCAATCTGATGGAAATGTTTTCTCAATAGAAGCCTTCTTTTCCCAGATGACCCTGGCTTGTGTCAAGTTCACAAATGACTAACCAGCACAGCCTCAAACTTACAACTCTTCTGTCTCAGCCTTCTCAGTAGCTGGGATTACATGACATGCCATCGTCTATTTGCATTTTTCCTTTTATGACCTTAAATTTTTTTCTTAAAGAAAATTGTTTTATTCCTTAATTTTTTAATATTTTCATTTCACTTTTCTATCTATTGTATGTGCATATGTTTGTGAGCCTGTACATATTTCAGTGCATGTGTGGAGATCAGAGAACAATTTTTGGAAATTGATGGTTCTCACCTTCTACCATGTGGGTCTCAGAGGTTGAACTCGGGTCACCAGGTTTGGTGTCAAGTGCTTTTACCTTCTGAGTCATTTCACTGGTTATTCTTTAAAGTCTTATTTTATTCATTACTGCGTGTGTGTATATGATTTGTGTGTGTGTGTGTGTGTGCACATGGGTGCCGCTGAAAGCATGTAGAATCAGAGGAAAGCTTTGTATAGCCAATCCTCTCATTCCAGGGTGGCTCCCAGGGGTCAAGCTCAGCCTGTCAAGCTTGTGCTCTAAGTACTTCTCCTGATGAGCCATCTTGCCATCCTTTTCATTGAAATTGTTAAATTGAATTTTAAAATCAAACTCATAAAATCTATCAATCCTTGTTTGTTTGTTTTGTTTGAGACAGGACCTCACTATGCGGCTCAGGCTCACCTTGAATTCATGAGGATCCTCTTATGTCAGTTTTCCAGGTGCAGAGCTTATAGGCAGGAGCTCCCATGCCTGACCAATAATGTTGTTCAACGATAATAAGACTGTGGAAAGAAATCAAAGATCTTCTCTTTATTGCAGTGTAGCTCATAATTAATTGATCATCATCTCTGGTTAGTGAGATATCTTTGACCTTGCTAATTGAAAATGAAACTATTTTTGTTAACACAGAATGAAAGCAATCTAATCTGTTTAGTGTTTGCTTGGGGACTGAATATTAGTCAAATGAGCATATAGGAATAATTAATCAAAAAGTTTAATCAATTGATATTTTTAATGATCTGCTATCCACTCTGATTAAGAAAAACTCTTTAAAAGATTGACTTTCTCAATAGTGGTTAAACTATTTTAGTGAAGCTGAGGAAGGGAAACAGGCAAAAAGATAAAATGAAAACTAATATCATCATCATCATCTAATCATGATGCATTCATCAATTATCACAACCTTACAGAAGTCCCATAAGATGTAATTTTCATTGCCATTCCACAGACAAGGACATCAGTGCTTTAAGGTGTTAGAAAACTCATCCAATGTAAAGTGGTAGGATCAACATTTAAGTATTGATACTTATGTTCTGAATACACGCAGACATTCTTTTTTTCCTTTTTAATAATTTATTCTTGTTACATCTCAGTTGTTATCCCATCCCTTGTATCCTCCCATTCTTCCCTCCCTCCCACTTTCCCCCTACTCCCCTCTGTGACTGTGCCTGAGGGGCACTTCCTCCCCCTGTATATGCTCATAGGGTATCAAGTCTCTTCTTGGTAGCCTGCTATCCTTCCTCTGAGTGCCACCAGGTCTCCCCATCCAGGGGACATGGTCAAATGTGAGGTACCAGAGTTCATGTGAAAGTCATAACCCACTCTCCACTCAACTGTGGAGAATGTCCTGTCCATTGGCTAGATCTGGGTCGGGGTTTGATGTTTACTCATGCAAGCATTCTTTGCCATATCATCTTGCCTCATACAGTGATTAGTATCAGAAGAGAATCAGAGTGATTCTAGAGCAAAAATAGTGAGTGAAATGCCTAGAATGGGTAAAACTCATCCTCAGAGCTTTGGAGATGGCAGTTAAACGCTTCCTTAAATTGGATGTTGATGGATTGTTTTTGAGTTGAGTGACTCTAGTAATATTTAGTGAATAGTCATATTTTGGGGGGCTACAAATTTATCATAAGAATGTGCACTTAGCTGGGTATGGTGACACACCCCTGTAACCCCAGCACTCAGGGAGGCAGAGGCAAGAGGATCTTGGTGAGTTCAAGGCCAGCCTGGTCTACAAAGCAAGTCCAGGATAGCCAATGCTACACAGAGAAACCTTGTTGGCCAATAGTTATTTGAATCTGTGAGTGGACAGCCTATGACTATAAAGGGTTCTACCTAGTCTAAAGTGGATAGTTTCAGAAATGAGGGATCTGATGCTTTCCTCATAATCTCTTTCCCTGTTGCAATGCTATGTCTCTTTACCCCGCTTAGCTGCAGCAGGAAGTATTGTGCTGGAGTAACTAGATATTATGACATTACATGACATGATGGAACATGGAGGGATGCAGCTGAGCCTTTTTATAACTGTATGGACATCAACACAGAGACAACAGAATAAAAACGTCCAAATCAGTAGCTGGCTACTTCCTCTCTTTAAAAATTTTAACAGCAGAAGGCCAGGTAAATATTTTAGGCTCTGTAAATCATATGGTTCATCTAGAAGCTTCTCAGCTTTGCCATTGACTCTAACTGCCGTTGAAGCAGTCACATACAATGCAGAAATCTGCTTATGTTCCAGGTAAACTCCATTTACAGACAACAAAACTGAAATTTCACATATTTTTTACAACTCTTGAATATTATTGTTCTTTGATGTTTTCCCAGTCATTAAAAATGTAAAAAAAAAAAAAAAAAAAAAAAAAAAAAAAAAAGTCCTTCACTTCACTCAAATGGCACACAAATGCAGGGACCAAGCAGACTGTGGCCTTGGGCTGTTCTCTGCCTGGAACAAGTATCCCAGTGCGGGGGTTAAAAGTAGCTATCAGACCAGAATTGATATAAAAGTTTTAATGATGAATACGCACTGTAGGAGAGACAAACCATGGGCACATTTATCTAAACAATGATTGAAACTCTGGCTAAACAAAGACAAAGCAGTAGCCCTGTCAGGAAAGAAAAGTTTAACCCTTGAAAGAGGAGAGCAGGAAGGCAAGAACCTGCTGTGTCATGGGGCAGAGGCTTGGTTTTTATTATTTTGGTGGTCTGTATGAGGCCAGAGGGAACCAACCTAGGAGATAGGCTTAGAGATGATCCATTGGAGTCTATCAGTGGTTGCTCTGGGGTCCTTTGGAGGGTCCTCTAGGAGGTCCTCTGGGGTCCTCTGAGATCTGTGCCACCTGCCTAGGAGAAATTTAAAGATTTGTTTTGAAGACTGAGGAAAAGTCCAGACAGTGTAGGACAAGCCTGAGGATGACCATGACAGACCTAGCTGTGCTGGGCATTTTAAACAATACCAATAGATGAGGTTTTAGAGTTTGAGTTCTATATATGCAGAGTTCATATATTAGTAATCCCACTAGGCCACCTTGAAATAAATAATAACATTTTATTTCTTTAATTCGTGTGTGTCTGTATGTGCACATGTGTAGGGTAAAGGCCTGTTCACTCCTTCCACCAAGTGGGTACCAGGGACTGAAGCTAGCTTGTCAGGCTTGGTGACAGGTGCCTTTAGCCACTGGGCCATCTCTTCAGCCAGAATCATTTTTAAATGGTAGTGAATTTTTTCCTAGTGGAGTATATATACATAAAGGTGGCCTGACATTTATCAAAGCACCTCTAATTTGGATGGTTTGAAAATGTATCAAAGGATCATATTTATTTCTTGGACTTTGGCCCTCAAGACCAGTTGGAAGAGAGAATGGTTGTTTTCCTGCTCTAATAAGACAGTCTCACATCCCATTTTGAGTGTTTTATAAGTATAGGTTTTTATCCCAGATAGAAAACACAATTAGTAACTCCCTGGAGTTGGACAGCCTTTATTGTACTTGAAAAGGCCTTTAGGGTGTTTTAACTGGCCGAATCTGGTTGCTTGTATGACAGTCTTTGTGAGGCTTTTAAGAGCACTGAGTCCCTAGTTTAACCAGCTTTTAAGAGCACTGGGTTCTTAGGTTAACATGAAAATTCATGTTTGGGGCTGGTAGAATTTCATTTTATAATATTATTAATTATTATTGGTTATACTTTTCCATTGGGTGCTTAAGGCCATGTAGGGGGTCAAAACTTAACTTTTTTTGCTAGTCATTTAGGGCTCCTTGGGGATACTTTTTCCATCATGTCATTTCTTGGGATGGGTCATGGAATTTTGGACCACTTGGCCTCCCTTGGAAACACTGTGGAGATTTTCTCAGTAATGATTCTCTTATTTTTGCAGAATGCACACTGGTTAGAGGTTATCTGCAGTAGTCTCCATGGTTGATCAAGAGGACAGGTGACTTCCTGTAGCTCCAGGACACTTTTAAAAATATCCTGTTGTCAGCCTGGTTGCCTGGAAGCTGGCTGACCTTGGAAGGCAAAGGCCAAAGTATTGAGTGCTCTCTTAGCCCTTTTATCTGAATTGGTTTGGGCTGCTAAGCATGAATGTTCAACATTCTCAGAGCCAGTTCCACCTCTTGAAGACTTAATTGTAGTTTTTGAAGACTTAATTGTAGTTTCAAATTTAGCTGTTGTCTAACAGTTAGATACAGCTTGACCAGAACTGAGGAGAGTTTGAAGTGAATCCTGACTTTGTTAAGACTCAGTGTTCTTAACTTGAATGGAGCCTGGCAAATTCAGGAAAAATTAGACTTATTAATCTTGACAAAATTTAAAATCCTGCTGGGAGGTGGTGGTGCAGGCCTTCAACAGCACTCAAGAGGCCGGGGGCGGGGGGTTGGGGGGCAGGTGAATCTTAGTTCGAGGCCAGCCTGGTCTACAGAGTGAGTTCAGGATAGCCAGGGCTACACAGAGAAACCCTTTCTCAAGAAAGAAAGACAGAGAGAGAGAGAGAGAGAAAGAGGAGGAGGGAAGAGAGAGAGAGAGAGATTCTGAGGGGGGGGGTGGAGGCGAGGGAGAGGGGGAGAGTGAAAGGTAAACTCCTTTCTCATCTCAAAGCGTTATTATTACTAGAAATGTCTACTCTTGTCAATTTTCTATCTCTTTCTCACACTTACAGTTTCATACTCTTATTTTTCCTTTAAAAATTCCTGATATAATTTTAAGTTTAAAATAACAATAACAGAAAAACCAAAACTGCTTGGCATGACATTGCATACCTTTAATTCCAGCACTGGGGAGGCAGAGGTAGGCAGATCTCCAGGCCAATCTGGTCTACACAGCAAGTTCCAGACCACCAGGCTTACACAGTGATATCTTGCCTCAAACAGACAGACAAACGAAACAAAACAAAACATTTAACTTGTCTAGTGACAGTGTATGAGGCCAAGTTATCTTTTTAAAATATACATTTAAAATAATTAGTTTGTTATATTTGTGTAAGTCATGAATTAAAAGGAATTTAGACTAAATTTGCAAGTTTTTTGTTTGTTTGCTTTTTTACATATAGACCTACTTGAATCAAACCCTTTTTGGGGAACTTTATCATGTTAACATACCATATAACATATACATAAAGGGAGCACATGGAAACATATATTGATAACAAAGATACCAAATCATACACACAAGCTAACAAAGAGGTCAGCAGGCAAAATGACACATAAATGATAACATGTTAGTAATTATGTATGCTTTAAAAAGAAATTCAAAGAACATATAATTACATTAAATCGAAGTACACTTTTAGAAGCAAGGTAGAAAATTTATATCTCAAATACAACAGTTGAACCTCAGGACTGAGAGAAGTCTGGGGAAGGCAAAACATAGGAAATGAAGCTTTTTGTCTAGACTTAGGTTAAAGAAGAAAGCTAGAAACTAGAAACATAGCTCAGTGGTTAAGAGCACTATGGCTCTTCCAAGGGATCTGGTTTGAGTTCTCACCATCCATGTGTGGTTTGTAATCACCTGTTTAACTACAATTCTAGGGAATCTGATACACTCTCCTCGCCTTCTCAGGTACATGCTTTTATATGGTTGTGCATGTGTGTGTATACCGACACACACACACACACACAATACACCATACACACTTACACACACATATATACCACACACATATGTATACACAGACCAAGCCCCACATGCACAATATACCAGACTCATACAAACACACACTCACACACACCACACTCACATACACATGCATACACATACACACTACACACAATACACCACACATACACATATACTCAAACATACCCTCATAATATGCTACACACATACCACACACACACATACCACCACAACACAATATACCACACACAAACACACACCATCTCCCATAATACACCACACACACACAGCACCACAACACAATATACCACACATGAACACACACCATCTTCCATAATACACCACACACACACACACCACATGCACATAATACAATACATCACATATACACTCACACATAAAACACATACAATATACCACACACGTATACACATACATTCATACACACACCATCTCCTACAATGCACACACACACACAGGCAGACACATACAATACACCGCACGTGCGCGCACACACACACACACACACACACACACACACACACACAAACTCACTCACTCAGTCACTCAAACAATTAAAAATAAAATAAACCTTTTAAAACAAGAAATAAACCAGTTAGTGTCCTAAAACATGGTCAGGCGGTCAGGGAACTAGATTGAAAGCCACTCACATGGTGGGGAGGGACTTGATGGCATTTTAGGTTAGGGCCTGTGGAATCAAGCAGACCAGGTTTGCGACTACTTCCCCCAGGGGTGAGTCAAAGGGCTAGAAGGTGCAAGATCCATTGTGGGTCCTACTTGAGGTATAACACTTAGTCTGGGGGTGCTCTTTAGGGGCCACAGACTTCCCCTGTTGTCAGAAATGAGACTCTACTTCTCCTTACTGACTCTTCGTCTGGGGGAACCCAAGATAAAGAACCCATCTAGCCATGGAAGTGGACCTGCCTTTACTCCTTAAACTCCTGCTGTTGCTCAGGCTGGTCTGACTCACAACCTAAAACTTCTCACTGATCAGCTGTGAGGAAAAAGGACTCCATTGTGCTGGAGAAAGTGGAAACTGGGCTGCTTATAGGAGCAGAGAAAATTTGTCGGCAAAGGGAGTATGGCAAGTCTCAACACTATCATCAGTAGGTCCTGCTACCTCCTGCTTTAAAGAGCAGGTGCCAGTGCTGAGGTGGGACTAGGAAGAGACTACACATGTTGGATGAGCTGCCCCTGTCCGGGTGCTATATACTGAGATGAGGGGGCTTCCAGAAGGAAGGAAAGTAGCCCCTTACCCTGGCATAGCATGCTGAAAGGAATTCCTTAATGTGGGCTCCCAGTCAGGAGGCCCTTCTAACCCAGGCAAAGGTCAGCTGAGCAAAGTAAAGAAAAATGAGGGCAAAGGAAAGAAAAGAGGAAAGGAAAGAAACAGTGGGGGCAAGAGGACAGCTCCCTAGCCAGGCCACCAAAGGCTGGGCTGCAAAAGAGGAGTTTAAGGAGGACGTGGGGGAGGTATGTTTATCAGACCAGAACTAAAATAAGAGTTTAATGTGTATTGAGAAATGCACGTGCGCGTACACACACACACACACACACACACACACACACACGAGAGAGAGAGACAGAGACAGAGAGACAGAGACAGAAAGAGACACACACAAAGGGAGACACAGAGAGAGAGACACACACACACAGAGACAGAGAGAAAGTGACAGACAGAGACAGATAGAGACAGAGACACACAAAGAGAGCGAGACACAGAGACAGAGACACACACAAAGAGAGAGAGAGACAGAGACAGAGAGACAGACAGACAGACAGATAGACAGACAGAGAGGCAAAGACACAAAAAGACAGAGAGAAAAAAAAGAGACACAGAAGACTATCTCCTTTCAGTGGGGTCCTTTTATAGCAGTAAAACTGCCTGGCCTTACCTCATGGGTCCTTTGTGTGGGCTCTTAGTTGGATAGGTAAGAGATATGCCTGGGTAGCTCACTACCTTCTTAGGAAGTGACTTATTTTGTTTTTAAGTTGTGTTTATTTGTTGTGTGCATGTATGTGGAGGCCAGGGGCCAACATTCAGAATTTGCTATCTCTTCCACCACCACATGGGAGCCAAGGGTGTGACAAAGCTAGGCGGGTATGTCTGCAAGCATCTTCACCAGCTGAGCCATCTTGCTGATATCAGGAAGCAAGTTTTTTTTCCTAAAGATTTTGTTTGATTTGATTTTTGGCATATACATTTATATTATTACACATAAATAAAAAAATTGCATACAGCAAGAAGAACCACGAAACAAGCAGGGATTGAGGAAGCAAGTTTGATAACACTCTTTCTCCTTGAGACTGGCCATTTGAAGTTAGGCACCTAGGGCTCATTAGCAGCCAGGCTCTTATTGTTTGTGTATGGTAGCACAGGTCACTGAGCGGGCTAGGGTCGGTGCTAGAGTGTGAGTTTTGCTTTTATCTTCAGCTTTTTTGTCTCTCCGGACTGTAGTTGACCAGCCTCTTGCTTGGTCAGTAGAAAATAGGCACTGAGGAAATCTGGGCTTGATAGAAAGGCCTGATCAAAGGAAGGGAGAAGGACAGAAAGATAAGAAACATGCCTGCTTTCAGGTTTACAAGGGGACAGAAGAGAAAACTGTGCCTCTGAGTGGGTTGGCATTTCTTCCCAGCCTCAGTAATGAGTGATGCCCATTGCCCTAAGGAATTGCTGTTCTGAACAGATTCGCTCAAAATGACTCACTGACTTGAACAAAGCTGGGCAATATTTCCTGCCTTCTATTCAGAGGGTGTCATCAGCCCACCTGTGTCTCTTAAATTAAGACTCTCAGAGCTCCAGCCTTAAGCTTCCTAACAGGGTTTATGCCCTGCACCTTTCACTAGCATAGAAAAGCAACCAGTTTGCTCATCCTTTCTTGTAAAACCCTGGCCCAGATATACAAGGGACTTTGTCCACATGATGTTTCAAGGCTATTTCAGGGCCCACAATCACAGTACCGGAAAAGGCATACTTATCCTTATAGATAAATAAATTGGATAATTACAGTGTTGTGGGAAGCATTTGACAAGACAAAATCAGGATTACAGTTTTAGAGGTTGATTTTATTTTGTATCTGCCTTCTTCTTTGTTCTTTTCTTCCCCTTCCTCTGCCAAACACTAAATTATATGTAGGGGAATTAAACGTTCTTGGTGTCTTGGACTAGGAGATTTGACGAACATGTAACTACCATGGCATAGTACCTCTAACAGTCCTATAACTACCATGACTAACAACATACACATTCCCATCACCACAAAAGACTTCTTTCTGCCCATTTCCCTTGTTTCTTCTTTTGCTCCTTCCCTTCTCCTCTCTCCCTCTCTTTGTCCCTCCTCCCTCCTTCTTTTCTCTCTTTTCCTCCTGCTTCAGGCTACCAAGTGCTGACCTTATAGGAGTATGCTACCATGCCTAGCTTTTTGTTTGCTTGCTTTGCTTTTTCAGTATTGTGAATGGAACCCAAGGTCTTGGGCAAGCCAAGCAAGCACTCTGCCACCGAGGCAAATCCCTAGGCCTCTGGCTTTGATTTCATCATTTTTTTAAAATGCATACTAATTTATATAGTATGCCATGTAGTTTTGACTTTTTTTTGCTCCCCTTCCTCTCCCATTGTTTTCCTTTCTTCCTCTGGACAATCTCTTTTTTGTACTTTTGTGTCTTTTGTCTATTTAATTTTGGGGGGGGGATGGGTTGCATACTGTAGCTCAGTCCAGAAGTCATTATATTGCCCAGGCTGTACTGTTACTGTATTGTTACTGTAGCCGTGAGCCATGAGTCCCTGTGCTCGGGGCTGGAGGCTTGATGCCTGGTTCTAATAATTCTCTCCCTTAACCCCAGCTCCTGGTATCACAAGCTGGTTTCTGTTGTTGTAGTTTTTCTTTCTCTAGCATGTCATGTAGATAGCATTGGGCAGAATACAGCCCCTTTGATTTCCATCCACCATTCAGGATCCATTCACACTGTGGGACTTTTCAGTTGTTTGTCCTATGATATTGCCAAGTACCATTTGCTGTATGGCTAAACCACAATTTGCTTATAGATTCTTTAATGGAGAATACTAGTGTTCGCTAGTTATGAATAAGGCCAATATAAATATCCATGGCAGATTTTTGTGTACATATAAGGTTATATTGCCTTGGGCAAATCTCAAGAAGTCACATTTATGGAATTGTGTATTAAATGTATGTTTGACTTTATAAGAAACTACCAGAGTGTCTCCTGTGACATATCAGAGCTCAAGGCCATGGATAACAGTTCTGGCTCCTCCACATCCTGACTCTAGTGATAGTATCAGATTTTGTCTCATAAAATTGAAACATTCTTTAAAACTACTTATTTTCTTTTATGTGGATGTGCTCCAGTGTATGTCTGTCCATCAGATGTGTGCAGGAGCCATTGGATGTCAGAAGACATGCCTCTTAGAACTATAGTTACTGTAGTTGTGATTGTCCCGATGGATGTTGGGGACTAAACCTGGGTCCTCTGCAAGAGCAGTAAGTGCTTTTAACTGTCAAGGAACCTCTCTAGCCCCAATTTTGGTCATTTGAATAGTTGCATAGTAGTATCTCATCATGGTTCGAATTTGTATATTCAAGAGACTAACAATGATGCCTGTTTTAATGTGCTTATTCATCACCTGTATATCTTCTTTGGTGAAGTACTTGTTCAAATATTGTTCTTTGTTTATTTTTCTTCAGACAGGGTTTTGCTACATACAGGCTAGGTGGGTCTTGAACTCATGCTGATCTTTCTGTCTTAGCTTCCTGAGAGCTAGGACTACAGGCCTGTGTCTATGTCCATTTTCACTGAGTTGTTTGTTTTCCTACTTTACAGTTTTCAAACACACACACCCCACACACACCCCTTATTATTTTCTTATTAATTTATTCTTGATACATCTCAATGGTTATCCCATCCCTTGTATCCTCCCATTCTTCCCTCCCTTCTATTTTCCCCTTACTCCCCTCCCCTATGACTGTGCCTGAGGGGGACTTCCTCCCCCTTTATATGCTCATAGGGTATCAAATCTCTTCTTGGTAGCCTGCTATCCTTCCTCTGAGTGCCACACACACACACCTTATAATGGGAACTGAAGCTATACCCTTGAACAGGGGTAATCATCCAAGGGTAGCCAGGAGAAGCCAAATTGCTTTCCTCAAATGATGACAGGGTCACCAGCTTCTCCTGAACCCCTTGCAGAACCAAGATAATGATCAGTCAGACCTCCAGCCCAACCAATCCCCTCCCTTATTTGCCTCTCCTATAAACTCTTAAAGTTCCTGTCAGCCCTTTGAAGACATAGTTGGGGGCCATGAAGCCTTTTAGTCTGTTCTTCTCAATGAGGCCATGTTTAGGTTACTTTCTCTGCTACTCACCATAGTGCATCTCTTTGGCATGTTGAGACAAGTGGCTAAGTCATTTGAGGTCCCTGAATTTGGGACTTTGGCTTTACCAACTCTGCTGAAGCTTTCAACACACTTATCTGGGGCAATATGAGATACTAAACAAATAATCACAGAATAAAATACAATGAATAGAATACTTTCCCAAAAAGTCCATGCTGATATAAATAAATATTCGATAAAGTAACTAATGGAAAAGGAAACCCTTTTCATAGAATTTCTATTGATAAATATAGAAGGGTCTAGGGTGTAGTAATGCATGCTTGTAATCCCAGCACTCAGGTGACAGAGGCAAAAGGATTGCCATAAATTTGAGACCAGCTTTGTTTAGATAGTGAGTACTAGGCAAGCCAGGGAGACATCATAAGCCCAGTATCAAAAACAATTTTGCAAGTTTTTGAAGCTTTATCTTTATGTGCACGCGAATTTGTTTGTCTGAATGTTCAGATGCTTAAGGAAGCCATAGGACAGAGTTGGAGGCCCTGGAGCTAGAGTTACAGGTGGTTATGAGCTGCCTGACATGGGTTCTAGGAACCAACTTGGATCCTGGAAGAGCAGTACAAACTTTTAAACATTGAGCCACTTTTCCAGTCCAGGAGGAAACTTGCTAAATGGTCACACATAGGAGGGTATAGGAAGCTAAGTAAGGAAGATAAAGCTTGGGACTGACCTTTCTTTTTCTTTTTCTTTTTCTTTTTCTTTTTCTTTTTCTTTTTCTTTTTCTTTTTTTCCTGACCTTTCTTATATACCCCATTTTGTAGAATTGGCTTTGGAGTCATGTAAACACTTTCACACTTCTAAACAAAATATACAAACTGTTTCCTAACATAAAAACCCAATAAAATAAAATTCAGTTATAGTAAATTAATGATAAACTCATAGACAAAAGAAATTATTCAAATAACTTTTTACAAAATTTAAATTTATTATAATTACCTCAACATAAACCCAGACACACTAAATCTGTTGGAAGAAAAAGTGGGGAAGAGCCTAGAACTCATTGGCACAGGAGAAAACTTCCTGAACAGAATACTAACAGCTCAGGCTCTAAGACCAACAATTAATAAATGGGACCTCAGGAAACCGAAAAGCTTCTGTAAAGCAAAGGGCATTGTCAACAGAACAAAACAACAGTCTACAGACTGGGAGAAGATCCTCACCAACCCTATATTTGAATAACTTTAAAGCAAGATAGTCTGACTGTATATTCTTAGTACGCTACACCCTATGGAAGGCAGAAGAAGCCAGAAATTTCAGTACTGTCTCATTGGCCAGAGCTGGGTCATCTATCAGCATCAAGGAAATATGGGGAAACATTTTTTTCTGCTATCTGTGATGTGAGGCAGCAAAGGATTAGGACAACTGCAGTGTCAGCAGCTGCTTGTTTACTTGAGCCATCATGCCTTTCTGCTCCCTTTGGATCAGGGTAGGAAAGCTCTTTCTGTAGTGTCATTTAAAATACTGGTGGCAGCAATGCTACCTTGCTGAAGCTGCACAGCAAATCTGGAAGCATTTCTACTCTCTGAGCCGGAGAAGAGAAATCCCAAGCTTATTATCAATGGTTATTAAGCTGTCACCTTCAGGTTAACAGTGGAATATTGCTCCCATCACTTATGCTTAGAGACGCACATTTCCTAACAAGGCTTGGGATTTTGAAAGAAAGAGTAACGTAAGCCTAAAGTCTTGGAAGGATGCACGAGGCCGCGATGATTCAGTCTCCATAGTAGAAATCATTATGCATATCATAAATCCAGAGATGCCTGAAATACAGTTCTGAAATATTATAGACCAATTATTTTAGACATTCTGTAGGAAGTGGGGAAGTTGTGAATATCTGTTATGGCATATTGGGTAGCTAGCTGTTTAACAAGACATTGTTTGCTAGGAAATAGTTCCGCAGAGGAATCAGCCATTGGTGAATCTCTGGCTCTGTTCTTTCCCCTTGATTTCATAGGTGCATCTAGTAACCAGTAAAAACAGGGAACAAGCACTGTGAGTATGAGGAGAGGTTTGGGATAGCTTCATAAACACAATCTCGTTTGATATTTCCAGAAGTCTGTGAACTGTTTCAATCAAGGCTCCTGGTGCCACTTTATAGATGAGCAATCAGAAGTTCTCAGTATTTCTTGGTTTGCATAAAGTCAGGCAGGAGGCAAATTTGGACTAAGCTCCTCTGTCCTTTTAGTGTCTTTTGTACCCCCGACACTTCCTCCCACCTCTCTCTCTCCCCCCTCCCACCCCCCCCCTCTCTCTGTGTGTGTGCGTGTGTGTGTGTGTGTGTGTGTGTGTGTTCATCTTTTGGATTTAGCATACCTGAGCAGCCTCAGAGGAGTGCCCAGGAGCATAGATGGTGCCACATAGAAAGATAGGCAGCAATGCTGAAGGCAAAAGGTACATTTTTACCTAATGCTTGGGTGAGAAATTTTTAAGTGAACAAAAAAGAAAATCTTCCTAAGACATGTGCTATCACTGCAAGTGGCTCCAAGTGACTAGGGACACTGATTCCATTCAGAAATCCATGTTGATGGCAAATGGTCAGGCTGTGAATGTTGTAAAATCATTGAGGACATCACTGATTTTGTTCGGTGACATGAGAGAAAACATATCCCCTGCCTCAGCCTCAGAATGGATAATTTCTCAAGCTTATAGTTAACCTCACACAATTCCTTGCTTACGTTTGCAGCACAAATTGGAAAATTCTAAGGCAGGGGGCTGATAAGAGGCCAGCTATTTGGCTTGTAGACTTCTGCCTTGGATGTATCATCCTCACCTGTCAAGTTTAAGGACTGATACGTATCTCAGTTCCCATTAATGAAAGGAGAGAATTGAAACAATGAATTAATGAAGATAATAGTCTTGCTAGGACTTTTAAATGATGCACTTAACTCTTTCTTTGTTGGTCTTTTAAAATTTGCAGGGCCAGTTCGTGTGTGTGTGTGTGTGTGTGTGTGTGTGTGTGTGTGTGTGTGTGTGTGTGTAGGTGAAGAGTAAAGAAACTTGGTGTATGTAAGGAGAGCCGATATGCCTACGTAGACACAGTAGCTTGTTAGTAGTGGTCTTTAATTTGCCACATAGAAGAATCAATTAGTCACTTGGGGGACTTTATGCAGAGCTAGGGATTAAACATAGCATTTTGTTCATGCAACCGAATTACAGAGCTGTATCTGCAGACCTCTTTTTACTTTTTCCAGACAAGGGCTCCCTACGTTGCCCAGTCTGGCCTTGAACTCGCGATTGTCCTGCCTCAGCCTCCCTTACTGGCTCGGATTACAAGCCTGCGCCACCAGGCCCAGCTGGACTTAAAAAAAATCTTAGTAAACGGACCTGGCCGCTTACGTCACAACCAGCTGAAGGCGCGACGCGCTGGTTGCTATGGAGGCCGTCCTAATGACCCCGCCTCCGGCTCTTGTGCGGTTAGCCACTCCGCAGTGACCATCAGCCAAGCAGCAGCAGTCAGGCTGCATTCAGCCGCGGGAAGGCTGCTGGCAGAGTGGGTGAGATCCTCATTACCATGAGCTTCGGGTTTGGCGGGTCTTGGGGCACATAAGAACAGCGCGCCACCCTTCACTCGCTAGAGATCTACTGCTCCAAAGCACAGTCAACTGCCGGACTGAAACGTGCTGAAATCGGACCGCGCGCGGGGCCACCTGTCCACCGATCGCCCCCGGAGAGAGGCAGCCTGACCTAAAGCGCCACTGGGAGACGACCGAGTAAGTCGAGCTCCCGGCTGCCACCGTCACCTCGGCAGCCGCCAGCCGCGAGCCGCCATCGCCTTGGGCCTCCACCCGTTACCACCATGGCCGAGGAAGAGTCAGCCTCCTCGCCTTACACGGAAGATGATTTCTACTGTCCCATCTGCCAAGAAGTATTTAAGACGCCAGTTCGGGTCGCGGCCTGTCAGCACGTCTTCTGCCGAAAATGTTTCCTGTCTGCAATGAAGGAAAGCCGGATCCACTGCCCCCTGTGCCGTGGAAATGTGACCAGGAGAGAACGAGGATGTCCAGAGAGGGCCCTGGATCTTGAAACCATCATGAAAAGTTTTCCAGGAAACTGTCGGTGTTGTTCCCAACGGGTTGAACTCTATCGCATGAGACAGCACTACAAAACTTGCGAAAAGTACCAAGATGAATTCGGAGCTGGAGCTTCTTCAACTGCTCCAACTTTTCAAATGTCTCCAGATTCCGTGGGTAACAGCAGCAACGAGGCATCCATCTCGGAAAATGCGGAGACTTATCATGAAGAAGACGACAGTGCCAATCCACCTAACCAGCCTACCTACGATTGTCCCCTGTGCGAAGAAGTTAACATGACCAGGCAGCATTTGTTGGATCATTGCAACCGCAGCCATCGAGGCCACCTTGTTCCAGTTATTTGTCCAATCTGCCTGTCTCTTCCATGGGGTGACCCTACCCAACTGACAAGAAATTTTCTTAGTCATCTAAACCAAAGGCATCAGTTTGATTATGGAGATTTCGTCAATCTTCAAATGGATGAGGAAACTCAGTACCAAATTGCTCTGGAGGAGTCTTTCCATATTAACATCTAGAGAGACTTTTCCTTAGCGATGTAATTGCTCCTAAGGGACAATTTACACGAAGTCATCATTTCAATAACTTGACGTGTTTTAAATAAAAGTAATCAGTCTGACCTGTTTTAGTTTTTCTCTTATTATTAAAGGCGCGCTACTTTAAAACTTAGTCCTCTGGAGAAGACCTGGGAGGAGGAGTGGCGAGGGATGGGGGAGAATAAAAGGAGGGTGGGGAGTGTGAAGTGAAGGGGGAGGAACAAGAGAGATGGGAAGGTTATGGGGAGGAGGGATGGGAGAGAAGAGGAACACAGAAGGGGGCCAGGGAGGAGGGAGAGGAATGGAAAAGAGGAGGGGAGTAAGAAGAGAGATGGGAGGAGGGAAGGGATGGGGAGAGGAGAAGTAGATGGAAAAGAAGGGGGAAGATGGGAGAGAAGAGATGGGAGGAGGGGTGGGACAGGGAGAAAGGAGGAGGGAGGGACCTGAATGGGGAAGGGGACGGGGAAGGATGGGAGAGAAGAGATGGGAGGAGGGGTGGGACAGGGAGAAGGGAGGAGGGAGGGAGCTGAATGGGGAAGGGGAGGGGGAAGGATGGGAGAGAAGAGATGGAGGAGGGGTGGACAGGGAGGAGGGAGGAGGGAGGAGATGAATGGGGAAGAGGAGGGGGAGGGATGGGAGAGAAGAGATGGGAGGAGGGTGGGACAGAAAAGAAGGGAGGAGGTAGGGAGATGAATGAGGAAGGGGAAGGGGAAGGATGGGAGAGAGAAGAGATGGGAGGAGGGGTGGACAGGGAGAAGGAGGAGGGAGGGAGAGAATGGGGAAGGGGAGGGGGAAGGATGGGAGAGAAGAGATGGGAGGAGGGGTGGACAGGGAGGAGGGAGGAGGGAGGGTGGGACAGGGAGAAGGGAGGAGGGAGGGAGATGAATGGGGAAGGATGGGAGAGAAGAGATGGGAGGAGGCGTGGGACAGGGAGGAGGGAGGAGGGAGGGAGATGAATGGGGAAGGGGAGGGGGAAGGATGGGAGAGAAGAGATGGGAGGAGGGGTGGGACAGGGAGAAGGGAGGAGGGAGGGAGATGAATGGGGAAGGATGGGAGAGAAGAGATGGGAGGAGGGGTGGGACAGGGAGGAGGGAGGAGGGAGGAGGGAGGGAGATGAGTGGGGAAGGGGAGGGGGAGGGATGTGAGAGAAGAGATGGGAGGAGGGGTGGGACAGGGAGAAGGGAGGAGGGAGGGAGCTGAATGGGGAAGGGGAGGGGGAGGGATGGGAGAGAAGAGATGGGAGGGGGTGGGCAGGGAGAAGGAGGAGGGAGGAGGGAGGGATATGAATGGGGAAGGGGAGGGGGAGGGATGTGAGAGAAAGAGATGGGAGGAGGGTGGGACAGGGAGAAGGGAGGAGGGAGGGAGATGAATGGGGAAGGGGAGGGGGAAGGATGGGAGAGAAGAGATGGGAGGAGGGGTGGGACAGGGAGGAGGGAGGAGGGAGGGAGATGAATGGGGAAGAGGAGGGGGAGGGATGGGAGAGAAGAGATGGGAGGAGGGGTGGGACAGAAAGAAGGGAGGAGGTAGGGAGATGAATGAGGAAGGGGAAGGGGAAGGATGGGAGAGAAGAGATGGGAGGAGGGGTGGGACAGGGAGAAGGGAGGAGGGAGGGAGATGAATGGGGAAGGGGAGGGGGAAGGATGGGAGAGAAGAGATGGGAGGAGGGGTGGGACAGGGAGGAGGGAGGAGGGAGGGTGGGACAGGGAGAAGGGAGGAGGGAGGGAGATGAATGGGAAAGGATGGATGAGAGAGAAGAGTGGGAGATGGCTGGGACAGGGAGGAGGGAGGAGGGAGGGAGATGAATGGGGAAGGGGAGGGGGAAAGGATGGGAGAGAAGAGATGGGAGGAGGGTGGGACAGGGAGAAGGGAGGAGGGAGGGAGATGAATGGGGAAGGATGGGAGAGAAGAGATGGGGAGGAGGGGGGGGACAGGGAGGAGGGAGGAGGGAGGGAGATGAGTGGGGAAGGGAGGGGAGGGATGTGAGAGAAGAGATGGGAGGAGGGGTGGGACAGGAGAAGGGAGGAGGGAGGGAGCTGAATGTGGAAGGGGAGGGGGAGGGATCGGGAGAAGAGATGGGAGGAGGGGTGGGACAGGGAGAAGGAGGAGGGAGGGAATGAATGGGGAAGGGGAGAGGGGGAAGGATGGGAGAGAAGAGATGGGAGGAGGGGTGGGACAGGGAGAAGGGAAGAGGGAGGGAGATGAATGGGGAAGGATGGGAGAGAAGAGATGGGAGGAGGGGTGGGACAGGGAGGAGGGAGAAGGGAGGGAGATGAATGGGGAAGGGGAGGGGAAGGATGGGAGGAGAGAAGAGATGGGAGGAGGGGTGGGACAGGGAGAAGGAGGAGGGAGGGAGATGAATGGGGAAGGATGGGAGAGAAGAGATGGGAGGAGGGGTGGGACTGAGAGGAGGGAGGAGGGAGGGAGCTGAATGGGGAAGGGGAGGGGGAGGGATGGGAGAGAAGAGATGGGAGGAGGGGTGGGACAGGGAGAAGGGAGGAGGGAGGGAGCTGAATGGGGAAGGGGAGGGGGAGGGATGGGAGAGAAGAGATGGGAGGAGGGGTGGGACAGGGAGGAGGGAGGAGGGAGGGAAATGAATGGGGATGGGGAGGGGGAAGGATAGGAGAGAAGAGATGGGAGCAGGGGTGGGACAGGGAGAAGGGAGGAGGGAGGGAGATGAATGGGGAAGGATGGGAGAGAAGAGATGGGAGGAGGGGTGGGACAGGGAGGAGGGAGAAGGGAGGGAGATGAATGAGGAAGGGGAGGGAGAAGGATGGGAGAGAAGAGATGGGAGGAGGGGTGGGACAGGGAGGAGGGAGGAGGGAGGAGGGAGGAGGGAGGGAGATGAATGGGGAAGGGGAGGGGGAAGGATGTGAAGAAAGAGATGGGAGGAGGGGTGGGACAGGGAGAAGGGAGGAGGGAGGGCGATGAATAGGGAAGGGGAGGGGGAGGGATGGGAGAGAAGAGATGGGAGGAGGGGTGGGACAGGGAGAAGGGAAGAGGTAGGGAGATGAATGGGGAAGGGGAGGGGAAGGATGGGAGAGAAGAGATGGGAGGAGGGGTGGGACAGGGAGAAGGGAGGAGGGAGGGAGATGAATGGGGAAGGGGAGGGGGAAGGATGGGAGAGAAGAGATGGGAGGAGGGGTGGGACAGGGAGAAGGGAAGAGGGAGGGAGATGAATGGGGAAGGGGAGGGGGAGGGATGGGAGAGAAGAGGTGGGAGGAGGGTGTGGCCAGGAGGAGGGAGGGGAATGATTGAGAAAGAGGAAGGGGAGGGATAGGAGAGAATAGAGACAGGAGGAGGGAAGGGATAGGGAGAAGGAAGGGGGAATGTATGGGAAAAGGGTGAAGCAGGGATTAGAAAGAACAGATGATAGGAAGGGGAAGGGCAGGGAGCAGGGATGAAAATGAATGGGAAAGTGGAGGGGGATGGGAGTGAAAAGGACTGAAGGAAAATGAGGAGGGGCAGTGAGAACAAGGAGGGATGGAGGAGAGCCTTGGAAAGAAGGGAGGAGTGACAGAGGAAGGTAGTGGGCATATGGATGGGATGAACAGGGATACCTAAAAATGAAAATGTTATGATGAAGAGCATTATTTGTATGTTAATTTAAAACAGTCAAAAAGTATACCAAGAAAAAACGGCAAGAAACAGTAAACCTCACAAACCTACCTAAGCGGACTAACTAGCTGACAGAGCCCTGAAACACTTGTCCTTACAGCTAATTACCTCTCTAGTCTATCGTCTAATAAAGTGGATTTTAAGAAGAAAGGTCACAGAATTGTTCTCCAAGAGACTCAGAAAGTTAGCCCTTACATTGCTCCCTCCTACTGACAGTGGCACAGGGGCAACAGGAGCCATTTAGTGAACTTGGAATGCTTCCTATATAGGAGGCTGGCCTTGAATTTACCCTTCTGCCTCCACTGCCCAAGCCCTGGGATTATAAGAATGCACTGTCATAGCCATTTTATGCAGTATTTGCAGTGAAATTAGGGCTTTGTGCAGGCTAGACAAGCATCTACCAACTGAGCCACACTCCCCCCATGAACTCCCTAGTACTCTCCTTTTATTAAAGAATTATTCTTTCACAATTTCATTACATAGATACAATGTATTTTGATTATATTTTCCCCTATTATCCTCTCTTATCCTCTTCCACTGATGTCTTCTTCCCAACAAGTCTTTTTACCGTGTTCTTGTCTCTTTCATTTGTGGCCCACTGCATTTAATTAATGTTGTCTTTCTGCAATGGGTGGGGATTTTTTCCTTCTCAGTGGCAACTTTATCAGTCAGTAGCTAACACTGAGGACTATGACCCTCTCCTGAAGCAACCACTAACTGCCTAAAACTCCTGGGGGTGGGGGTGCTTATGAGCCCTTTACCCTAAACAGTGATGAGCCCAGTCTTGTGCAGGTATTATGCAGGTAGCCATTGTGGCTGTGAGTCCGTGGGTATAATAGATATGCCATGTCCCAAAGACAGCATTTCACCGCACTCTTCTCCATAGTTTGGATCTTTACAGTCTTCCCATTCTCTCTTCTTGATGTTTCCTGAGCCTTGGAGGAGATGATATAGAGGTCTCTCATTTAGGGATGAGCACTCAATAGTCACTTATTCTCAGCACCTTTACCAGTTATGAGTCTCTCTATTAACCAGTGCCCATTTCCAACTGAAGCTTCTCTGATCAAAGTTGAGCAGCACCAGTCTATAAGTATAACCACAAATATTCAGAAGGATATTTGACATCATGTAAAACAATAGTAATAGGTTTCCCCTTGGGGCCTATGACCATGCCAGCCATGGGGCTTTTACCAGGGTTATATTGTCAGGTATGGAATTCTCCTCCTGTAAAGTGGGCCTAAAATTCAATTAGAAAGCATTTGGTTATAACCATAACAGTTATACCACTATTTTCACTATTGAGCCCTCTTGCCTGGCAGGTTATAAAGGGTCTAGTGCTGGGTAAGGCCACTGATAACTGTTTGAACTGCTGATGTTAAGAATATCTTTTATTTATTCTTTGGCAATTTTATACATGCATACAATGTATCTAGAGTCTCTTTATCCAACTGCTCCCTCCCACTCCCCCCAGCCACCTTTAACACATCTACCTCCCACTTTCCTATTTATCTGCCTTCTCTCTCTCTCTCTCTCTCTCTCTCTCTCTCTCTCTCTCTCTCTCTCTCTCTCTCTCTCTCCCCCTCCTTCTTTCTCCCATTGAGCTCAGTTAGTACTGACTGCTGTAATATTGACTGACAACTCCGGAACTTTTTTTAAAAGGAAACAAATTTATTTATTTATTTTTAATTGATAATATTCATATTACATCTCAATTGTTATCCCATCACTTCTATCCTCTTATTCCTTCATCCCTCCTGCTTTCACCCTATTCCCCTCCCCTATGAATGTGACTAAGGGGGGACCTCCTACCCTTGTATATGATCATAGGGTTCAAGTTTCTTCTTGGTAGCCTGCTATCCTTCCTCTGAGTGCCACCAGGCCTCCCCATCTAGGGGACATGATCAAATATGGGGCATCAGAGTTCTGTGAAAGTCAATCCCCATTCTCCACTCAACTGTGGAGAATGTCCTGTCCATTGGTTGGATCTGGGTAGGGGTTTGATGTTTATTACATGTATTGTCCTTGGCTGGTGCCATAGTTTGAGCAGAACCCCTGGGCCCACATCCTCCTGTCATAGTGTTCCTCTTGTAGGTTTCTAGGACCCTTTGGATCCTTCTATTTCCCCAATCTCTCATACTTCTCTCACCTAGAGTCCCAGCAGGATGTCCTCCCCTCTGACCCACTTTCCTGGTGAGTGAAGACTATCATGGGACATGCCCCTTAGGCTAGTGTCCAGATATAAGTGAGTATATACCATGTGAGTCTTTCTGCTTCTGGGTTAACTCACTCATTATGATCAGTTCTAGTTCAATCCATTTGTCCACAAACTTTGGAAATTCTATGTTTTTAATAGCTGAGTAGTATTCAATAGTGTAAATGTACCATAGTTTCTTTATCCATTCTTCTACTGAGGGACACTTAGGCTGTTTCTATGTTTTGGGTATTATGAATAAGGCCACTATGAACATGGTTGAATATTTATCCTTGTTGTGTGCTGGAGCATCTTCTGGGTATATTCCAAGGAATGGAATAGCTGGGTCTTGGAGGTAGCCCTATTCCCAGTTTTCTGAAATAGTGCCAGATAGATTTCCAAAGTGGTTGTACTAGTTTGCATTCCCACCAGCAATGAAGGAGTGTTCCTCTTTCTCCACATCTTCACCAGCATGTGGTGTCCCTTGAATTTTTTATCTTAGTCATTGTCATGGGTGTAAGATGGAATCTCAGAGTTGTTTTGATTTGCATTTCTCTGATGACTAAAGACGTTGAGCATTTCTTTAGGTGTTTCTTATCCATTCCATATTCTCTGTTGAGAATTCTCTGTTTAGTTCTGAGCCCCATTTCTTAATTGGATTATTTGGTTTGGTGGTGTTTAATTTCTTGAGTTCTTTATGTATTTTAGGTATTAGCCCTTTGTCAGATATACAGACAGTCTGTAGGCTGTCTCTTTGTTCTGTTGACAGTGTCGCCTGCCGTACAGAAGCTTCTCAGCCTCATGAGGTCCCATTAAGTCCTGGGCTGTTGGTGTTCTGTTCAGGAAGTTGTCTCCTGTGCCAATTTGCTCCAGGCTCTTCCTCACTTTTTCTTCTAACCAATTTTGTGTCTCTGGTTTTATGTTGAGGTCTTTAATCCACTTGGACTTGAGTTTTGTGTATGGTAACAAATATAAGTCCAATTGCATTTTTCTACATGCAGACACCCAGTTAGACCAGCACCATTTGTTGAAGATGCTATCCTTTTCCCATGGAATAGATTTGGCTTCTTTGTCAATCAAGTGACCATATGTGTGTGGATTCATTTCTGGGTCTTCGATTTGATTCCATTGATCAACCAGTCTATTGCTGTGCCAGTACCATGCTGTTTTAATTACTGTTGCTCTATAGTACAGCTTGAGATCGGGTATGGAGATTCCTCCAGAGGCTCTTTTATTGTATAGGATGGTTTTAGCTATTCAGCTACAGAACTTTTATCCTGAATGATCATCATGAGCTTCTCCAAGTGCTTGCTTGATCCCCCTCCCCCCAGTTTTACAGTCTTACAGGCACTTCACATGCAACTGTAGAAGAACAATCTCCATAGGCTCTAAATTGGAGGGGTTTCTTTGAACAAAAATGGATATTCACATTAAAAAAACCCAGGAGTTTATTGCTTGTATATTTTACATGTGAAGATGATGTTTTCCTCCCTAATGCGAATAGTTAGCTAAAATGTGCTTTTGACTTCAGCTTGAAGATGTATCAACAGCATCTTCAACAAAGCACAGGAACTTTTTAGAGAAGTGCCAAGAGTTTCCCAAAGAACAATTGGACAGTTGGTTACAATTTGGTAGGGGGCTACCACTGGCACCTGGGTAGAGGCCAGGAATGCTGCTAAATAGCCTAGAGAGCACAGACAACTCTCAAGAAAGGATCAGCTGATGCTACACCATTAAGAGCACTTGGTGGAGAAACTCTACTTTAACATTTTTATTTTTAACAAAAATCAATTTAGTTGATGTCAGGCATCAATTTAGGGGTGATGTTAGAGTTGGAATTGCCAATGTGTATTCACACATGTGAGAGAGGAAAGCCATGGTGTGAAACTGTGATGAGCACTAAAGAAAATAGTGTGGTTTTGTTCTCTTTCTGAACCTTGTGATGGAATGTGTGGAGATGAAAATTATTAGGCAGCAGAATAGTGTTGAAATGGTGGTCATGTGAGAAAAATAGCAATTCTTGCTCCCATCACAGAGAGCAAAAAGCAAGCCATGTACATTTTAATATCACATTTTTGCTAAATAACATTTGTAATATAGATAGATAGATAGATAGATAGATGAGTGAGAACATTTTGTTGCTTACCCTCATGCAGTATTTTTTATAGATCTTAAAACCCATAGTTTTTTGCATCCCACCCTCCCCACACTCTGGCTCTGGCTTCTTCTCTTCAGACTCTCATCTGCAATTACTGAAGTCCACCCACACAAGCAATTTCTCCTGTGGCCATCTAGGTTACCGCTTGCCCAGTTCTGTCTGAATAACTTGTGCCTGTCCTGTCCTGTCCTATCCTGTCCTGTCCTGTCCTGTCCTATCCTATCCTATCCTATCCTATCCTATCCTATCCTATATTGTCCTATCCTATCCTTTTTATGACTGTCCTGAGAATGAACCTTGACATGGAACAATCAAGCGTGCTTGCTACCAGATGGTCACCAGCCCACTAGGAGGTTGTGCTTGGCTCCTGAACATCATGCCTTGCATTTAGCAGGCACTTATCTCCTGTGTCCTTCAATCTACTGTAGTGCCCTTTGCCATTATAGTGATTCCCCAACAGTCAGACAGGTGAGGCAGAGCAATGGACTTCCCAGCAGGAGATATGAAGCCTAAATGAGTCAATTGTTCATGAAGTACTATGGAAAGAACAGCTTTTAACTTAGTTGCCCATTTAGAGATCCAGAAAATGTCCATGTATATAAAAATTTGTTCCTCTGGGGATATAGCTCAATGGCTCAGTGGCAGTGTGCTAGCATGAGGCCATGGCTTCTATCTCCAGCACCACAAAATGGAGTGTTTGTTTGATTCTGGCTCCCTTTTTAGATCAAGCTCTCACAGTCCCGTTACTTTTGCTTCCTGCAGGCACTTTCCTTGCCAACCTTTACTTTGTCATCTTGCTCTTAAGCCTAGACTGGTCCAGCCTATAACCTCCATTGCTAGAGGACTTTGTTTCTGCAGGGCTGCTAGCCCATGTCAGTGAGCTTTTGACACCCATGCTTATAAGAGGGTATGATTAGACCAGTTTGGCTTCACATCTTCTTGGAAATGTTATTGTATCTCCTTTTGGGCTGGGCTTAATTTCCTGGGCCCTAATATGGAGATACTCTGGGCCTTCATGTCTACTTAAAGCTAGTAGGAGATATTACTAGGAAAGATATTTCTTTTGCCATCTCATCCCAGACATACACATCTATACAGTGCAGCCTGAACAGTCCTCTTAAAATTGTCAGAATCACATGGTTTGTGATAACTGCATACCACAGTACCAAGATTCTCAGCAAACACGAGCACCACCAGCCATATATTATTTCTAAATCATATTACATGGCCCAAACTTCCTTAACTTCACCGGGTCCCAGATTTCCTTTCCTTTCCTGTTCTCTCCCTCTCTCTCACCCTTTTTCCTTTTCTTCTCCTTTTCCTTCCCTGTCTTTCCCCTTATTTCTTTTCTTACATTGTTACTTCCTTTTCTCCCTCCCTTTTCTCTCCCTCTTTCCTTCCTTCCTTCTTTCTTTCCTTCCTTCCTTCCTTCCTTCCTTCCTTCCTTCCTTCCTTCCATCCTTCCATCCTTCCTTTCCTTCTCTCTTTCTCCTGTGCAGGGACTGTATTGATGGACTAGGGACCCATAAATGAGAATGAATTCACCAAGTACAGAAGAAGGAAAGAGAAATAGGCTTCAGTATAGTGCATTGGGCAAGACAGCATAGAGGCACATTGAGGGGCTTTGGTACATGTGTGTAGGGTGTCCAGGTAGAGGTTCAGTGTCAGGATATCTCTTTAATAATTGTAGTTGGTGCTTATTGTGGTTAGCAACTGTTGACTCTGTTTCTTAGCAATTAAACTTTATTATGCAACCCAACTAGCTTATACAAGAAGGAAAAAGGTTAAAGGGACAAAAGAGTGAACCTTCCTGTAGCCGTTCCATGGGACGGGTCCTTAGATGTCTCTCTGGCCTGCTTGCTGATCCAGCTTGTCTGCTGCTCTCTCTGCAGCCTACTTTGTTATTCTCTCTTCCCCAACTCCTTCAGTCACTTGAGCGGTGAGGGTCCATTAGAAAGACAATAGTCCAGGTGGGGTTCCCAGGCCTGTTTCCTGAATTCCAGACCCAGGATGGCTCCACTCAGTCTGTCACAAGGTATTCATGGGGTGCCCCAAGGGTAAAGCCCGCCAAGATTGCTCCCATCTGTGACAAAGCTTACTCCTTCCCACAGTAGGTAGACTACATTATCATGTAGGTCAGAAGCCTCCAAATTTGTTGAGCTACCAGCAAAATTAGTTATTTACTGCTGACAAAGCTTACTCCTTCCCACAAGCAACAGCTTGGTCTTAAGGCCAAGATGGTCTTGCCTTGACAGAGAAGACATCAGTCCTGAATTGCATTTTTCAGCTAGGACTTAATTATGCTCAACTCCTTCTGACAAGGTCCCCACTTAGAGGCAATAGCATCCTTGCTCTGAGCCTAGCCTGCTGTGAGATTAAAGCAGCCTTGCTGTTAGACTAGAATGAGTCAGCACAGTTATCCACTACAAAATGGCATCCACACTCCCTGTGGGATCAGTAAAGCCAAACCACTGAAAAGGGTCACAGGTCGTCTTCTGGAGCTATTTCAGAACTGAGTAGGGACATTGTTGGAGTGCCTTGGTTGACATCGCTGACCTTTTATATAGGAATGGGCCCATATGGAATAAAAGGCTCTAGAGCAGTGGTTCTCAACTTTTCTAGTGCTGCAACCCTTTAATACAGCTCCTCATGTTCTAGTGATCCCCCAACCATAAAATTATTTTTGTTGTTACTTCATAACTGTTATTTTGCTACTGTTATGAGTTGTATTGTAAATAGATGATATGCTACCCCTGAGAAAGGTCATTTGACCCCCTCACCCAAGTAGTAGCAATCCACAGGTTGAGAATCACTGCTCTAGAGGCACATGAGAGAAGGAAAGAGTAGCTATTGCATGAGACCAGAGCTCAGATGGTGACACGGGATCAGGAGATTCCTGGTGGTGGCATGAAGCTATGGGTATCAACAGCAAAGGTTTATATCTTTGGGACAACAGCTCATGGGACTTAAAGCCTTGTAATTGACTATCTGAAGGTTAAATAAACAGGAGCTCATGACACAGAGTAGAAGTTTTGTAAAGAGGTAGAATACAGAACCCAAGACACTCCATCTTGTAGTTTCTGTCTAGAAAATCTGTCTAGATTTTGTCTATAATCTATCAAGAAAACTTCCTAAGAGCTACCTGAACCAGAGATTCTCTACGACTTTTGCCTTAGACACCTGAGTTAGAGGTGCCGTTGTGTTTATGGCTATAGCAGGGCTAGGAGATGAGGAACACCAGTAACAAAGGGTAGGATTGCCAGGAGGTGGCATAGCAGAAGCCTCACAGTTGTTTTGAGAAGCAAGACAATTTATAGGTTACTCCGGATAGGCAAGCTGCAGCAAATTTTCCTTCTTGGGTACTTTGAGTATCTCAAACGCAAGCAAACACCAACTAGAGGGCTTTCCTGGGAAAGGGGTTGGTTCCTTAAGAAAGGAACACCAGCCACACAATAATTAGTTGGCCTCTGATTACAGTGCCACCACCAGAGTAGATGTCCTTTAGGGCAAGTCAGAGAATGTTCAGACAGAGAAGGGCAGAGATTATATTAGAGATGTCACTACAGAGTGATTTTGGGGTGGCAGGTGAAAAACATAATAATAGTGATTATCAGGACACCAACAAATCCTAGCTCCAATATAGGAGACTGGCTATATTGGGCAATAGGAGTAAAAGCAGGCCTCATGACTTGAAAGTGATGGCCATGGTATGGTAATATGTAAGAAAGTTTCTTGGAGGAACAGGTCCAGGCTAAAATTCCACAAAAAAGGTTGAGTTCTATAGGACACCCACAAGATAGAAAGGGAATGCTTTATAAAACTATATTACACAGCTCAGAAAAAAAAAAAGAGCTGTGATTAATCATTAGAGTCGGGGGGTATTTGAGGATGAGGTTCACCTGACCTACATCAGAAAAGAAGATGGAGGATGAGCAAGATGGTTTAGTGGATAAGAACACTTGCCCCATGTCAGATAACCTGAGTTTAATCCATGGAGATTATGTAGTAGAAGGTGAGAACACACGCGCGCTCACACACACACACACACACACACACACACACACACACACACACACACACACCTTAAGGAATAAACATTTTACAAACTGATTTAAAAAGGAGATGGAGACCTCCAAGAGTTCACAGGGTTGGACTGTTTGAACTTTATTCAGTTAGCTTTCTGTTGGCCTTTTATGATATAGGGCAATGAGAGACTCAGTCTCCCAGGTTGATATGAGGAGGACATTGCAAAGACGTAGAAACAGGCGTGGGGCTCTACTGATCTTGGCACTCAATGATGGCTTTGACACTTTGTACCAATGCTATGTACCAGCACACTGTGACAGTCAATGGCTCTCTGGATGTAAAAGAAGTCCGTTTGGAGGAAGGGCCTACTGTAAAGCACTTCAAAGGGCTGAGGTGGATTGTGGATTAATGCAAAATCTTGAAGTGTAATTGGGAGAAGAGTGAGCCAAGAAATCTTGAGTCTGGATGGTGAGCTTATTGGATGTCATTGAGTAATGTTATCTTTTGGTCCATTTAGAAGATTGATGATGCCAAGAACTTAATTTTTAGAGCATTACTTACTCCCCAAGTGATAATGGAAATAAAAGTCAGGCTGTTATCAGACATTAGGGATCATGGGATCTCAAAGTGGAGAATAAGGTGCTCTATAAAGACAGTGCTACTCATTAGGCCCCTTCTATTTCAGTGGGGAACACCTACATCCAATCTATGATGGCATCCACCAGAGCTAGTAGGGATTTGAATTTCTTGCCTGGAGGCACATGAGTGAAATCTACCTGCCAGTTTTTCTCTTGGTTATTTTATGCTCAACAGGTTATAGGTTCATAGGAGAAACTAAGGGTTTCTCCTTAGTTTTTTATTGAAGACTGAAATACAGGCAATATATACCAAGTGTGAGTAGGATACGCATTATAACAGCAGTGTGATAAAGATATTAGGCAAAGACAAGATACCAACAGAGGGTTGGAGCTTTATTTACTCAGATCCCAGACAGATTTGTTTTGAGAAAAGAACAGAACTTCTGAGAGGAGTTTTTAGAATTTAATTTTTTATTTAAAAAGTTTAATGTGAGTGTGTGTGCATGTATGCACATGTATACACATGTGTGCCTCTGGAAGCCAGAAGAACATTAGATTTCCAGGAAGTGGAGTATCAGGCTGTTTTGAGCTGCCTGTCGGGGTGCTGAGAATAACACTTGGTCCTTTGAAAGATCAGTAGAAGCTTTTAAGCACGGAGCCATCTCTTTGGCCCCTTGAAAGGATTTTTATGGTAGTAAATAAAAGTATTTTCTAGTGGGGGCACAAGTAAGGGTACGATTAAGTGCTATCAAGACATCTCCCCTTTGGATAATCTTAAAAGGAGGAGCTATGGATCATGGGTCCATGAACTTACCTGAAGGTAAGTCAATCTCTGCCCCCTCCAATAGAAACCCTTCTTCTTACCTCAAATAAGCCACCTCCTACTTTGATGTTTTTACATACTGAGTTTCATTATGGTTGCTTGCAGGAGTGTAAGTGTGTGGGACTTACTTATTGGAACATGGATAACTTATAATTCCCTCCCCCATGTTCCATAGTCCTTCAGTGAGCAGAGAGGCCTCATTAGCCCTTCCCCCACAAATGACAAGTAACCACAGCTGCAAGTCCCCAAGTGCAGTGTCCAGGAGACACCTTGCAGCAGTCTCCCCAACCTCTAGCTCTGACATTCTTTTCACTCCCTCTTCTAGATGTTTCCTGAGTCTCAGAAGAGATGATATATAGACGTCTAGCTATGGCCAAGCACTCCACACTCATTTTCCACTTGCACCAGTTGTGAGTCTCCACTTTAGCCACTGCCCACTGCAAAAAGAAGCTTCTCTGATGAGGGATGAGAGCAGCGCTAGTCTCAGAGTACACCTGTTTTGGGGTCCCAAGCCTTGATGCTCTCCAAATCTCTGTTCCTTAAAGTCATTTTTATAAATCTTACCAAGAGCAGATCCATAACTTAAGAAAGCCTCCCTGTTAAATGGAGAATCAGATTCTAGCTTTATATCAATGCATTTGATTTTGACTTTAGGAAATTTAATCCCTTTTAATTATCATACATATACCATCTTTTAAATTTTATCCCTTATGAATCTTTCATGATTTAATCAGACTTTCTGAAATGTGCTTAAGGTTTCTGGTTTTGTCTTTATATTTATTTTTCCATTTTGGCCAGCCCTTTGATCTTAGGGAAAAAAATCTTATTTTGCCATATAAAAGTCCTTATCCCAAAACTAAACTGTTTTCCTTTTGCTTATCTGTCACAGAACACTGTTCTCCAGTCAGGAAATGGCCATTGCCCCACTTGAGCTCCCAGAAGCAGGCATTACCCACACAGGAGCTGGACAAGATTGAGCCCACTAACACTCAGTGATGGTGCGCAGGGGATGGGGGGAGGAAAAGGCTCATTCCCTTTCCAAAGAATTATCAGCAGTAAACAGTTTCTAGGGAGAGGCACTGAATAGTCCCCTGCCCCACCCCCACCCCGAGCAGACAGAGACAATTAACTATTGCTGAAGGAAGAAAGAGACCTTTTTTTTTTTTTTTTTGTCCCGTTGAAGTGGCCACTTGGAAGTTGCCCCTGTTCCTGTAATAATCCCTCACTCCTGGTCCTGTAAGTAACCCTAACTAAACTCATTGGATTACCAAAATAAACTTGGGTAGAATTGTTCCATTGGCCTGTCATTAATGACATTCCTAGGGTGACTAGACATTTTGCCTTAAAATATAAAAAGGTCCACATGGCATTTAGTACTTGGTGTGGGGCAGGACAGAACCAAGGATGAGCTGAGGAGGAATGCTCACTTGCACCGCCTCTGCTGTAAGTGGTGAGACATGCAGTTAATGCTAAACTGTATGAGGGTGGAGTATCTGCAAGGGCAGTCTCCATCGTGTCGTCCTCTCCCACGGTGCATGGAATGGCATGCCCTCTTGCTGCAGTGGCAGTTATATTGCCCTTGCTGTGGGGAAAAGACTGCAACTAGGGCTGCTCCTTCTGAAGGTGGGAGCTCCAAGAAGGCCATCTTCCTCTGAGTGGTATAGAGTGATAAGCCTTCATGTGTGCAGTGCACCACAGGAGCATGGGGGCACCCTCAAAATGGCTGATGGGTTGATTGGAGGCTGTATTCTAGCTATTGAAAATAGCACTTTTGAGTGGCATCTTAAACAGTCTGGGGTGTTCGTTACATGGTCCTTGATCAATGCAATAAGAAGGCCAGAAGGCCAAGTTTTTTGCCTAGATAGAATTTGTTTACACAAAGGAGCAATGGCAGTGACAAAAGAGCATGCAGGTGCTATCACCTGCAATGATGTCTGAGCTGGCAGTAGAAATGAATAAGAAATAATAAAGAGAACGAGGTGGATGTGGCAGCTTGTCATTTCTTACAACTGGCAGGAGTATGGAAGATAAAGGAAAAAGGGAAAGAGTGTCAAATTAGATCTGTGCTAGTCTTTCCTGGGATCATTCCCAGGCCCCAGGGAACCTATGGAAAGAAGTGGACATTGAGGAGGAAGTGAAGGAGAAATGGTAGGATTAACTTTTCCGACCGACCTTTAACACTATTTGCTTGCTAGGACAAACATGTGGAGACCTTAGTAATGTCCCAGCACAGGAAGATATGATAGTCAAAGAATCCTTGGCCTCTGAACTGTTTGAACTGGGGAAGACCTTTAAATGAGAAATGAATGGGCCTCCCACAGCCTATCTCATGACAGGACACAGGGGCAGATGAGATCAAACAGTGGCGTGGATGTGGAGAACCTGAAAAACGTAAATACCTATCCTTCCTTAAGACAAAGGCTCTATAACCTGAGGCAATACGAGGGAAAGCAATATGATAAACTGGCTCATAGGATCCGTTCAGAACACTTGCTTGTTACCATTTGAGGGCCCCATAAATATCAGGGACTGGCAGACGATAGAAGGAGGACAGGCATTACTGAGGAAACTTGTCACGAGAGAGATGGGGTTGGACATCTAGTTCACCAGACCCGGGTAGCTCAGTTTCACAGGACAGTCAAGAATGAAGTTAATTCATCAGGGATCCGGAGATTGATGGGGGGGGCTTATAGGGGCTTCGTTGCGACTCATGGTGGTGTCCTAGTTTGGTTTCTGTGCCTGTGCTAAACACTATGACTCAAAGCAGCATGAGGGAAGGAAGGGTTTATTTGGCTTCCACTGATCCAAATTCATCATTGGCGGAAGTCAGAGCAGAGGCAGGAGCCAAGAAGAAATGCAGCTTTCTGACTTGCTCTCCAGGCTCAGGGTCAGAGGTCTTTCTTGTACCTGCCAGGACCATCTGCCCAGAAGTGGCACTACCCACAGTGGGCTGGGCCCTTCCCCATCTACCAATAATCCAGAAGATGCACCACAATCTTACCACCCTGGAGAGGAGAGAGGCTCATGAGACCTGCTCATTCTCAAGGATGTATAAGCAGTTAATGTTTGCTAGGAGAGAGGGGCTCAGGAGGTACCACTCCCCGCCTACTTCCCCCAACCCCCACCCTGAGGTTCTATTGGCAGTTAACAGTTACTGGAAACAAAACATGCATTTTCTTCAGCAGTGTAGTCACCTGTGTGTGCTGCATGCATCCTGTGACTAATCCTGCTCCTATAAACAGCTCTTCTAATGAAAATGATTGGCTTCCCAATCTAGATGAGTGGAACACTTGCTTCAGTTTGTCAACAGTACCCTATCTAGCTAGATGGAACAGACTCTTCTCTCCACAGGAAAAGTTCAGCCAATAACTTTTCTTACCCAAAACACACCTCATGCTTACATTTCTCTATACATTGCTTGCCCTCTCACTTTCTGTTTTTTTGTTGTTGTTTTCTTTATTGCTTTCTATAATGTCATGAGATAGAGCAACAGAACAAATATATTTATTAACTTATCAAAAGGGAGCATAACGTACACTCATAATGTCTGGTAACTGTTAAACCACAACACTTGTCTGCTGCAGGGCCTAGGCAGCCTTTATTATTGCTTGGAGGTTTTTTTAAAGGTTCTTTTACACATTTTTGTCTTGGTTTCCAATGAGGCCCAGAGTTAGAGAATATCACATTCCAGCGAGAACTGACCGAGATAACAAAGTTCCCAATGACCTTGGGCAGCAAACTATCTTGTCTAAGCAAGAAAAAAACAGGGCAGAGAATAATACACAGAGAGTGAAAACTTTCTATTTCCAAACCCTGTATGTAATTGCAGTTTGGAGTGCCAAAGGCATCTGCTTGATGCCTGACAAAAAAAAAAAATGGGATATAAAGCAAAGACCCTTTTCTCTGAAGGACTGAGAGCCAAGACAGGAGACTTGCTGTGGGGAGTAGGAATGGTGAGCTGGACCCAGAGCATCTGATTTTGGCAGAGCTCAGACATTTGGATATGTAGCTGGCTAGTGCCAAAGTCCCATTAGTGATTCCACAAAGGGAAAGGATACTCTCTGAGAGGCAGGGGTGACTTTTAACTAATCTCCTATACAGAGGTCTTGAGCCAGTACCTTAAGGAAAGAGTGTATCTGGGTAGGGAGGAGGAGCTGTTGGGTAGGGGTCTGAAGATGAGAAGGAAATAATCAGACAGGAAGGTAGAGGCAGAGTTGCCAGGTCAAAGGGTGTCTGGTAGTAGAGAAGCCTTAAGGCTATGCAAGGGCTCAAATGACCACAAAGAAAGGATGTCACTGGGGCCCCCGTGTAAGGAAGATGGCATAGCATAGCCACATGTAATCATCCCTCTCACAACTGAGGCTCTGAGGATCAAATTTAGACCTTGTTTTGAGGCTATATCCCAGGGGTGAATTAGGAGGGAGCGGGGGGGGGGGGAGACCCTTGTACTGCTAGAAGTGCAATGTCCACCCAAGAGGTGTCCCTGGAGGATAGACCTTCCCTGTTGTCAGATGTGAGACCGAAGGTCATTCTACTGACTCTAATGGGGGACATTCCTGAGCCTGGGACATTTCCTGACGACAAAGACCAGTCCTGACTAACAGGTAAAGGTGCAACTCAGTTTCCTGTGGGCGCCAGAGCTGTCTGGTTAGCCAGGTCAGGCAGACCTTAAAAGGATATTCACAAACTGGAGTCGGCCACAAGTCACTGGTGAGAGGAGAAGGAGGTGAGGGTAGAAGCATGACTCATCCCGGAAGAAGCCTAAGCCTGCTCGCCTACAACTGTGTCAGGAGTTCAGCTAGGAGGGGAGAATGATGGCAGGTCTGAACACCACCAGGGCAACACAGCAACACACCTCCTGCTCCAGAGGGTTGGGGTGTTGAGTGGTGTTGGGTCAGAAAAGTGCAAGGAGTGGAAAAGAAGGAAGACAGAGGCCTTGCAATTTGTGGATATTGAGTCTGGATGGACTGCAGCCGCCAACTGTGACACATGTTGAGAGTGAAGAGGGTCCCAGGAGAAAGAAAAATAGTTTCGTCCCCATATTATAGAAGGGCCACTCTTCCTTTTTCTCTGGCCTCTGGACCTCACTGAACTGTATCTCTGGCCAGGGTCCATCAAGCTGCTTGGCTTGAGAATGAATTCAGCTTTGGGGCTCACAAAGGAGGGCTTTCCACTCTCTGCTACGTGACTTCCTGTGCTCCCACTAGCTCTTAGCTGATCTCGCTGATCCCTGACCCTCTCTCCAGATTTGACTATCTTTCACATTCTCTGATAAGGAGATTTCCTACAGGCAGGGAAAATTAAGGGGACATAGCAATGAGATGCCTCTTCCTGCAGGATCTAGCAGGGGGTCAGAAACTTCAGCATTTTCTATAGAGTGAGTGCTGATTCTCCAAAGATATCTCCAAGAAAAATGCCAAAATAATAAGGAAACTTTGCTTAATTAAGGCTACAATGTTTTTGGCCTTGAGTTTAAACATGTTAGAACGTCTCCTTCATTCCTAAAATCTAAACAATCCATCGCATAAAACCACCCTACAATTTCATTTACAAAAGAGAAATATTTTTGTTGGTGGTGCTCTTTCAGGTAGAGTGCCACTATGTAGCCTTCACTTGCTTGGTACTTACTATGCAGACCAGGTTGGCTTTGACCTTGGGGGAGGGGGTGATCCTTTTGTCTATGTCTCCCAAGTGCCAGGATTATAGGTGTGCACCACACAGAAAGTTAAATTAAAGGAAAAGAGGGCCAGGTTGGTTGTGTGTATCAGGTTTTGTCTGACAGAGACAGGTGGATTTCTCCAAGTTTGTAGGCCAGCCTGGTTTAAATAAGTTTCAAGCCTGCTATGGCTATATAGTGAAATCCTGCTGAGAGGGGTGGTAAGTAAACCATCTTGCATTAAAAAAAAGATTTATCCTATTTCTTTCTTTTTTATAATATATTTTCTTAATTTATTATTACAGCTCAATTGTTATCCCATCCCTTGTATCCTCCCATTCCTCCTTCCCTCTCATTTTCCCCTTACTCCCCTCCCCTATGACTGTGACTGAGGAGGACTTCCTCCCCCTGTATATGCTCATAGGGTATCAAGTCTCTTCTTGGTAGCCTGCTATCCTTCCTCTGAGTGCCACCAGGCCTCCCCATCCAGGGGACGTGGTCAAATATGGGGCACCAAAGTTCGTGTGAAAGTCAATCCCCACTTTCCACTCAACTGTGGAGAATGTCCTGTCCATTGGCTAGATCTGGCTGGGTAGGGGTTTGAAGTTTACTGCATGCATTGTCCTTGGCTGATGCCATAGTTCTATTTCTATTTATGTGTACAGTTGCCCTTGGAGGCCAGTTGGAGCATTGTAGGCAGTTATGATCTGCCTGCTGTGAGTGATGTGAACTGAATTCAGGTCTGACTTCTGGAAGAGCAGCAAGCCCTACCAAGAATGGAGCCATCTCTCTAGCCCACCATATGGTATTCTTGTACTTAAATTTTTTTAAACCTTTGATTCTTGTAAATTTTTTTCCTTTGAATAATGTCACTTTAGAAAGCCACCAAATTCTATATTGCCACTGTGAAGACAGACACCCAAGCACCAGTTTCTCCTCCATCTTTGTTCATGCTTAAAGTCTGAACTGCACAGTATCTCACCTGACTCATCCTGAAATTCTTTCCTGTGGCCTAGTCAAGGGTCCAGCTTTACTCTCAGGCTGCTGCTGCTGCTGCCATGACTTGTGGTTCCACTGGACATATTCTTTTGTGTAAATGTTCTTCTATCTCATACCACCTAATAGAAGAGACAGACATCAGTGCAGGTGACATCACCTTTCAGTGCAGGTGTCAATTCCTACTGAAAACCACCGATGTGTATCCAAGTACAGATTTTTATCAGTTTCAAAGCACACATACCATAACAAATAGGATCCACATTAGACAATGTGAAATTGGGATCTTTGTTTGTGTACTTGAGACAGAGTTTCCTTATGTAGCCCTGGCTGGCCTAGAACACACCACTTAGATTAGGCTGGCCTCACACTCAGAGATCTGTGGTGTAATTACAGGTGGTAGCCATTGTGCCCAGCCTTCTTTGATTCTTTTGAGATACGGTCTTTGGCTGGCCTGGAGTTTACTATATAGCCCTGAATAGCCTTGAACTCAGGACACTCCTCTTGTTTCAGGCTCTGGAATGCTGGGATGACTGGTGTGAGCCATCCTGCTGTGATTGTGATGCATATGATAACGTACACAGAGAGAGGGTCCAGCTTTAGTTGTCTGCATACTTTTCCTTGGCATATGTGAAATAATTGTGTGTCTTACATTTGATGTAGATTACATTTTATGAACCATAGTAATGGTAACACTGTGGTCAGAAAATTCTCTTTTGGCAGCAAATACAAAAGGTTGATGTCAGAAGACTGTGTGGGAAAATTAATCATAGGGAAGGAACTGGTGGGCAGGGCAGGTATTATAATAGCACATGTAAGGTGTTAGGGAAGAGAATGGCCTGTCCAGGAAGCTAAATATGGTGCATAGGGGCAGGACAGTAGACAGCAAATAGGACAGTGAGCCAATTGTGTAGGTGTGAGGACCGCGTTCAAGTACTTAGGTTGTGCATAAGTATTTACATGCTTGAGATGGATAGGTAGTTTACATACAGTTCTTCACTTTGGCTCTTTTCTGGACAGATGAATGAACATATTGCCATCTTTTCCAGTTCTCTGACACTTATATGTATTTTTTTCTCATCTCAACACCTCTGAGTTTGGGGTACTGCATTTTGCAGCGTTTTTCCCCCACAAGTGGTGCCTTGAAATTGATGAAACAAGTCTACTGTTAAACAAGGGCACACTGTACTTTCCTTCCTGGATTCTTTATCTCAGTTCCTGATTTCCCCCCAATCCTCATCTGTTCACTTGAAACATTTTTACTGCTTTTCTCAATCTAAGCTGCTTCCCAGAGACCGTGGGTCACATGCTCTTACTCCTTTCTGCACAGACCTTGACTTCCAGGAGGCCAGGTGAGGCTAAGGAGAAAGTTGCTTTGGCCTGCTCTAAACCCCTGCAGAAGGGACATGGTGAGCATTGGAGGGAATACAAGCTCATGTGGTAATTATTTATAATTTAGTCTTCAAACTCCAGCCTTTAAAAATATCCACATGGGGCTAGAAAGATGGATGGCTCGGCAGTTAAGAGCACTGGCCACTCTTCCAGAGGAGCAAGCTTTGGTTCCCAGGATCCATGTGGTGGTTCACATATGCCTGTAACTCCAGTTCGAAGGGGCCCGACATCCTCTTCTGACCTCTAAGGACACTGTAAACATGTGGTGCACAAATATACATGTAGTCAAAACACCCATACACATAAAAGAATTGGAACCCCCGTCCCCCAGACATTGCCGAAACTTGGCATGCATTCCCATAGACACACACACACACAAACGCATAAATATAAATGAAAAAAATCATTAAAAATATACATGACTTCAGTGAGTTAACCCAGATGTAGAAAGACTCACATGGTATATATTCACTTATAATTGGACACTAGTCCAAAAGGGATGTCCCATGAAAGTCTTCACTTACCAGGAGATTAAGATAGATATAGGGACCTCCTATTGGGACTCTAGGTTAGAGAAGTATGGGAGAACGGGGAAATAGTAGGATCCAGAGGGTCCTAGAAACCTACGAGAAAAGCCTAGGTGGGGGGTCTGCTCAACCTACTGCACCAACCAAGGACAATACAAGTAGTAAACATTGAACCCCTACTCAGATCTAGCCAATGGAAAGGACATTATCCACAGTTATGTAAATAGTGGGGACTGACTTTGACATGAACTCTGGTGCTCCATATTTGATCACTTCCCATTGGTGGGGAGGCCTGGTGGCACTCAGAGAAAGGATAAGCAGGCTACCAGTATGAGACCTGATAGGCTGTGACCATTTGGTGGGTGACGAGGTTCCCTTCTGTCCCAGACCTAGTGGAAGGGAATAGGGGGAAAGAGGGAAGGAGGGAGGAGCGGGAGGATAAAGGTGAGGGGATAACAATTGAGATGTAATCTGAATAAATCAATTAATAAAAAAAGAAACAGCAATACACAATAAAAAATAATTAGAAGCTGATATATCTCATATTCAATGAAAATATATTTTAGTCTTTTAATTACTAGCATTTGCTTTATTTTTCAAGTTAAATTGAACCTATCATTTAAAAGTAAACTACAATACCTCCCTTAAAAAAAATATATATATATATATATGATTTCAACCAGTCTTTGAGCACATATTATGATAAATCAAGGCCAAAAAGTGTCCAGAACCTCAAAATAATACATATATTATACATAATATATGTGCATGTTTCTTTTTCTGTCCATGCAAAGCCCCAAATATTTACTTTTGGAGTTTTGTTGGACCAATTTATTCTTTGAAGGAACCAAGGAAGGCCTATTCTTAAATGAACAATCAAAGAAAATAAGTAATCCTATAAAAGAAAGTTGTATTTTTATTTCAAAAAGTCCATGTCCAACTTATGTTGTACATCTTTATCTCTGCCAAGACAGAAGTTCTTACTGTTTTGTATCCGCAGAGGGGAGAAGGACATGGTCTGTCTTGAATTACCCATGGTAGAATGGAGCTAAACTACTGAAAGAATTTGAAGGAAGGCCTGATAGGTACAGCTTCTGTGATGGTCCAGGGTGGGGTTCTACAGCTGCAGAAGGGGGAAAGGCAAGACTTTCTAGTGGCTTGTTTCCCATTGTGTGTACTCTCTTTCATTTCCCAGTCATCCTGGTAGTTCCACCGAGGCTGAATAGCACATAGAGACCTCTTGCAAACACTGTGGACAGTAATCTGAGCACACATCTGAATGTGACATGGTTGCCCAGCCTGGCAGCACATGCCTTTAGTTCCAGTCCTGGGAGGCAGAAACAGGTGAAGCTCCGTGAGGCCAGCTCAGTCTACAGAGTGAGTTCCAGGCCAGCCAGGAGAAAAAGAGAAGACATAATTTTGCTTGGTTTCTTGGTGCTTTGAACTCTGTACTGAACTGTGAACTCTGTAATAAAGTGTGCTTGCGTGCTTCTTTGTAGCTGATTCTTAGCATTGCCCAATGTAAGCCCACTGCTAACATAACACTGAGACCTTGAACACATGAATTGGAATCAACAGCATGCGGGCAGTGATGTACTTTGACTTCCAGGAGGTCTTGTGGGCTGACAAGAAATGTGGGTTTGGCCTTCTCTAAACCTACATGGGAAAGAACAGAGGCATACACCAATGGAGGATGCCATTTCTAGGTCTGGCCATAAGGGCCCCTGGGGCACCTACCCTACTTTGTATTCTGTTACAAGAGCCCTAAAAGTAATTTGTTATTGTTGTAGTTGTTTGTTTGTTTGTTTTAGATCGTCTCGTGTCTTTGGCTGGCCTGGAATTCACTCTGTCGCCAATGATGACCTTAAGTTTCTGATCCACTCTAGAGCACTGGCGTTAAAGCCATGGGGTAGCACCACACTTGATTTAGTCAATGCTAGAGTTCATGGGTATTGTCAGCAAACACTCTTCTAATTTAGCTGCCACTTTCTGCCCAAGGAACCTCAAAGAACTTATGAGGAGCTTATCCTACGATGGTAGTGTGTCCATCAACCTGAAGCCCTGAGCTACGTGGAGAAGGACAAACTAAATCAATATTAGACCTGAAATTTTCTTTTGAAAATTACATACTTATGTTTCTCGTGTGTGTGTGTGTGTGTGTGTGTATGTGTGTGTATGTGTGTGTTTGTGTGTGTGTGAGAGAGAGAGAGATGCTATACATGTGTGTGTGCTGCTGCATGCACCCTTAAGCATATACAGAGGCCAGAAGGGGACACCAGACCTCTTCTTCCACTCTTATTCACTATGGTCTATTTCAGTTTTTGAGACAGGATCTCTCTATGCATCCCTGACTGGCCTGCAACTTCCTATGTAGACTCAGCTGACCTTGAACTCACAGAAACTGACTACATCTCTCATTGCGGTGGAAGCTCACTGTTGTGCTCAGGCTGGTGGCCACCAAGCTTCTGGGATTCCTGTGCCCCTACCCTCAAATGCATGCACGGCTATTCCCTGCTTTTATCTGAGTGCTGGGGATTCAAATTCAGATCTTGCTTGCATAGCAAGTTCTCTTGCTGATCTGTCTCTCCAGTCTCTGACTTTTTTTTTTTTTTTTTTTTTTGAGGTACAGTCTCATGTAGCTCAGGCTGGCCTATGTAGCCGAGGATGACCTTGAACTCCTGATCCTACTGCCTTTGCTTTCTGGGTGATAATATTGCAGGTATTCACTACCATACCTGGGTGAATCTGAGGTTTGAGACAAAAATGTATCTTTGTGGGATTTCAATTGGGATTTAGCTGGGCACAGTGGTGCACGCCTGTAATCCCAGCACTCAGGGAGGCAGGCAGATCGCTGTGAGTTTGAGGCCAGCCCGGTCTACAAAGTGAGTCCAGGACACCCAATGCTACACTGAGAAGCCCTGTCTCAAACAGAGAGAGAGAGAGAGAGAGAGAGAGAGAGAGAGAGAGAGAGAGAGAGAGAGAGAGAGAGAGAGAGAGAGAGAGAGAGAGAGAGAGAGAGAGAGAGACAGAGAGACAGAGAGAGACAGAAAGAGAGAGACAGAGACAGAGACACAGAGACAGAGAGAGACAGAGAGACAGAGACAGAGAGACACAGAGAGAATAAGATTGGATTTCTTGATTTGTCCATCCTTACTGCTGCAGCTGTGGCAACTCAGATATGCAACTAGAGTGATGTGTTAGTTTAAGTATGGACAGGAAATTAACTCACCTGAGAATAAACATCTAGTATGCTCACCTCCAACCAATACAGGAAGAGTCTTAATTACTCAGTGGAACTAGCTTGAACATATCATGTCCTTTCTTGAAGACTCTGGAACAGATTTCTTCTTCACAGGGTCTCCCAAGCCCAGTCTAAACTCAGCCTTCAAAATTTGCTGAAACCTACACTTCACTTAGAGATCCCATTTTTCCATTTGCTATTTCTTCCAAGTAGTTGGGACAAGCCTTCCCTCCAGCCAAGCAGATCTACTCACCGTTTTCATAAACGCCACATCTAGGCTCTAAATGGTGGCAGTTCTGTTGACTGAGCTCTGCTTTTACAATGTCTTTCCTTTCTTTGTATTTTCACTCCCTGTCCCTATTTGTCATGGACAGTCTTTCAAGCAAAGCACTATTACTCCTCCTTCACAGAGGAAGAAATCGAAGCAGACAATAGCATCAGATGAACTCACTCAACTCTCGCATTAGCCAATGGTTTCAAGTCCACATCCACCTAACTTCCAAACCCAGCTCCCATTCACCAGACCTCACTGCTTCCTAGGCCCCCAGTATGTTCTGTGGTGGTTTGGAAGAAAAATGAGGCCCCATAGGCTTGGGTATTTGAACATTTGGTACCCAGTTGGTGGTGCTGTTTGGGAAGGTGGTGTGAGCCTTGTTGGAGGAAGTGCATCCCTTTCGGTGGCCTTTGAGAGTTCATAGCCTCACTTTGCATCCAGTTTCCTCTCATTGCTACCTGCTTACACTTGCAAATGTGAACTTTCAGCTTTCTGCTTGTGCTGCCCTGCCTGCCTCTTGCTGCTCTGCCTCCCTACTGGCATGGACTCTTATCCCTCTGGAACTGAAGACTTGGAGAAACTCTTTGTTCTGTGAGTTGCTTCTGCTCATGGAGTTTACTACAGCAACACAAGAATCACCAATGCAGTCCCCTCTCTAGAACTGCACCTGAAAGAAGTTTCCTTCTGTCTTTCCTGCAAGGTCATGATCCCCTGAGGCCTCTCCACCTTGCTGAATGTTTGATTAGCACTTCCTCTTGTGCACTGCACTAATGCTTTGTGACTCAAATTAATGCTTATGTTGTAACTGTGCTCTCAACAGGACACCTTGTGTAGGGCATGCATGCATATATTTGAGGCTTGGATTGGCTATGGCTAAACTTAGGAGTGTCAGGTACAGGTGTGCATGTGTATGTATGTGTATGTGCATGTGTGCATGTGTGTGTGTGTGTGAGAGGGGGGGGGGGGAGGGAGAGAGAGAGACTATTGCCATGACATATATGTGCAAGTCAGAGGACAGCTTTCCAGAGTTAGTTTTCTGCTTGACCCAAGTGGTTTCTAGAGATCAAATTCAGGTTACCAGACTTGGCATAAAGCACTTTTATCTGTCGGGTCCATCTATGTTTGACTGTTAGGTAAAGCCTTTCAGAATGTACTAATAGATTATCAAGCAACCCAAAAGCTTGTCATCAGATAGCATATGGGGCCTATAGCAGAAATTCCCCTCTGTGTCCGCCTACATGTTGCTGTCAATGTATTTGAAATGTCTTGATTTATGGCTTTCTTTTGTTCTAACTATAAAACCTTCATAAACCCATTATTGCATTGGAATAAAGTATTTGGGACAAACTTGAATGTATGTTCTGTTCATGGGCCATGGTCACTCATGGTTGGTTCTAGAATAAAATCTCTTACTCCCTTTGAGGTGAGAGCTGTGCTTTTGTTTGATATAGGACAGAAACATGATTTGACTCGTTCCCAAGAAAAGAGCTACAGGAGACCAAATATTTATCTGGAAAATTACAGATTTCCATATTTTTCTAATAATGACTTCTTTTTAGAGACAGGGGCTTACTATACAGCTGTGGCTGCTGTGGCACTCCCAGATCCACCTGCCTCTACCTCCCTAGTTCTGGGATTAAAGGTGTGTGTCATTCCACCTGACCAGTTATGACTGTGTTTGATGGCCCATTGAAGTAAGGCATTTTTGATAAAAGGAGGAGCAGGTTGTGGGTATAGATCATGTGACCATGGTAGAAGTTTCTTATTCCTCCTGAGTTGTAAAAATCAATGCTTTCTTTCTTTCTCTTTTCTTTCTTTCTTTTCTTTTCTTTTTTCTTTTTTTAAGCAAAAAGAGAAAGGCTTCCAAGTTTACCACATTCCACCTTATTCCCTCTCTCTCCTCACTTTTACAATTTGGAGTTCTGACCAGAACACATGTACTGGGACTCTAGGGGGTAGAGAATGGGATAGGGGACAAAGATGAGACAGAAAATTCTGTTTCCTTCACAGCATGGTGGCTTGAGGGTGTTTCTTAGAGCCAGCTTATCAGCACTTGAAATTGGCTGTGATTTTTTATCCTTGCCTTTCTTTGTAAAGGCTTCTTTTTCAGAAACATAAGCCAATGACTTCCAAACTGTCATTCACAATTTACAGAAGGACAGAAAATAGAATAGTTGTCAGCAAGCAGCATAATTATGTGCCAGGAAATGACACTGCAAATGGTCTAACCTGGCAAGTGTGCCGTGGCTCATTCTCTATCTTTTTGCTCCAGGCAGAAGAAGAGCTGTAGTATTGGCTGATCTTTCTGCAACTCATTTTACACTTGCAGCGCACATTACCGAGGAATGTTTGGCCTGAAGATTAAACTAGAGTAGAGATGGATTTTCTCAATAGCAAAGCAATGACGAAGTATGAACATGGAGAGAAGATGCTCGTGTTATCCTGAGTTGTGCTTGTTTTGTGCCGTGCTATGATAGATTGTATTATGAAATTATGTAATGGTAGGTTGCATATTGTCTTATCAGATGTCTGTAAGCCAGTGGATTTTCTTTGGTTTTCTTGTTTAATTCGCTTTTTGAGAACACACAGTCCTTAGGTGAATAAACAGCTGGAACTCTGCAGCATGCTGTGCTGTGGGACTCTGCTGTTTGGTAGGCTGAGTGCATGAGATACAACCACAGGTTATAATATTTTCAACTTAAACTAGACTTATCTGGATATAACCATGTCATAAGTTGAGGAGCACCTGTAGTTATATTAATATTTAGTATTTACAATTTTTATATGCCTATTGTATTTTAGGGACAGAATTGACAGCTTACAGCTCTATCTAATTGAACCCCTACCACTAACATGGATGTTATGCTCTCTTTTCTATCATAAAAGAGACAAAGATAAGAAGGGCTATGTAGTTTGGCTGGGTTCACATAACTAGTCCTTAGCCAAAGCTGGAATTTGAAAGAGGCTCTTCTGTCTTCAAAGCCTACTCTTTTCCATATGCTAGATTGCTTTATTTATTTAACATTCACTTATTTATATCTTTTGAGATGGGGTCTTCCATGCCCCAGGCTGGACTCAAACTGGTTATGTAGAACTGAATGCCCTTGAACTCTTTAGCCTTCGCCTGTAGGTCTCATGTGCTATGATACAAGGGTTCACCATCATGCTTGGCGTTCAATAGTTCTAAAAGTAGGGGGCCTGACCTAGTTAACAGCAGCCTAGATGTATCAGTCAGAAAGGAAATTTTAGAGCTGAAGTGTAGTTCAGTTGTAGGGCATTTGGACACACACACACACACACACACACAAAGACATGCAATGAGGGAGGGAGGGAGAGAGAGAGAGAGGCAGAGAGACAGAGAGACAGAGCGACAGAGAAGACATAAACATAAGCTTTTGAGAACCATCCAACTCAGAAGCTCTGAACCCAGTGCTCAGCAATATGAATGTTGAGTTTTCCAGGTAATTCTGACTCGTGCTTCAGGTAGGTGTAATAGATGGCAAGCCGATCCTCTCTTGCGTATCAGTTATAAAAAACAATTAGTCACAGCCCTCACCCAACAAACTACCAGAAAACATTGGCTGTGTAAGTAAGAAAGAGTTTTATTACTCCCATCAAACAAGCAAGCCCAAGGCAGGCAGCATGGGTTGTCTAGTGCTCTTGTGTGACCTCCGGGGAGCCAGACTCTTGCATCCCTCCCAGTCTGCTATTCTTAGGAAGTAGCTTCTGTGTCCAGATTTGAAAGATGGTTGTTCTCCTCTAGGCACTATTCCTATGTTTTAGGCATGGAAGAGACAGAAGGACAAAAGGCTTGTCCATTTTTCATTCAGATAAAGTAGCTGGCCGAAGAAGTCTGCCTTTATCTCATGGCCAGAACCATAGTATATGGCCAACTGGAGCAACAGTCCTAGAGCTAAATCAACTTTCGATTTTCAGTCTTCATGACAGGGAAAGACCAGAGAAAAGAAAGAAGTAAGAGTAGTGTGGAGAAAACCTGGACTTATTATTTTCCTGCATTTGGAATTTGTACTTAATTCAGAAGCTTTTTTTTTTTGTTTTGTTTTGCTTGCTTTTCTTCCTGTTTGTTGGGGGTTTTGTAGTTTAAATTTGTGTTTCATTATTTTAAGATGGGTCCCGCATAACCCAGGCTGGGCTTACAGGCTATATCACCAACCTTGCTTTCTTAGGAGACAATAATTTTATTCTGAAGCCTATGCTGCCCTGGAACTCATTGCATGTAGCCCAGTCTGTCCTCAAGTTTACAGGAATTCCCCTGCCTCAGCCTCCCAAGTGCTGAAATGACAGGCATGAGGCTCCGAGGCTAGCTCTGTTTTCTTGCTTTTGGCTGAAAACCTTGGACTAAGTTAATGTTTAACAAGGAAATAGGACAAACAAATTTTCTCTCCCTTTCTACTTTAATTTGCCAAGACAACTCAGGTTTTATGTTTAACTGGTTCCATTATGAGGTTAAGTGTTTGGCTGAGTTTGCCTTATTGAAATTTAGTGGAAGATTTTTTTAAAATAACATAAAGCTGAAGAGGAAACAATGTGGAATACTGCGCAAAACTGCACATTTGAGTTAATTATGGTAAAGAGTCTAAAATTTGAATATTTTCTGGTATGGATCTATTAGTTCTTTACATATAAATAATAATTAGAATTGGGCTGCAAGGCTGTCATACAATTTCCTTTCATTGTAATGCATAGATAATAATGATAATTGACTTATTTATAGTAAGGATTGTTTCCAAATCAGTCCCAGCAATATTAAAGCTATTTGTGTCCCTGCAATCCTATTTATTTCTCAACAAAGCCATTCCCTCATATTTTAAATGGCAAATTTACCCAGACTCTGTTCAAATGTTACTAATTTTGATTTTAATGCACTGTAAGCATGTGAGCTATTGTTGATGTCACTAAGGTTGCCATGGTAATTATCTAACTGGCAGGCAGAAGCTGACGGCTAGAGAAGATAATTATTACTGGGGTGCAAGAATTTACCTATGTCAAAATGAGGGTCAAACCAGTGATGGCTGGAGAGCCTGGTTTCATTTTTCTATTTTTTTGAGACGGGATATGTCATTCTGTAGCCCAGTTCTGAGTTACATGAATAAACCACTGTGCTTAGCCAAAGTCCTCCTTTACTTTTTGAGACAAGGTTTCAAAATTTGAGACAAATTTACGGTAAGGCTGAGGCTGGCTTTAAATCTTGATTCTTGTTCTCTGTTTCCCAAGTGCTGAGCTTATTGGAGTGTGTCCCCATGCCAGGCCAAAGTTCTTGTTTTTACCTTTTAATGTATGTCCTTGTGGGAGAGGAAGAATATTGTTTTCCTTTAGCCCTCACAGATTCTTAGTCATAACAGATACCTACAACAGGAGAGACTGATAAGACAAAGCCAAAGTACACTCTTGTTTGTACTAGGGGTCACCTAGGGAATAAGTAGCTTGATCTCAAACAAGTGGCTCCGGTTTTAGCTGATACAGAATCTTCAGCCAAACATGATAAACTTTTAGGGATGTGAGGAGGCAAAGGCAAAGAATTCTGAGGCTAAGTTAAGCAACTTTGAGGAAAACACACAACTGGTAGATAAAGGCCCCTTTATGAAGCTGGTTAATGTATATTCCTCCTACATTGCCTTCGGGCCAGTAGGACTTTAAAATGGTCTTTGGTGGTTGGTTAAAAAACGTTATTTTTATTTTATGTACATGTTTGCCTGCATGTATGTCTGTATGCCCTAGGAGGCCAGAAGAGATGTGAATGTAGAGGCACATGCCTTTAATCCCAGCACTCTGTGAGTTCGAGGCCAGCCTGGCTCACATAGTAAGTTCCAGGACATTCAGGTATATAGTGAGATCCAGTCTCAAGCACTCCCCTCTCCCCCTCCCCCAAAAGATGGTGTCTGATCCTTTAGGACTGGAGTTACAGTTAGTAGCCATGTGGATGCTGGGAACTGAACCTGCATTCTCTAATGGAGCAGCTTTTATCTTTGTAAATCTATGTTCCGCTTTTAGGCAGATACAAGAGCTTTCTTGTATGTGCTTATTGACTGTAACTCAAGGATCCTCTATGTTTGTGAGTGATATATTCTGGTCCTCCACATCCTATAACTAAATTAACCTCTTAGTACTCCTTGTTAAAATTCTTGGGCTGAGAGATGGCTCTGTGAACGAAGTGTTTGCTGTGAAAGCATAAGAATGGCAGCTTAGATTCCAGACCACAGATTGGATCTCTGGAACCTACCTAAAAGTGGAATGAGTGTGGGGCTCTGCCTGTATTTCCAGCATTGAGGAAGTGAAGACACGGGACCCCTGAGACAAGTTGGCTAGCTAGACCAGAGGAATTGGCTAGCTCCACGTATGCTGAAAGACCTTGCCTCAATAAAAAATGGAAGGCAACTGAGAAAGAAATCTGACATAAAAACTCTGGCCTCCACAGTCCCCTATGCATATGTGTGTACACAAACATGTGAACATCAATGCATATGTGGACACAACACAGACACATACATACATAAAAGAATTAATAAAATACTAAAATTCTTATCTTCTGGGTCAGCAGGTGGCAAATAACAGCTAATGCCCCAAATCTGGCTTATTCTGTTTTGATATGCCTTGTCAGCCAACAAACAAATAAATAAATATTTGAAAGTTGATTTTAGTTTTTCATTATGTGTACTCATATGAATGTGTGCGGGCATGTGCATATGATACAGATGCCCATGGAAGTCAGAAGAAGTCATCAGATTAAAGGAGAGTTAGATATAGGTAGACAAGGAAAGTGGACTCCCTGAGATAGAAGCTTCTTCCTAGAAAACATTTTGAGAAGCAATGTCCAGAAGGCACATGGGGTTAGGGATTCCCAAAAAGGCCAGTAGGAGAAAGGACCAGTAGGAGGACCCAGCGGTCCTATAAAATATCCAAGCTAGTATCCACTTAGCAGACTCCCAGCCTTAGGACCCCTCCCATCCCAGAAGGCTAAAGCTGTTATTTTCTCTTTCTCCCTGACTTAGACTCCTACCTTTTCCTGATGTTCAACTCTGTTTATACGTGAAGACCATGCTTTAGATGACTGCCATCACCCTCATTTCAAGATCTTCTGGAGCTGATGTTATAGGCAGTTATGAGAATTAAACTCAAACCCCCCTGAGAGCACTATGTGCTCTTAACCGCCAAGCCCCAGACTTGTATTTTGAAATATTTGAAAAAATTCCCTACAATTTAAATGTCTATAAAATTAAATTTATGCTCATGAATAAAGTGTGTTTGGGATGTACTTACTCTTGTCTGTGTAATGTGTTGTCTGAGGATGCTCTCATCCTCCCATAGCAGAATTGGTTAGTTGTCATAGAGACTGTATATTATGTACAGTGTACTGTATATGATAGACACTATAGCATTCATGCTTCAAGTATTTTCTTCCAGTTTACAGAAGGCACTTGAAGCCTCTTCTAGGTCAATCCTGATCACCAGGACGTTTAGACAGAAAGAGAGGAAGACTTGCTGAAAACTAGGGCTGTCTGAGAGGCCTTTCCGGTGCCTTTGGTGTTCTTCACAGTACATTTGTTTTCTGTTGCCTGAACAGGAAAGACGATCATCTGGACCTGTGTTGTTGAACATGGCAGATGCTAGGCATATACCGCCTGTTAGACATTTGAAATGACATGTGCTTCATGGATAAAAGTACATACCAGGTTTTGAAGAATTCATAGAAAAATAAACAACACACAGTCTCTCAGTATTTTATTAATTCTGTGTTAAAATTATAACATTTAGTATACATGAATACAAATTAGGTAAAATATATTAATAAAATTAATTTCACCTGTTTTTTTTGTCACTGTTTGTTTTTATGGTTTTTGTGATAGGGTCTTATGCAACCCAGGCTGTCTTCAAACTCACCATGTAGCTAAGGATGACTTTGAACTCCTCATCCTCTTGCTTCTACCTCCTGCATACTAGGATTTTAGGCATAAACAGCCACCTCTCTGCTTCCTTTTCCTTATGTGTGCGTGTGCATGTGCATGTGTGTGTGCCTGCATGTGTGTGTGTTATGCATATGTATATGTTTGCATGTATGTGGGCATATGTGTGTTGTGGGTGTGAGTGCCTGAGTTTGACACTGCAAATCTTTCTTTACTGCTCTTCCCCTTGCTCATGGAGGCAGAGCATCTCAGGTGAACCCAGAGCTCAATGAAAACATCTTGTCTGGCCAGCTGGATTGCTCCTGGGATCCACCATCTCTGCTTTCTGAGCATTGCTTTTATAGGCAGCTACCAGCATTTAAGTGAGTTCTGGGGATCCAAACTGTGGTCCTCATACTTGCTTGACAAGCACTTTATCCACTGAGCCATTTCTTTGGTCCCACCCTTTTATTTTTTTAATATAGCTATAAGAAACATTGAACTTTTATATATGGTTTTGATATAATATATATAATATACATTTTAAATAAACGGTGGATTGGCCCTAGACTTTGCCCATGTTAGTCAAGCAAGTTACCAAAGAGCTATATACCCTAAGCCTTTTTAGACTTTTATTTTGAAACAGGGTCTCACTAAATTCACCAGCCTGTTCTTAAAAATATTCTGTAGTCCAGATAGGCCTTGAATTTTGCGCATCCCTTCTGCTTCAGCCTTTTTGAAATAGCTGGGATAATAGCCCTGGACTTAAGGCACCGTTACTCTTTTACTTCCTGTTTAGTTTCCCAGTCACAAACCTTTAGGGGATAGTTAGAATAACTACAACACAGGCTTTATTAGAGCTCACCCCTTCCTGCCATGACTTGAGCCACTCCTTCTAGCATGTGCAGAAAGTTAATGTGATGGTTATTGCTAATTGTCAGATTGACAGACTCCAGAATCACCTGGCAGACAGGTATGTATGATGTTTATTATATTGATTACACTAATTAAGATGAGAAGACATGTCTACTGTGGATGGTACCATTCCCTGGCTGGGATCCTGGACTATATATGTGGAGAAAGGGAGCTGGGCGGGCAGCAGCCTTCATTCATCCCTCCCTGCCTCTTTCTTAAGGATTCAATATGAACAGCTGCTTCAGCTCCTGCCACCTCACCTTCTCCTCTCTGATGTCCTCTTCCCTTGAACTGTGAGCCAGAATAAGCCCCTTATCTCTTTATACACTGAAATTCCACCGCCAGATGTTTTAGCGTAGTAATAGGAAAGGGGACTAAGGCAGCTGGCTCCTTGACCAGGTGGGTTGTTGACTCTGTTTCTTACCAATTAAACTTTATTATGCAACCCAACTAGCATATAAGAAGGAAAAAGGTTAAAGGGACAAAAGAGTGAACCTTCCGGTAGCCGTTCCACGGGACAGGCCCTTAGGTGTCTCTCTGGCCTGTGTGTTGGTCCAGCTGCCCCCGCACCCTCTCTCTGCAGCCGACTTTGTTATTTTCTCTTTCCCAACTCCTTCAGTCATGTGGGAAGGACCAGCTCCTTCTCCCGGTGAGGGTCCATTAGAAAGACAATAGTCCAGGTGGGGTTCCCAGGTCTGTTTCCTGAATTCCAGACCCAGGATGGCTCCACTCAGTCTGTCACAAGGTATTCATGGGGTGCCCCAAGGGTAAAGCCCGCCAAGATTGCTCCCACCTGTGACAAAGCTTACTCCTTCCCACAGTAGGTAGACTACATTATCATGTAGGTCAGAAGCCTCCAAATTTGTTGAGCTACCAGCAAAATTAGTTATTTACTGCTGCAAATAGAAAACATGTTTTTTTTTCTACAGAGAGGAAGGTTGTTTTGAAAAGCACTTCCCAAATTACAGTAGTTAAAAATGTGAAGCCATTTTATTAACACGTGGCTCTTTCATGTTAACTGCCTATTCATAATTCTGTGTTTGCAAAATTTATAAATTATAGCATGGAACATGAAACTAGTGTAAGCTGTGGTTTCTTTTCACAGGCTTTGACATAGCAAAAATAATTGTCAAAGTTCATAGTAAAACTTTGAAATTGACTTCAAGCATCTAGAGAGTATTGTTCTACCTTCTTATTATAGTTTCAAATCACAATTGATGTTAACATGCTACTTGTTTGATTTTAAATCCGTGTAATTCCTTTCAATAGTTTCATTTACATGCAGACATCTTTTTCCTAATTTCATTAAACAATGTTATTATTGTGTGCTTGTATATGATGTGTGTGTAAAAGGGCACATACATGCCATGTCAAGGTCACAGATCAACTTGAGTTTGTTCTCTCCATCTATGATGTGCGTTCAGAGTATGGAATTGAGCCAATGCACCAGTCTCTTCTTTCTTCCTTTCCTCCTCTTCCTCTTTTTCCTAGCAGTTGCCTTCCTGCATAACTTAAAGTCAAATACTTTCCAAGACTTGTTATGTACTTTTCTCTTCTCATCTTCAACTATGCCACGTTCCTTTTTAAGACAACATTCTCAACTTTTTAAAATCTTTTGTGTTTATTTCTAGTACTTGAAATAACATGCTTATATGATTGCTTTAATATTTTGAAGTTACAGATACTATCAAATTATTTTCTCCTGCCTTTATTAGGAGTTTTTGCCTCTTTCAGATCTCATTCCAAAGCAGACATGAACATTCCCTACACGCCCGTATTTCTCACTATAGTTTCATTGTGGTGTTATCTCAGTATATGACTATATAAACTGTATTCATACTTCAGTGACATTGATAACTAAAGAAATAATCAGGGAACCAGAATATGGGTATAAATATTGACCCATAATTTAGCTTGCATAGATTAAAAAAAGAGAAATGCTAAAATGGAGGATAAAGATATGAAAATCAGAAAGAATTCTCAATATATGCAAGTATGGGTTCAGGAAAGAGGAAATGAGAGAGAGAGAGAGAGAGAGAGAGAGAGAGAGAGAGAGAGAGAGAGAGAGAGAGAGAGAGAGAGAATTAAGTATTGAAGCAGTCATGTAGATTAAGGATGAACTGCCAAATTATACAGAAAACCCCTTTGCCTCATTTTTTTTTCTTTAATGGTATCCATAGAAACCAAGGATAAACAGGGCCTGCAGTGAGTGTCTGCAGTCCTAACACTAAGGAGGCTGAGATAAAAGGAGCCCAAGTTCAAGATTTTTCCCTGATAAGATCTAAGAGAGTTAACTAAATACTAAAAGATGTATTTCTACAAGAATTATTTGAAATATGGATAGAAGAATCAGAATCTAAGAAACCATGTGAACAAATTTAGTAAACAGACTGTTTAAAAGCTACAATAATGGGGAGGCCTGGTGGCACTCAGAGGAAGGATAACAGGTCACCAAGAAGAGACTCGATACCCTATGAGCATATACAGGGGGAGGAGGTCCCCCTCAATCACAGACATAGGGGAGGGGAGTAGGGGGGAAGCGGGAGGAATGGGAGGATACAAGGGATGGGCTAACAATTGAGATATAATATGAATATGTTAATAAAATATTTTTTAAAAGCTACAATAATAGATTTAATGTATCTGGTTTTATGTTGAGGTCTTTGATCCACTTGGACTTGAGTTTTGTAACAGGGTGATAAATATGAATCTATTTGCAGTCTTCTACATCCAGTTGCACCAGCACCATTTGTTGAAGTTTTTTTTTTTTTTTTTTTGGTTTGTTTGTTTCATTGTAGGTGTGTAGGTTTATTTCTGGGCATTTGATTCTCTTTCTATGCCATTTCCATGAAGTTTTTATTACTATTGCTTTGTAATGTAGCTTGAAGTCAGGGATGGAGATACCTCCATAAGTTCTTTTATTATACAGGATCATTTTAGCCATTCTGGTTTTTTGTTTTTTCATATGAAGTTTACAGTTGCTCTTTCAAGGTCTGTAAAAATTGTGTTGGCATTTTGATGGGGATAGCATTGAATCTGTAGATTTTTATTATGTTAATCCTACCGATCCAGGAACATAGGACATCTTTCCATATTCTGATATCTTCAGTTTCTTTCTTCAGAGACTTGAAGTGCTTGCCACACAAGTCTTTGACTTGCTTGGTTAGAGTTACACCAAGATGGATAAAGAAACTTTACACTTACACAATGGAATACTACTCAGCTATTAAAAACAAGGAAATCATAAAATTTGCTGGCAAATGGATGGAACTAGAAAATATCATCTTGAGTGAGGTAACCTAGACCCAGAAAGACACACATGCTATCTTCTCACTTATAAGTGGATTTTACTCATAAAGTGGATAAACATACTTCAATGCACAGACCCAAAGAAGATAAGTAACAATGAGAATCCAAGGAAGGATGCTTAGATATCACTCAGAATGGGAAATAGAAAAGACAGAGGTAGTAGTTTCATAGAGAAAACAAGGTAGGAGAGGGAACCCAGAGAGAAATGAGGGTGGAAATCAGACCTGGAGAGAGCAGAGGTGGGAGGACAGATGACCTGCACAGAAAAGAGAAACTGTGGGCAAGGACATCTCTTTGATAAGCAGGAGGCCTAGGGCAGGGTAGGCTTCTGGGAGGATATAAGGGAGACCATATCTGAGACTCCTAATAGCAGGGGCCATGGAGACAAGAGGACAACTCTAACTAGACAAGACTCCTAGTGGAGGGAGGAGAATGCTAACCCACCACAAAATCTTTAATCCAAAACTCATCCTGCCTAAAAGATTGTGCAGGCATAAAGATAGAGCAGATAGAGTAGATATTGAGGGAATGTTCCACCAGTTCCTGGCCCAATGCAAGACCATCCCGATAGAAGAGAGCCCACACTTGACACTATAACTCTGCTTTGTTTGCAGACAAGAGCCTACTAGAGTTGTCCTCTGAGAGGCTTCACTCAGCAGTGGTTCGAAACAGATGCTGAGACTCACAGCCAAACATTGGGTGCAGTGTACGGAGTCTTATGGAAAAGTGTGAGGAAGGATAAAAGGACTTAGAGGTGACAGGAGCTCCACAGGAAGACCAACAGAGATAACTAACCAGGGCCCAGAGGGGCTTGTGGAGACTGAAGCACCAACCAAAGACCATGGACTGGACCTAGGTCCCCTACACATATGTAGTTGATGGGCAGCTCAGGCTTCATGTGGGTCCACTAGTAAGGGGAGAGGATGTTTTTGCCTGCATTTTGATCACTGGGGGTGCCTTGCCAGGCCACAGGGGAAAAGTATGAGCTAAGTTCTGATTCGACGTAATGAGCTGGGGTGCATGGGTAGGAGGGCTCCCTTTTTCTGAGGAATAGGGAGAAGAGGGGGAGGGGAAGAGGGAGGGAAGGTGGGACTGGGAGTAGAGGAGGGAGGGGGATGACTGGGATAAAAAGTTAATTAATTAATTAATTAATAAAAACTACAATGGGCTAGAGAGATAGCTCAGAGGTTAAGAGCACTGACTGCTCTTCCAAAGGTCCTGAGTTCAATTCTCAGCAACTACATGGTGGCTCACAATTATCTATAATGAGATCTGGTGTTCACTTCTGGCATGCAGTCACATGTGTGGGTAGAATACTGTGTATATAATAAATAAATCTTTTTTAAAAACTTACAATAAGAAGGAGGGTGATGAGGGAGGATAGGCTTGAAAATAAAGTGGAGTCAAGTATTATGTGGCCTGCAGTGGGACATTAGCGACTGTTTATAGGGACTTAAAGAGCTCTAAACACCTCAGATTTCTCAGGAGTCTAAATGTGTGCACATGCTCAAAATAGTGAAGTCAAGTAAGTATTTAAAAATATTTTACTAAAAGGATGAAAATAAGATGAACCTTCCAAATGAAAAACAGAAAACAAAAGAATCAAAGGCAGAAAAAAAAAGAATCAATAGAACACTTACAATAATGAAGTGAAGTCCACATATACCTATAGCAACAATAAATATAAATGGTTTGACATTTCATATTCAAGACAGAGGTTCCCCAGCAGGATGTGGTGGTGCATTCTTGTAATCTCAGGAGGGAGTCAACAGTTATCCTGGGCATTAGAGAGAAGAGGCAAGCCTATACTAAATGAAACCCTGGAAAGAAGTAAAGAAAGGAGGGAAAAAGAGAAATATAGAGATATATTCTTTTTTATTTTTATTTAAGTAATTTATTCAGATTATATCTAATTTGTTATCCCCTCACTTGTATCTTCTTGTTCCCCCTCCCTCCCTCCCTCCCTCCCTCCCTCCATCACCTTATTCCTCTCCCCTAGGTCTGTGACAGAAGGGGACCTTGTCCCCCACTGTAAGATCACAGCCTATCAGGTCTCTTCCTGGTAGCCTGCTTACTCTTCTTCTGATTGTCACCAGTCTCCCCACCAAGGGGAAGTGGTTAAATATGGGACACCAGAGTTCATATCAGAGTCAGTCCCTGATATCCACACAATTGTGGAGAATGTGCTGTCCATTGGCTAGATCTGGATAGGGATTCTACGTTTACTGCATGCATTGTCCTTGGTTGGTACAGTCGTTTGAGCTGACCTGCCTAGGTCCAGATCTGCCAGCCTTAATGGTCTTGTAGGTTTCTAGGCCCCTTTGGATCCTTCTATTTCCCCATTCTTCCTTACCTCTCTCACCTAGAGTGCCAATAGGAAGTCCCAGTATCTATCTCAATCTCCAGCTAAGTGAAGACTTTCAGGGGACATCTCTGTTGGTCTAGTGTCCAATTATAAGTGAGTATATATACCATGTGTATCTTTTGGGGTCTGGGTTAACTCACTCAGGATGATCATTTCTAGTTCCATCCACTTGTCCACAAATTTCAAATTTTCCTTGATTTCAATAGCTGAGTAGTGCTCCGTAGTGTAAATGTAACACAGTTTCTTTGTCCATTCTTCGACTGAGGGACATCTAGGTTGTTTCCAGGCTCTGGCTATTGAGAATAAGGCTGCTATGAACATGGCTGAACATATGTCCTTTTTGTGTGGTGGAGCATCTTTTGGGTATATTCCAAAGAATGGAATAGCTGGGTCTTGAGGTAGCCCTATTCCCAGTTTTCTGAGAAACCTCCAGATTGAATTCCAAAGTGGTTGTACAAGTTTGCACTCCCACCAGAAATGAAGGAGTGTTCCCCTTTCTCCACACCCTCGCCAGCATGTGGTGTCACTTGAGTTTTGATATTAACCATTCTGATGGGTGTAAGATGGAATCTCAGAGTTGTTTTGATTTGCATTTCTCTGATGACTAAGGACGTTGAGCATTTCTTTAAGTGTTTCTCAACCATTCGATATTCTTCTGTTGAGAATTCTCTGTTTAGTTTTGAGCCCCATTTCTTATTTGGATTATTTGGTTTGGTGAAGTTTAATTGCTTGAGTTCTTTATATATTTTGGATATTAGCTCTTTGTCAGATGTAGGGTTGGTGAAGATCTTTTCCCAGTCTGTAGGCTGTCGCTTTGTTCTATTGATGGTGTCTTCTGCCTTACAGAAGCTTGTCAGCCTTATGAGGTCCCAAATATTAATTGTTAGAGCCTGGGCTGTTGGTGTTCTGTTCAGGAAGTTGTCTCCTGTGCCAATGAGTTCCAGGCTCTTCTCCACTTTTTCTTCTAACAGATTTAGTGTCTCTGGTTTTATGTTGAGGTCTTTAATCCACTTGGACTTGAGTTTTGTGCACAGTGATAAATATGGATCTACCTGCATCTTTCTACATGTAGACACCCAGTTAGACCAGCACCATTTGTTGAAGAAGTCATCCTTTTTCCTTTGTATTTTTTGGCTTCTTTGTCAAAAATCAAGTGTTCATATGTGTGTGGATTTATTTCTGGGTCTTTGATTCGATTTCATTGGTCAATCAGCCTGTTGCTGTGCCAGTACATTATGGCTACTATCCACTTATAAGTGAGTACATACATGTTTGTCTTTCTGGGTATGGGTTACCTCACTCAAGATGATTTTTCCTAGTTTCATCCATTTGCCTGAAAATTCCATGATTTCATTGGTGTTTAATAGCTGAGTAATACTCCATTGTATAAATGTACCACATTTTCTTTATCCATTCTTTAGTAGAGGGACGTCTAGGTTGTTTCCAGTTTCTGGCGATTATGAATAAAGCTGCTACGAACATAGGAGAACAAGTATCCACAATATCTCTTCTATATACAAATGATAAATGGAATGAGAAAGAAATTATGGAAACAATATCTTTCACAATGGTCACAAATAATATAAAATATCTTGGTATAACTCTAACCAAGCAAGTGAAAAACTTGTTTGGAAAAAAAAAAACTTCAAATCTCTGAAGGAGATTGAAGATGACATCAGAAGATGGAAAAATCTCCCTTGTTCATGGATCGGGAGAATCAACATAATAAAAATGGCCATCTTACCAGAAGCATTCTACAGATTCATTGCAATTCACATCAAAACACCCACACAATTCTTTACAGATCTTTAAAGAACAATTCTCAACTTGACATGGAAAAACAAAAAACCCAGAATAGCCAAAACAATTCTTCACAATAAAAGAACTTTGGAGGTATCACCATCCCTGATTTCAAGATCTACTACTGAGATATGATAAAAAATGCATTTTATTGGCATAAAAAAAACAGGCAGATTGATCAATAAAGTTGAAGACCCAGATGTAAATCCACACACATATGGACACCTGATTTTCTATAATGAAGCCAGAATTATAGGGTGAAAAAAAAAACATCTTCAACAAATGGTGTTGGTCTAACTTGATCTTTCCATCCCCTAGAACCCATTAATGGCCTATAGATCTCAGGGAATGAAGAAGCTGCTTCCCTTCTGGCAACTCTTAACTGACTCTTAACTGAATATATATATTCATTGTATAGTTCTGGTTCACAGCCTCTTAGATTTCAGCCAAGATATCGACTGAGGCTATAGTCATCTATGGGCTCAGGCATGGCCAGTTTACTTCCAAGATGGTTCACCTTCATAGCTATTGGCAGTAAACTTCAGTTCCTTGTCATGAGGCCTTTCCAGTGTCCTTTTCTCCCTTGTCAGAAAACCAAGAGAAATCAAGACAGATGCCACAGTCTGCATGACTCTAGTTTTTAATGTCACCTTCCTTCATTTCAGCATTATCATTACAAGAAAGATTTGTATTATTTTACCTGTGTCTGTGTGAGTATAGGTGATTCTCCATGGAAAGCATCAGATCCCTTGCAACTGGAATTTTAGGCATTTGTGAATCACCCAGTGTGAATGCTTGGGTTCTGACTCTAGTCTTCATGATTAAGGAGCAAGTGAGGTTAATCACTAGGCCATCTCTCCAGACTCTTTAACATTATCTAATTGCTTACACAGTCAGTTTTATTTAGTATTGAAGGTAATTGTGCAAAGGCATGAATTAGGAGACAAATTGTAGGAGGATCATTTTAAATGATTGTTATTCTCAAATATGGAGAGCAGTGTTCAGAAAGGATGGAGGAAATATTTTTTAGGAAATGAAGGAAATTAGAATCTTATTCCTGTTTTCATTTCCTTTTCTTATTTAATATAATTCCTATTTAAATCAACATTTTAACATTCAGCTTCTATTGTTCTTGATTTATTAAGATTAAAGTTGTTAATGTTATGAAAATAGATGATATTTGGAGGTTTGCTCATAGTGGTTTTCTAGAAATATTGAGATTTGAATGCTCTCTCTGATTTTCAGATCTCAATATATGTGTAACTTAATAGGAATTATGCATGCTTTCTTTGAAGGGAAAACTGTCCTTTTGAGAACACAGTGGCACATGCCTATAATTTTAGGATAGAAAAACATAGTTTGGGGAAGCGAGTATGCAATGCAGTTGGTAGAATGTTTGCCTCACTCGAAGATATTGGATTCGATTCCCAGCACCACACATTCCCTAAATGGTCTCATATACCTGCAATGCCAACACTTGGCAGGTGGAGGCAAAAGGATATGAAGTTAAAGACCTGCCTTGGTGACACAGAGTTTGAGGCTAGCCTGGACTAGATAAGGCCGGAAAAAAAAAAACCTATCTTCTAAGCCTATAATAATTACTAGCACTTTATATGTTGGTCTCCCGAAAGACATTTCTTTTGTCAAAATTTTAGCAGTTTCAATGTGATTGAGCTGATGTTGAACATGAGGAAAATGGTCCTCTTTTTCATCTTTATCATCTTCTAATCTGAATTTTTTCTATAGTTCAATGAAATTAATGCCTCTAACATTTTCCAGCCATACTAGAACCCTCCTGGCAGATGCTTTTATAATATTTTTAAGGGGATGATGTATGGAAACCTGTCTATAATTGGCTAAATGGAGACATTAGAAAATCAAACACCTCTTTTCTTTTCAAAGGGCTGCTTCCATGGGGCAATATGAGCTTTGAAAAGTGGATGCAATTTTGTAAAATTGCTGGCTTCGAATGCATTAAAGTCTAGAAAGTGTGCATTTTATTTCAATTGAAGTTCTTGAAATTAACGCTCTTACTTATAGTTGCATTGTTTTAATGAAATTTTGGGAATGGGTGTTTTAAAACCATCATCCTCTGTGTAAATGAAAATTACAAACATGTGACAAATAACCTCAAAATGTAAAATCTAACAGTTGTCAGAATCTGTTTGATATATTTAAAGAGATTCAAATGAAATAAATGGCTGCCACTAGCACCAAACCTCATTCCAGAAAATCTTATGTGGATTCTTTGTCCCTATGGCTACCTGCATGGTATAACTAAAGAAAACGTCAATTCTTCAGAGACTGAATAAGACCATAATAATAATAATAATAATAATAATAATAATAATAATAATAATAATAATAATAATAATAATAATAAACAATAATGAATAAATAAAAAACTTTTAAAACCAAAAAGAAAGCCAAACAAAAAACAGTAACAAAAGCCAAGAGTATATTCATTGTGCACACTAATGGATTTTATAAGAACACTTTCATATACATATATAATATACTTTGGCTGTGTTTCCCTCTCATGCCCTACTACCCCCCTCTCCTCCCTAGTCTCCTTTGTCCACCTATGCAGTGTCACTTCTACCTCTATGTCTTGTACACAGATATGTTTTTATGGATTTCTATATAAAATCTAGGATACACAAATGAGAAATATTTGTCTTTCTGAGTTTGATTTGATAAATAGGGTGATCTCTAGTTGCATCCATTTTCTTGTGGACAGCACAATTTGAAAACTACGAGGAAATCAAGCAACCCAGTCAATGGCCTCATGAAATGGCCAGAGAGTTCTCAAAAGATGAAGTACAAATGGGCCATTTTTATTTGATCTGAAATCTTTAGGACTACTCAGTCCCATGGGTTAAAGAGCAAATGTTTGTTTTTAGAAGGTCACAGCTGTTTGGATCAAATATATCTACATCTCAGTAGCATGAGGGCTCAACATGGGCTCCTGGCTTAGAGCCTGACAATTTGAGAGACAGCAGTATCTTCTTGTACCTTCTACCAGATAGAAAGTGTGATGCTGTGATGAAAGGAGTCCCAGAGGAAATCAGAGCTGTTGCATTTGAATCTTCTTTCCTCTTAGTTTGTGTTTCCCACAGTCTGACACAAAGTTTGGCTACCGTGGTGGCACTCAATGAGAAAAATCAGAAGTTCAGCCTCTTATCCATGTGTTGGATACCCTGAGCAAGCACCGCCTGCTCATCTCCATTGTCTTTCTTAAGTCTATTGGTGAATTATTTCTTTTGGATGTTACCACTTGACCCTAGAGCTACTTAGTAGTGGTCACCCATGTCTCCATCTTTGTATTTACAATTAAGGGTAGCATCTGGGGAATAAAACTAACATAGAATGATTGGAGATGTAGTTCTGTTGTGGAACCTCCAGCATGTGTGAGACCCTTTGAATGACCTCCCGCACTACAAAACAAGCAGATGAACAAACCAATCTCAAAAAAAAAAAAAAAAAAAAAAAAAAAAAAAGAGGGAGGAAATTGCAAGAGACTCATTTCCAGGCTTTTGTTAGTTAGTTCATGAATTTGTCAATAAAATGTGTAAAAATAGACGCATCTCCCTTCTTGTACTTAACTAAGCTTGGATTGAGTTATGGCTACTTGAGACCAAAAGGAATATTTAATAAAACAGTATTTATGACTTGAACGTATTACTTGGCAAAACAGATATTACTGCTTGAATGTTCACCCAAATGGCAGGGAAGAATGTATTGGCATTTTTCATTCATCAGTGGCTGGGAAAACAAAACAAAATAAACACAATCCAACCTCCATAGATCCCCCAAAGTAAGTTCTTTTTTCTTTTCTTTTTTTTTTTTTTTTTTGATTGACTTTTCATTTTTCTTCAAGAATTTCATCCATGAGTACAATATATTTTTTAAATCATATCCATCTCATTCAACAACTCCTCCAGTGTCCCGCTTATCACACCCCTTTCTCAGATTCTTGTGCTCTTCTATAATTGTTACTCTTGTGTTTTAAGAGGTTTTCATTATGTAGCTGAGGCTGGCCTTGAACTTTTATCATTCTCCTGCCTTTTCTGCCAAGGACTAGACTTGCAGACATGTACCATCATACCAGGCCCAAAGTACATTCTTAAGCAGGGCTTTTTGAAGTGCTATAAAAAAATAGAAATATGATCATAGATAAAAAATGGGAAAGATACCCAGGCATGGTAGCACACGCCTTTAATCTCAGCACTTTGAAGACAGAGGTAGGCAGATCTCTGTGAGTTCAAGACTAGCCTGGTTTACAAATTGAACTCCAGAACAGCCAGGGCTGTTATGTAAAGACACCCTGTTTTGGAAAACAACACAAACAACAGCAGCAACAACAACAACAAACCCACAAAAACATTGGAAGGACACTAAGAATCGACTGGTAGTGGAGTAAGAAAGAACTATCAAGTATCTAAAAGGAGGTTAGATTGACTCAATGGGTGAATTAAGATTGAGTGAAAGCTCATGAATTTAGGGCACAAATGCTTTAGGGTACTGCTGATGGGGAGAGAAATTTTCTCTTTTGTAAGGGAATCTCAAGCATGCTGTCAGGAGAAGTAAATGTGGTCATGAAATAAAGGCCAGTTGCCTGGCTCAGCTTTCAAATGACAATTGCAGGGTAGAGACTGGTGGGAACTGAGACATTTATCGTGTCACCTTGTCCTATGCCCTATTGTCCTGTGGCTTCAGACGGAAATACCAAGGATTGTGAGCACTCAGACCAGGGAGAGATGTTATGAACCAAACTCGAATGAATGAACATTTTTTAAGTTCTGAGCCTGTTGTTTGCTTTTGTGTCACAGGGCAACATTCCTTGGTTCATTGTCTCTAGCCACGTGCTAGAATATGGTGAGACCTTCAGAGAAGCCATAGGTAAGGTGTCTCTCTTTGTGAGTGGGTTCATGTATATGTACATGCTGTGGTTTTGGAGGGCATAAGAACTATCTAAAACATACTTTAAAAGAAGATTTATTTTATTTGAGTGTGTGTGTGTGTGTGTGTCTAACATGTGTACAAGTATGCAAGGAGGCCAGAAAAGGGTGCCATATCCCTTGGAGCTGGAGTTAAGGTGTTTAGAAGTTGCCGGATATGGATGCCAGGAACCAAACCCCAAGCCTCCCTCTGCAGCAGTAACAAGGACTCTTAACTGCTGAGACATCTCTCCAGAGCCCTTTAATGTGCTTTTAATTAGTCCCTTTGTCTGTTGGAGAGAGAGGGAGAGGGAGGGAGGGAGAGAGAGAGAGAGAGAGAGAGAGAGAGAGAGAGAGAGAGAGAGAGAGAGAGAGAGAGAGAGAGGAGGGATTGATTTCTGACATTCTGCTGTAGAACAGTGTTTCACAGAACCAGTGGTCAAACAGGTGGTTTCATCCCCAATGAGATTCGAATGTGCCCAAAGTTCCAATTTAGAAAGCCCACAAATACCATTTCTCATGCGCCCTGCTTCCCTTCTGGAGAGAGCACTTCCCTCAGTCCATTTCTATCCATAAAATAATCCTTTTGTGACTGTTCCTCTCTAAAAGTAACTCTTAGCGCCTGAGATAGACAGAAGAAACGAGAAGAATGATGGAGGTAAAATCTGAGACACTTCCCTCCAGGCCCCTGAAAGGGAAGATGGTTTAGTGACGCTTTCAATTGATGGAAAATTTGAACAACACAGGAAATAAAATGACCCCCCAACTTAGGGGGTGAGTCATGAAACTCACGTGTGTTTCAAAGCCTCCAGTGCAATGTGATAATGGGCACCAAGCAGGGCTTCACATGTGCTGGTTGGCAAATTCTCAGTGTGTGTCTCAGGATCCAAACAGGTTTCCTAACATGTAAATCCCTAAAGGCGCATGAAGTGGCATCCTGAGAGAGTAGTAAGAAAAATTGGGTCTGTTCCTAATTTCCATTCTAAAACCTGGCCTTGGTGTCTGGGAGAAACAACAGGCTCATAGACTAGAATCTATTTATAATCCCCAAATATTCAGTGTTTGTGCTTCACCCTAAAAGGCGATGTGAATTACACTGGAAAGTTGTGTGCTGAAAAAAAAAAAAAAAAAAAAAAAGATCTAATCAATCCAGCATCGTTCAGGAAAACAAAGCTGTTATTAGGCAAAGGCAGGCAGGCTGTTCATTCTCCTGGTCAAGACCTGGAGGCGTGGCAATTTCAAGTTTTAGCTCTGCAACGAGCAACCTTTTGCCTTGGAAACCTTTTCCCCCTCTTTTCTGTTGCTAGGTCCTCCAGCTCTGTTCAAGAGCTGTGCTTAATAGCTTTTCCGAGGGAGTGACATTCAGAGTTCCCTCGATCTGTCAGCATAATACCAACATTTGAAAAATCGCATGTTCTGTGAGTGAGACCCTCTCCTTCCCGAAAGTCTGATTTCCCCCCACCCGACCCCAACCCCGCTTCCCAGCCTGAAAGTACATTTAAAGAACAATTTAAAAGTGACACTCACATTCGGCCAATTTTTTTCCTGGTGTAACAGTATTAAATTTTCCATGTTGAAAATAGCTGCTTTAACTGATAAAATATAACATAAAAAGTATCTGTGAATAATGGTGCTTTCTCATTCTATGTCCTTTCCCCAAAGCTTTCCTCTGCGAGACGGTTACTAGGGGTGATAGAGGATAATTATTTGAATGTATTGTTCTGCATTCTCTTCTTCTTTCATGTGCTTGTCAAGCAGCAGCTGCTTAACAAATAACTGTTAAATGTTGGGGCGAATTAACGAGTGCCTGGTGAATCAGGCCTGCCTATTTCATATTGCGCTCCAGGTCAATATACAAGCTTTGTACTCATTGGAAGGGAAAAAAATTTCTTTAAAGGATCTCAGAGGGGTAGAAACATTGCTATATATAATTTAACAATTATTTATTATGAAAAATACAAAGACAGCAAAGTTAAAAACGTCCCTAGATTCTAGCACACACACACACACACACACACACACACACACACACTATTATTATTTGACAATGTCATACATAAATACAATGTATTTTATCATATCAACCTTCACTTCTTCCCCTAATTCCCTTAAGATTCATTCCTCCTCACTCCTGCACTCCACAGGCAACTTCCTATTCTTTTTTTTTTTTTTTTTTTTTTAACCCACTGAGCCCAATCTGTGCTGCTCATATACTCCAGGGTGCAGGGCCATCTACTGGTGCATGGTTGATGTAACAAGGGCCACTCCCTTAAAGAAAACCCTTCCTCAAAAGCTGTAAACTGGCATTAGCTCCTCACCTAGCATTGGGAGCTCTTGAGCCCCTCACCACTTCATGCTGGAATGTTAATAACCCCTACCACTTACATTTTAATGTTCATATCTACTTATGTATCTTATCCAGTCTTTTATTTATGGACACCTGGAATCTTTCTCATTTTGACTATTAAATCAACTCTGACCTTTTGGGTACTTTTTTTCATGGATGTATCTTGTTTCTCTTGAGTAATATCTAGGAGAAATTATTGGATCATAGGCTAGTTGTACGTTTAGTTTAACAACAGCAACAACAACAACAATAACCCACCAGAATTTTTGCTAGAGATGGTGGACAATCTCACTACAACAACAATGTATGTGAGTTCTAATTACCCAACTCTTTAAAAAATTGCTTTAAATTTTCATATATGTGTGTTGTATTTACATTATTTCCCCCTCCTTCCTTCGATCCCTCCTATGCCCCCTCATGACCTACTTTTCTTTGATTTTTTAAAAATTTATTTTTTCAAGTTATATTCTGATCACTACCCTGCTCCTCTCCTCCAAGTCCCCCCTCACATATCCCACCCCCATTCTCCCCTTTCCTTCTCAGAAAAGAGGGCGGTCCCCCATAGGTACCAACCTACCCTGGCACATTAAGTTGCTGTGGGACTAGGAGCATCCTCTTTCACTGAGGCCAAACAAGGCAGCCCAGTTAGAGGAATAGGATCCAAAGGCAGGACTCAGAGTCAGAGGGACTCTGCTCCAGTTTCTGGGGGACTCACATGGAGACCAAGCTGCACATCTGCTACATATGTGCAGGAGGCCTAGGACCAGTCTATGCATGCTCTCTGGTTGGTTGTTCAGTCTCTGTGAGCCCCCATGGACCTAGGATAGTTGACCCTGTTGTTCTTCTTATAGTGTCCTTGACCCATCTGGTTCCTTCAATCATTCCCCCAACTCTTCCATAGGAATCCTCATGCTCTGTCTAATGTTTGGCTATGGGTCTGTGCATCTGTTTCTATCAGCTGCTGGATGAAGCCTCTCAGAGGGTTATGCTAGGCTCCTGTCTACAAGCATAGCAGAGTCATATTAGTAGTGTCAGGGATTGGTTATCTCTCATGGGATGGGTCTCAAGTAGGGCTTGTCTTTGGTTGGTGATTTCCTCCATCTTTGTTATTGCACATCTCGTAGGCAGGAAAATATTGGGGTCAAAAGTTTGTGGGTAGGTTGCTGTCCTTATCCCTCCACTGGAAGTCCTGCTTGGCTCAAGACGTGGCCATGTCAGGCTCCATACCACCCTCTGCTGGGAGTCTCAGCTAGGGTGGCCCTCATAGACTTCCTAGGGCCTCCTCTATCCCATATCTGTGGCAAGATCCAGAGATGCTCCCCACCTTGGAGGCTGCCCTCTCTACCCCACTTTCCCTTCTCCTAATCCCTACCCCTAATCCCCTCCCCATCCCTTCTTTTTCTTTGATTATTATTTTTACATTTATATGAATAAATACCTAACTACAATCTGCTAAATCCATGTAGTTCATATAAGATTTTAGGATTGACCTCAACAAGTATTGGATAAATAATTAGGGGGTCATCCTTGGTAAAGATTGATTCGTCCTCTCCCAGTAGTTGTTAATTGCCTGTAACTCCACATTTAGGAGTGGGGACTTATGAGGTTTCCCTCATCCATGTTGGGATATCAACTGGTATTGTCAGTGTGCAGGTCTTTTTTAGGTCACCATATTGTTCAGAGTTCATGGATGCAACTTCCCTGTTTATACATAGAAGACTTTTTTCTTGCTGCAAGTGTCCTAGCCTACTGCTTATATTTTAACATAAGCTTATCAATTTATATTTCAGTTGATCATCCAGTATTTTATTTATGGACACCTGGCATGTTTCTTCTGGTGCTTACAATCTTCCTACTCCCTTTTCTATGATGTTCTCTGAGGCTTAGGTGTAGAAGAGATATTATAAGTGTATCAACTGGGGTTTGGCACCCCATGACCAGTTGGTCTCCGCATTTTGACCAGTTGTGTCTTCACCAGAATCTTATGTTGCCAACTTTTAAAATTTAAGCCATTCTATTAGATGTGTGGATTTTATTGTTCTTTCTTAAGTTTGCATTTCTCCAATAATTAATGATATTGTGTATTTTCACGTATTTTTTTGGCATTGATGTATGCTCTTATGTGAAAGACTTATGCAAATATTTATAAGTATTTACCTTATTAAGTATTAGAATTTTAGTTTGTTTTTGAGACAAGGTCCTGTTCGGGATGACATTTCTTGTTGGGGTGACTTTAAATCACATTGTGTGAAGGTGTGTCTCTGTATTTCAATTGTTGAATACTGGACTGGCAGAAAGCTAACTGCTAGCAGGTTCTTGGCATTGTCTTTTCTATGGCCCATCACTGGGCTTATATTTGTAAATACTTGTCCTTCCATACCTGCTCAGGAAGCTATCTATGCCTAGAGTCAATCCAAAAGATGTTTTGTTGTTGTCTCACTGCTGATTGGTTGTAATAAAGAGCTGTTAGACAACAGCTGGGGCAGTAAGTACAAGGGCAGAATTTCTGAGAGAGAGATGCAGGGAGAAGAAAGTAAACACAGGAGATTTGTAAGTAGACAGTTGGGAACAGGAGCAGAGAGGTAAAGAGCTAGCCACATGGTGGGTCATAGGCTAGAGTAGCTGGGTTAAGTTTAAATGTAGCTGAGATACTGCCCCACTGAAAGGCCTAAATTTTAAACTATATAAAAGTCTCCATGTCATTATTTATACCACTGTCATTCTTTGAAAATTTCCAGAAGGAAGGTCTCATATATCCTACGCAGACATTGAAACTGCTTTGGGCTTCTTATCTTCCTGCCTCAGTCTCATTGCTGAGATTCAGAGATCGTAGATACGTGCCATCTCACTCAACTAAGATCTATCTATATATTTACCTAACTATTGATCAGAGATTAGTCTTCTCGCAAGTATGTTTCTGAAGTTTTAGGGTTTCACGTATATACTTTTTGCATATGATGCGAGGTAGGGACTCATGTATTTTACCCCCTTTCTGTATCGGTATCTAATTATTCAACTCCACGTTTTAAGAGGCCATTCTTTTTTTATTGGACTTACTTGGTAGTTGGTGTCATTTAAAATATTGTATGGTTGTATATTTGGACATTACACTTTCTAAGGTCCACTCTGTGACATCAGTTAATTTGCCAATCAATATATACCAACACGATACTGTCTTGGTAGCTTAAGTCATAAAATCAGCTAGTGTAAGTTCTTACCTTTATTCATTGTCTACAAAGTAGTTGATTGTTATATATCTTTTGGTTTTTCATGTCAGTTTAGATTTAGATGGTCAATTTCTTTGTTGTTGTTTTGAGACAGAGTCACACACTGTGGTCCAGGCTGGCCTGGATCTCACTATGTAATTGAAATTGACCTTAAACTTGCAGCAATCCTTCTGTCTCAGCCTTCCCAGTATTAGGAATATAGATGTGAAGCCCCTGTACCCATGCTTAGCCCTCCAGTTTCTACAAAAAGCCATGCATATGGGTATTGGGAAGCAATTTTTTATAGATCAATTTGAGGAGAATTGACATCTTACTAACTGAATCTTCTATCTATAAAATTATGTAGCTCTATAGTTATTTAGATCTGCCTTAATTTCTTTCTTTAGTACTTTATAATTTTAACGTGGGAGCTCTAGAAGTCTGCTTCCATAAAATTCTTAGTATGTTAAAGGTATACATGTGATATATAAAATACCTTAGATATTATGTAGAACATATGTTATAGGCTATATGCTCCATATTACACATAATATTATAAAATATGTTACATATCTTAGAATTACTTCATAATTTTTGATACTGTGATGGGGACTCAGTTTTTTAAAATTTCATTTTAAAATTATTTATCATCTAAATTGAGTTTTCATATAACCTTTGTATTCTGTTACTTCACTACATTTTCTTACCAGTTTGAGATGTTAAGTCTCCTGCCTTATGTACATGATCATGTCACCAGCAAAACAGATATTTTTCAATCTTTCTGACTTTTTATTCCTTTTCAGTAAGACGTCTTGTACACATGTTGATGGTGGGAAAACTTGTCTTTTAGTAGTTTCAAATAAAAACTTTTCAGGCTTTCACCATAGCTGCATCATCTTAAAAGTTGTGCTTTCATAAATACAACTAAAAGCATGTGCTTTGTCATCACTAAGAATACGGAAAATAATTCCTAGGCTCTGCAGCTTTGTTTATAATTTGCTGCTTGCTGGTCTTGTTTAATTATTGTTCTTTGTGTAAGAGCTTTTCAATAATGTCTCTCTAAAGGTATGACAGGACTGAATTGCTGAATTAAACTCTCAGTTGCCCACGGATCTTTGTTCAGTATTCCAATGTCTGTACTAGAACACACTGAAAAATTATATAATGCATAAATACACATGATATTATATGTAAACTCATTTACAATATAGTCAATTATTTACATGCAAATTAAGATATTGTAAAATGGCTAAAACTTGTTCTTCAAGACAAATAAATACTATATTTGAAAGACTCTAGATAAAAAAACAACATCATTCTGTATCATATTGAAAAATTTTGCATTTAAGACACTGCACTAAGCCATCTCCTCAACCCAACCAAGAGCTGCGGAGATGGCTTAGTGGACAAATCAGTTGTTTTACCACTGTGAGGATCAAAGTGCAGATTCCCAGAATTTATATAAAAGCTAGGGAGGTGGGGCAGGAGGTAATCTCCTGTAATCTCGGCACTCAGGAGGTAGAGACAGGAGATCCATGTGAAAGTAGGCTAGCTGGAATTAGTGAGCTCCGAATTCAGCTAGAGATCCTGTCCTAATAAATACAGTGAAGAGTGATAAAGGAAGACATCCAGACTTTAGGTCTCCTTGTGTACCTGCACACATATGTGCATCTGCACACATGTGAGTAAGTACACACACACACACACACACACGACCACAGTGATATATGCTGTATTGGTTTATTTTCTGTAAAATATCCTGACCAAAAACACTTAAGAGAGAAAGGGTTTATTTTGCCTCACATACAGTTCCAGAGGGATACGGTCTATCATGGCAATAAGAGGGAAGGCAAGAGCAGGAAGCTGGATGAACACATGGCACTCACACTTAGAAAACATAAGCAAAGAGCAAGTGGGATAAAGCTATAACACTTCAAAGCTTGTCCTCAGTGACTTACTCTCTCTAGATTGGCTCCACCTTTCTAAAGCTTCCTTAACCTTCCCAGCTGGGGGATTAAGTGTTCAAACACATTATCCTATGGACAATGTATCATATTTGAGCCATAAGAAATGCATATAATACCAGAATTGAAGAGGATAATGAGTGTGAGGCCTACATAGTGAGTTTGAGGATCCTATCTCAGAAAAACAAAAGCATGTTCCTTTTATTCCTAACTTGCTAAGACTTTGTGTAAGTGATTGTTCAACTACGTTTCTGCATCTACTTATATTATCATATGGTTTTCTCCTTTGTTCTGTTAATATGGTAAATAATACTGAATGATTTTTAATGCTATATCCTGGTATAATCACATTTGGTCATTTGGTATCAACTTTCTGACATATTGAATTTAATTTGCTAATGTTTTGTTAGCAATATGTATGTTTTATCTATGACTGTGATGAATGGGGCTCTGTACATTTCTTTTTTTGAACTGGTTTTTCTTTTTTCTTTTGGAACTAAGATGCTGTTGGTGACACAAAATGAATTGGGTGGTGCTTTCCTCTTTTTATTTTATAAGGAGGAAGTTTTTGTGAGATTGGTGTGATTTCCTGCATAAGCATCTGATGGGATATAAGTCTTGAGTTTCCTTCTTGGAATTTTATAACACCTTTAAAACTATGAACCTAAGTTATCTAAGATATACAGTGATTTATGCTTATCTTCTACATATATTCTATCAGCAAATTCTATGGGGGTAACTTTTATAATACATCCAGATTTTATTATTATGTTTACATTCTCTCTCTCTCTCTCTCTCTCTCTCTCTCTCTCTCTCTCTCTCTCTCTCTCTCTCTCTGTGTGTGTGTGTGTGTGTGTGTGTGTGTGTGTGTGTGTGTGTGTGTGGTCCCAGAGAGCTGTAGTCCCAAGCATTTCTGGAGGCCTGACATGAGTGCTAATGACCAAACTCCTTTGGAAGAGCAATATGTGCTCTTGACCACTGAGCCATCTCTTCAGCAACATCCACAAGAGTATCTCTTCCTATTAGCATCTTGGCTACCTCCTTGTGAGTACTCATCACAGTCCCTTTTCTGGATCATTGTACCAACCACCTTACTGGATTTTTTTTTTCTGCCATTGCTCCTTAAATTTGATTCTCAGTACAAGAACCAATGTGCCTCGCATTGTGTCACTACATAAGACCATAACCAGGAATAAAAGAAAAACACACCTATCGTGACCTACAGGGTTGAGCATGGTATAGAATAGCTGGAATAATTTCCCAGTCCCTGACATTCTTCTTCTTTCCTTCATTACCCAGCATTTACCTCCTTTGTTGAGCCTTCAAGCGGCTAAACTTTTTTTTCCTTTAGGGCCTTGACATATGATTTCTAATCTGCTAAGCACATTTCTTCTCAAGTGTTTACAATTCCTGCTCCCTTAACTTCTTCAATTTTTGCACAAGTGCCATTGTTTAAAGAGTCATGCTGAAAACACTTAAAATGCCCAGTGTCCCTTTGTGTTTTCTGTCCTTTGTCCCTTGTTGTTTGTTCTTTGTGCACTCATATCATTATTATTATTATCATCACTATTACTGTATAACCTTGGCTTTCACTCTGTAACCCTAGCTGTCTTGGAACTCATTATGTATGTAAATTAGATTGGCCTTGAACTCACAGAGATCTGCCTGCCTCTGCCTCCTCAGTGCTGGGAATAAAGGCATGCACCACCATGTCCAGCCATCTTTATTTTTTGACTGATTGGTTTTATTTTTTTAAGATTCATTTACTTTATTTTATGTGTATGATGACCTAAAAGTCATCTGCCCACACAGGATAATTAAGTACTGTTTTCTCCTTCTTATGATTGGACCCCCCCCCCCCATGAGACTGCATGTAAATGAGCTACTGGACTGCATGTAGGTTAAGTATCCTGGTGTCCTTAGCCCTATTGAATCAGACACATTCACCCTCAAAACCCCTCCCCACTGCCCAAGGTTTATAAATAAAGTCTGGCTGGCTTGCTGGGGGCTCTTATGTTCTTTTGGTCACCATTCCTTTATCATGTTTATCTGAGATTCCATTTATTCTGGGAGAAACCACCACTGGATGCCCAGTGGTCAGGC